>NC_067485.1:15732045-16047045 GCF_947179515.1 Apodemus sylvaticus
GCGGCCTGACCCCTGGAAAGAGAGGACAGTGGGTATCATGGTTGGGAGGGACACACTTACAGTCTCCCTCACAGACTTGCTGGGTGTTGGTCCACACACCATGCTGTGTGGGATGCTGGTGTGGTCAGTAATGACACCCATAGCAGCCTTTAGGGGTGGCTGGGGGCAGGACCAAGAAGGGCTATCAGTTCTGTCCTAGGCATCCCTGTGCCTCTAGAAGAAGGGACACGCAGCCCTTCCTCCAGTCGCCTGCCTGTCACCCAGAGCAACTGCTCGGTCTCCTCTTCATCTGAGGCTGACATTTAATAAGTCAGAAGCAAAGCGATCGAGCTGCTGTCAGGAGAAGGAATGAGAGAGCAGCAGCTGAGCAGCCAGGCACCAGGCGGCCCCAGTGCTGAAAGAAGCCAGTGTTGTCCAGTGCTCTGCTGGGGCAGGGCAGGAGTGGGGGGTTGGAGCCCTGAGGAGGAACTGCCAGGGGATGGGTCCTCTGCCCTCTCTTTCCTGTTCTTGGGAGCATCGTGACATGTCACTTGGATATGACTTGCCATGTACCTCAGCCTAGGCCTGGCCTTTATAGTCATCCGTCATGCCTAGAGGCCAGGCCTGCAGAGCTCTCACAGTGTTGTCTGCTGTGCGGAATTGCAGCTTGCCCGCTGACAGGAAGGCGAACACTCCCTCCTGAGTCCTGCACGCGTGCGTGCGTGCGTGCGTGCGTGCGTGCGTGCGTGTGTGTGTGTGTGTGTGTATGGAGTGGATCCTGTCCACTGCTAGGTGCTGACGAAGCACCATGGAGGTGCTTGCCATGGGAGATGGCCATCGTTCTTAGAAGGCTGTCCTGTGTGTTGTGAGTGGCTGGGACAGTGGGTTGCTGATCAGGCGAGACGACTCTTGGGAGCTTGCACACAGCAAGCAAGACTCCACAGTTCTTTGTCACTGGGGGAAATGGTACTAGAAGAGAGAACTCACAGAGTAACTGGGGGCTGGCTGACCCCTGCTGGTTCAGGTCTCAACTCAGAGATCAACTCTAAGCCTCTGTCCAAGCCAGCTCACCCCCTGTATCCACGTCGGACTGACTACCTCTTGTTACACCCAGGCACACATGTTACATACACCCCCAGAACACACTTCCATGTCTCACCCTCTGCTTGATTCCATGTGGGTAGCTCTGGGTTCCCGTTGGTGTTTGGCCTACCGCCTAACTGCAGCAGGTACCAGCTGTATGTGCGGGTGGCTGTGAGCAGGTTCTGCTCATGATACTGGGGAGCTGCCTGGAAGACTCCTTTTTTTATTCAGATCACTTTTCCTGACAGCCTGGTGGCTTTATAAGCAGAAAGCTAGACTGAGAGTTGTGGTGAAGAGAAACAGGTGTGTGTATTCATGCGTACAAGTGGGTGTGCGTGCATACGTGCCACATCATGTATATAGAGGCCGGAGTACAGCCTTATGTCTGTCAGGTCTCACCTTTTACAGGAGACAGGTCAGGCAGCCAACTGAACTGCTAGAGCTGAGATTTAATCCGAAGGTAGCTATTGATATTCTGTTGTTTATCTTTTATGTGTGTGTGTGTGTGTGTGTGTGTTCATATGGAAGCTAAAGGCTGGTTTTGGCTAGACTGGCTGGCCAGTGAATTCCTGAGATCTACCTGTCTCCATCCCCTGAGCACTGGGGTTATATGCATATGTCACCTGCTTGACTCCTCTATGTGGGTGCGAGGGACCCCAACTTGGATCTTCTTTGTACAGCAAAGTCTTCTACCAAATGAGCCATCTCCTGAGTCCCCGATGGTGTTGGTCAGAGCTGGATTTTAGTTATGTATATACTGAGGAAGAATGGAGAGAAGTATATGTAGAGAGACTTGTGTAGAGCAAGGTGCAGGGGATAACAGAGAGGTTACCAGTCAGCCATCTGGGGCCCTCGTGTTGTCCTTGGAAATTCTGAGCAGTTGGCGGATGGACAGCCCCATGCCTTAAGTGTTGGAGCCCACGCATGGGCAGACTCAGGCGCACAGTTGTGGGTCTGAGAAACAGAAGCTTTTCGCTCCTGACTCTGGTGGCATGAGGTGTGTGGGTGAAGGGCATTTACTCTAGGCTTTGGCTGCCAGTGCTGGCCCTGGGCAGACAGTGTAACCCTTGGCTCTTAGCAGCAGTGTGTGGCAGCAGCAGTCACTCAAGCTGGCATTACAGTCCCTGTGGCTCCTACCAGCTGCCGGTGTCATAACTCTGAATGAAGCGTAGGGTGTCTCCAGGACTTGGTAGTTCTTCTTGCATCTCTGTGGCCAAGGCTTACAGTCCTTCATCTTTGGCTCTCTGCAGCTCTCTCCACACTGGGTGTGGTGGAACACACCTTTATCCCATCCCACGCTCAGGAGTTAGAGGTGGGTGATCTCTGTGAGTCTGAGGCCAGCCTGATGTACGTAGAGTTCCATGTCAGGCAGAACTAAATAGTAAGACCCTGTCCGAAACCAGCTTTCAGTGCTTGGCCATCCTTGTCTTCTTTGTCTCTGGCCACTAACCCTACTGCCAGTGGGGTGGGGCGGGGGGCGGGTAGGAGAGAGAGGCTGAGACTGACTTTCTCAGAGTTTCAGTCTGGTGTGCGTATTCATGCATACATGTGAGTGTGTGTGCATGCCATGTCATATAGAGAGAGGCTGGAGTATAGCCTTGTGTCAGGTCTCACCTTTGACCTTGTTTGAGACAGGGTCTCTGTTGTTTGCTTCTGTGTACTGGAGGCTAGCTGGTCAGTGACTTCAGGGCTTAACCTGTCTCTGCCTCCATCTCACTGTAGGAGTTCTGGGATCACAGGCACACATTGCCGCGCCGTGTTGTGTTTGGGTTCTGAGGGTATGAATACAAGCTCTCGTATATTGTACACTGAGCCATCTCTCAGCCCCTCCGGCCGCCATCTTGGTGCTGTGGCTGCTGCTGGTAGCATCGCTCAGCCCTCACAGCCTATGATGAGAATCTGAAGTAGGCCAAGACCACCTGAGGGAGGCTCTCACTGGGGCTAAAGTTACCACCCTGGAGAACGGCACAGCGCAGGAAGGGGTGTCCTGACTAACTTGAGGAGCAAGCCCAGTCAGCCTGGTGACATGGCCAGAAGGTGTGTGTGGTGAGGGTGTTTGTGTCAACTTTGACACAGCCCCTCATACAAATGAAAGATTGTATTTGCTCCAGCCATAGGCCTTCTGAGCAGGTGTGCCCTCTCTGGTCCAAGTGAAAATATCTGCTCGGTAAGCTGGGCATTGCTCAGACTCGTGATGCTTTGGAGCACTGCAATCCCAGGGCCGGTGCAGACTCTATCTGCAATGGCTGTGACTAAAACACACTATGTCGTCAGCCACAGTTACAGTGGTCCTCGGCAGCTTCTGGAGTGTCTTCAGGGTGACTTGGAAGTATCCAGAATAGCCTGGCTGTCTCTTGGGCCCTTGGTCCCCCTTGTTCAACGCTTGTCAAATGCAGACTTCTAGCAATTTTAATCAATTCCAGACTTCCTCGGAAGGATGTTTACAGTGAAGGCTGGGGGAGAACCCCACACAGATCTCACAATTCTAGTAGCACTTAACGGTGCTTAATAGTGTACCTGATGATGCAGAACCTTTTCTCTCCGGTTCATCAGGGAGAGAGATGGGTCCCCTGATCTCGGATGAGAAACCAACATAACCCTTGGCTTGTCCTTGGTGGGTGTGAATAGGGGTGCCACTGCCGGGCAGCTCCCAGGGCACGGTGGGTTCTGAGGGAGGGTGCTGATCTGCTTGTTAGCTATGCGAGGCCCATTCTGCCTGAGCCACAGATCAGCGCGGCCCCAAGTGTCCAGGCCTGCCAGCCAGCTAGTGGTAACATCTGCATCTCTGCTGAGGGTGACCTAAGGAGCCGCACTCCGATGTAAGATGCATTCTGTGGCACGCTTTTGGACTAAACAGGACGAGTTAGTGCTTGTGAGTGGCGCCGGGATGCGGTGAGCTTGGTCGCGGGCCAGCCGGTTTTCATTTGGCTGCAGCTCCTACAGTAAATTCCTCGTTAGCCTTTTTTTTTTTTCCCTTTTCGTTTTAGGTTTTTGTTCTGTTCTAAGGAAAACACACATTTTGAAAATAGACACTCGCTCTTGCTTTTTTACGGTAAACAGATTGCTGCATGGTATGGTGGGGTCTGGGTTAGCTGCCGAGCCCTTTGCTGTTTACTGAACTGGCACCTCGGAGATAGTCTGAGTTCTGCATATTCGGGGATTTGGGTGGTACACAGGGGTGTTGGGAGACGTGGGCCTCTGTGTTAGTAAGGAAAAGCCTTCAAGGTTTTTTTTTTTTGTTTGTTTTTTTTTGTTTTTTTGTTTTTTTGTTTTTAATGTTAGATCACTAATCTCAGAAATATTTTGCTCTGTGGATGAGCTGTTCTCTGAACATTACTGCTGAGGTCTAGCCCAGGGTCTTATAGGGCCATGTCAAGAAAACATGTCTGTTTTCCCTAAAGTGTTTCCTTAGCCCCAGTAGGGGCTGGCTAGGGGTCAGGAAAGCTTTGAGGCTTCGGGTGATTGATAAAACAGTGTCCCCTGGGTCAAGAAGGTGGCCTTGGCTGTGCCTGGTAGGCAGAGGCCTGCGTAGCGTGGGTCCTGGGCAGAGTGGTCTCCTCCCCTCAGGTCTAACCCCCAGCTCTAAGGCAGCCTTTCTCCTTCCTTAGCTTGTCCATCTAGGAAAACAATCAGGCCCACATTGTAGAACAGCCCTGCCATTTATAGGGCATTGAATGGGGACAGGCTTGTCCCACGACCTGCAGAGAAGGCTCACCACAGAGCCTTGTCTCCCCGTTGAAGGATGCCTTGTTGTAGAGTGGACCCAGCCCCCTGTAGCACGTCCCCCCCTTACCCCATCCTAGACTGTACCCCCCCAACTCATGACAGAGACCCTATGGCCAAGACAGACATCTCAGCCAGGCAGAGAGGCCCCACTTGAACGTAAGAGTGGCTGGATCAGAGAAATCGGAAGGGCCCAGTTGCAAGCAAGCAGCCAGGAGCACAGCAGCCAGAGCGGGGCTGGGAGCCCAGCTGCAGAAAGGTATGCAGGGCTAGTACTGAGGCCAGGTGCGCTCTCTCCCCTTTGCAGAGGGCTCAGGGCTGGGTGGGATCTGAAGGGAGCCTCCCAGGAGTGCAGATGGCTGGATCCCAGGGATGGAGGAAAAGGTACTGAGGTAGAGGGGGGAGGGTTGGTCTGAGCATGTGGCGGTCCTCTACCTCCAAGGCAGTGGGCATGGCCCAGCTACAGAGCCAGTCAGTCCCTTGCTTGCCAGTTGGTCCCTGCTACCTGGCCTGGGGTTAACCCTGGATCCTTCTTATGGGTGGCTGGTTGGCATCCCTGCGCTGATGCTGGCCTGGGTCACACACTTCTTTGTTGTTTGAACTCATTTATCTCAGGTTTCTGTCTCACAGACACTCTGTGGGGAGGGAGTGGTGGCCCAGAGCGGCTGGCTTGCTGCCTGTGGGTGTGGCCCTGGCAGGGACTTGCCTGGCCCCACAGCCCAGGGAAGGAAGGCCCTGGCTTTTGATTCAGCAGAACCACAGATATGGCTGCCGTGTCGGATAGCACAGCTGGGGTGGTCTCGCGTCGCCGGGGTCTGTAAATCAGAAGGCTTTGATGACCCATGTGACTGTGGAAGCCAGAGGTCTGGGGAGGGTGCTGTCCTAGGATGGGGACAGAGAGGGGCCTTAAATTACAAGCCAGGACCAAATTGGCTGTGTCTGCCCTGGAGCTCCCAGAACAGAAATCCCAGAACCAGAGCCCAGAGACTTCCCAAGAATGGGGGATTCTGGGGGCGTAGTGACACTTCCATAGTCAAAGACTTTTGGTCCGACTGTGTTTTCCTGCAACTTCTCATGTTCTCCAGGGTCCTGAGGCTCTTACACAGCCCACAGCTGCTCACACTCCTAGACCTCTCCCTTCTCTCTACTTGACTCTAGTGGGGTCCCTGCCTCCCACGTGCTGTCCATGTTTTCTGGGAGGTGTCCTCCAGGCTCAGGGACCTGACTCAGGCAGGAGTAGCATGGAGTTCCCCTTATTAAAATACCAACCCATGGCTTCCCAGCAGGAACAGGCTTTACCCGAAACAGCAGCAAACACATAGTGCCCAGCATGGGTATCTTCCCGAAGGCTGGCAACTGCCCTTGAAACAGGACCTCAGGCCTTCCTAACTGCCCCTGTCCTTCTATTCTCCCACACTGGGCCTCAGGGAGTCCGTGGATGGATGTATGGACATTGGGAGCTGTAATCCATAGCCCCGTTAACCCTGAATTCCAAAAGAAATCAGAAGACAGACTTTGGCAAAGGAACAAGGATTGGCTTACAGTTTAGCTTAATTGGAGAGAGAAAGAAGCTACGGCCCACTTATAATGTCTAGAAACCAGGTGACAAAGCCCAGGAGATCTGCAGACTGAGCTGTGAGAGAGCTTAAGGGGTTTTCCTACAGTGGGGTCGGGGCAGCTCACGCGGCTGTTCCACCGAGCAAATCACTGCCTCTGTTGGTGTGGCAGATCACAAGTTAAGGCTGTTAGCCTTTATTTACTTACTTGTCCTTTGAATGAGTTTATAAAGTAACTCATTCCCTTGTGGCATTGTGTCCTTAGTTTTGGTTGATTCTCCGCATGCTTTATTCTCTCTGCCTCCTGATTGATGTTCGCCTACCCACCCCCATCCCCCTACCCCCCCCCCCCCGCCCCAGTATCCCCCCTTCTGCTTCCACATCACATGTGCTCCTCCTTCCCTCCCTTCTCTCTTGAAGTCTTTTTCCCCCATTATTGGTCTGCCTTCCTCTTGGCCTTTCTCCGTCCTCAATCCCAGTTAAATTATTTGTATTTAACAATTAGACACTAGGCTCCACATGTGCGAGGAATACAGAGAGGTTTGTTTGTTTGCTTGTTTGTTTGTTGTTTTAAACTTTGGCGGAGGGATACAGGGTTGGCACTCTGTCTCAATGATTCCCATTTATGAAAGAAAAGAGTCTCCCTAAGTTTTATGGGATGGCAAGTGGAAAATTCCTACCTGTTCTAGGCCCCACAGAGTTCCTTCCTGAGTCCATTCCTTTGATGGATGTCGGATGCAGGTTTTTCAGCTTCAAACTGGGCTGACGAACGTACTAATTTTCAAATGAAGAAAAAGGTGGGGGATAAGCGGCGGCTCCTCCTCTGTTGCCAGGACTCCAGCCCCTTCTCTCAGTTTTGGATTTTAGTACAGATTCTGGGGATCTGCAGGGGACTGAATAAATGTCCCTCAAGAGATCCGTATCGGAGCCTGTGACTGTTAGGTGACTTGGCGAGGGGCCTAGTAGAAGCTATCACGATCTGATGTCCCTGATAATTCAGGTGACCCAGAATGTAATCATCAGGGTAATGCAGAAGAGGGGGTTCACTGCTGCTGGGGAGGGGGGTGTGGGAGAGCGCTCCACTTTCCAGGCCCTGTTCCTGGGGTCTGTGAACTAAACTGATAAGAGACTAATCAAGAGGAGACAAGCTGGCTGACTTTAATATGTTTGTGAGTATTTGGCACACAACCGAAGTCAGACCTCAGACACGGAAGAAGTAGACACAGGCTTCAGATCCATTTAAATAAGTGGTGATAAATCACTGAGAAGAGACGAGACAAAAGAGGGCGGGGGTGGGTGTAGGACTTGCGTAACAGTGACCTAGAAATGTGGCAGGGGAGGGCTAGTTCCTAGCAGCCCCATCTCCTGATCTTCTGGTGTGGGATAGACAGTACGCAGACAAATGGAAATCGATTTCAGAGCCTGGAGGCCCAGCAGCTCCAACGAGCTGGACACAACCGCCTGTCCTCAGTAAGCCAGTTAAAAAGTAAATAATGGTGAAAAGCCGAAAAGGGGGATTTATTCAGTGGGATCACTCTGGGAAGAGTGAAAAAGGAGCACTGGGGCATGCCCACCCATACACACCAGGACTATACACACCAGGGCCGTACACACCAGGACCATACACACACACATACGCACCATACACACCAGGGCCATACACACACATACACACCAGGACCATACACACACATATGCACCATACACACCGGGACCATATACACACATATGCACCATACACACCAGGACCATATACACTAGGGCCATACACCTCAGGGCTGTATACAACAGGGCCGTACACACCAGGGTCATCTTCAGGGCCCTGAGGGCCCACACACTGAGCAGTCCAGGTCACGTGTGGTCCCAGCCATTGATGGCCAGGCAGTGCTACAGCTCTGCTCTCTTCAACAAGGTCTGCTGACAAGTTACAGAACTGTATGAGAACTCTTTCTGGGGTGGGGATTTCTCTGGCCAGTGGAGAGCCTGATTTCCTGGGGTCTGTTGTTTCAGGAGCCTGATAGCCAAAGGCACATTGGCTTTACAATATCTTCATTTCTGCCAGGACTAGGCAAAGTGCCCCTCCACACCCACCTTCAGATCTCAGTGGTCTTGGGTGGCAGAGCCCAGCTTGGCCTGGGACACTGGGATTCCGCTTGCTGGCTGTGGCAGTGGAAGAAGCTCTGTGGTCAGGGAGAGGCCTGGTGGTACATCCAGGAGCCTGGATCGGTGGCCATGAGCGTTCAGTCAGCCCTCTGTATGTCTGCCCTCTCCATCTGTTCTGTAATGTGTTGGTGTTGTTTCAAACCTGTGAGTTTGGTGTCTGTTACAGCAGCGTCCCAGGGAGACATTAGTGCTCCCTAAGATGATGTAGTCCTCACCTCAGGGTGTCGGTGGCCGGGGGGTGGGGGTGGGGGTGGGGGGAAGCACCTGTGCCATTGAGAGATCCGTGAGATACATGAGGTCTGTGATGGCCGTGCTGAGCAGAGATGCAGGAACTCTGTCCCTGCCAGTGTTGGTGAAGGACCAGCAAGGTAAGGAGGACTACGGGCCATTACTAGGCCTTGGTATTCCCAAAGGGAAGTTCCTATGAGAGATGGGGCACAAACAGATGTGGCTAGGCTGGAAGGCGTGTCAGAATCTCAGCTGCTCAAGGAGCTAAGGCAGGAGGATCATTTGAGCCCAGTAGTTCAGAACTGTCTTGGGCAAAAGAGCAAACCATCTATCTTGGGCAAAAGAGCATCCCCCCATCCCCCACCCTACCTCAACCAAGACCAAAACGAATCAAAAAGATAGGCCATAATTGGTCCAGCCACAAATTAGGCCTGTCTTTGTTTAGCACTACCTCAGCCCCTGTCAGGGACCTGTCTGGGGGATCTTTGTGTGACTCTACTATGAGTTTAGAACCGGGCAAGCAGCCACAGGCTCTGGGCCGGCGGAACAGAGAGGTCAGAGTGAACAGAGCTTAAAACTAAACATTTTCCTGGTGCTTCTGCTGGGTGTGTCCACGAAGTGGAACCAGCCAGTAAGGAGAGGTCATGTAAAGCTTACTGGCCCGGCTGCCCTGCTGTGTACTCTGGCAGCAGTTTCAGGTACAGGGTGCTTACGGTCCCGTGGATGCGGGAGACCAGCAGGAATGTGATTCCCTGGTCCTCCTCTCAAGGGTGTCATTGCGGCAAGAGCTCACACAGGTCTGGCAAGCATAGATCCTGTAACTAGTCTGAAGCCCAGGGATGCTATTGCTGGTCACTCTTCACCCAGACCTGTCCCCCTGTGGCCTCCTGGCCACCTCTGTGTCAGTTCTCTGCCCACCCACTGGTTCTGGAAACCTCTCTCTAGTGCTTGAAGAAGGCTTCTGTCTTGGTTGCCGTTCTGTTGCTGTGAAGAGGGCGTTAGAGCCCATGATGGTTATGTCGGGAAGCACAGCAGCAGGCAGTTGATAGCTTACGTCTCATCCAAAAGATGGAGTCAGAGAGAGCAAGACTGGAGTGGGTCTTAACCTCAGAGCCCACCCCAGTGGCACACCCCCTTCTGCAAGGCTATACTTCAGAATTGATCCCAAAACCGTTTCATCAGCTAGATGCTAGACCAAGCATTCAAATATCCGAGGCTGTGGGAGCCATTCTCATTTAAACCGCCACACCTAGGCTGCCACCCCTTGGAACATGATTTCAGCTTAAATGTTTGCAGGAGTTTGAGCATCGTGGCCCCTGTGATATGTGAGGTTGCGGGTCCACTGTGTTCTGGTGTCTCGGCCAGTGAATCCTTTCCTTTGTGTGTGGTCTTAGGTAGTGTGTAATCCGTTTTTTTTCTTTTTGTGGGGCAGGGACTCCTTGTTGCCTAGGCCGCTCTTGCTCTTCCGTCTCCATGTCGAGTGCTAAGATTCCAGGTGAACGGCACCATGTATGCAGTGTATGCAGTGCTGGCTGGGGCTGAATTCAGGACTTCATGCATACTAAGCACGCACTCCACACACAGAGCTACCTCTCCAAGACCCTTTCTTTTTTCTTTTGGTTGAGGTAGGCCTAGACTGGCCTAGACTGGCCCTAGAACCCATGGGCTCAAGCGGTCCTTCCGCCTCAGACCCTGAGCAGCCAGGACTGAAGGTTGTCGGTGCCGAGTAGAGAGCCATTGTTCAAGCATCTCTGAAACTGAGAGACTGTACTGACTGGTTCTGTGTGTCAACTTGACACGAGCTGGAGTTATCACAGAGAAAGGAGCCTCTCTTAAGGAAATGCCTCCATGAGATCCAGCTGTGGGGCAGTTTCTCAATTAGTGATTAACAGGGGAGGGTCCATTGTGGGTGGGGCCATCCCTGGGCTGGTAGTCTTGGGTTCTATAAGAAAGCAAGCTGAGCAAGCCAGTAAGCAGCACCCCTCCATGGCCTCTGCATCAGCTCCCGTCTCCAAGTTCCTGCCCTGTGTGAGTTCCTGTCCTGACTTCCTTTGATGATGAACAACAATGTAGAAGTGTAAGCTGAATAAACCCTTTCCTCCCCAGCTTGTTTCTTGGTCATGATGTTTGTGCAGGAATAGAAACCCTGACAGAGCACTGGTCACAGGTGAAATCAGGCGACCAGGCAGGCGACCGGCAGTGGCTGTCAGTGCTGGAAGGATGCTCGTGGGCTTCTGTCCTTGCCACCTTGAGAGGTCACTCCCTGAGGCTGGGGTGCAGACCTCTTGGGTCTCTGTCAGCACAAGAGGGCAGCTCTGCTCCCCGGGTGCACCCAGGTCATACTGAGCTGCTCTGCCTGGCTCTGCCTGCTGCGGACTGGCTGTGTACCACTCTGACTGCCTCTCTGTGTGTTTCACTTTTTTTTTCTAGCGAGAGATTTCTGGGTAAGCAGATGCTGCTGGGAGACGAAATTCCCTTGAGTCTGGATTCCCTTGAGCCCCCAAGACAACCTCTTCCTGTCTTAAATTGGTTCAGGGTGGGGGCCGGGGTTTGTCTCTAGGATATTTTGTTTTGTCCTTTTTGTTTTTTTAAAGACTTATTTCTCTTCCCCCTCCCCCCCCCCCCCCGTCTCTGTCTCTCTATCTGTTTGTCTGTCTCTCTCTCTCTCTCTCTCTCTCTCTGTGTGTGTGTGTGTGTGTGTGTGTATGTGTGTGTACTTGTTGAAACTGGGTCCCCTGCAAGATCAGCGGGCACTTTTAGCTACCAAGCCCTCTTTTTTCCAGTTAGATAGTTGGTTTTTAAGCTGCTTCCCCTTCAGGCATGTCTAGACTTTTGACATCTTACACAATGTTGTCATACATAGAGCTTGTACCCAAGAACCACAGGGCCTAGTAAACTAAGTAAAATCTCAACTCCTAAATGAGCTTATAGGGTTTTTGTTTGTTTTGAACTGGTCTCACTGTGGAGCCTTAGCTGGCCTAGAACTCACTTTATAGACCAGGCTGGCCTCAAACTCAGAGATTTGCTTGTCTCTGCCTCCCAAGTGCTAGGGAGCTTAGGGATTTTTATTGGGCCACATGTATTGCTCTCCTGGGACCCATGTGGATCAGCAAGTGAATCAGCCACAGCAGTAGTCCATTTCAGTCACTTTACTGCAGCCCAGTGGTGGCCAGCACTACCCGGTGATGGAAGCTAAGCTAGGCCCAGGTTGCAGCTGGTACACTTGGGCTGTGACTCTGGGTGTGGAGGGAGATAATGAACTGCGGAGCACAGGCGTGAGGATGACGGAGACACAGCTGTGAAGAGGAGAACAGACAGGGGCCTAAGGTGCTCAGCGCCTGTGAGGTGAATCCCTGCAGTTGTCAGGAATGCCTTATGGGGATACTGAGGCAAGACACATCAGAAGAGAAGGTGCCAAGGTGGGAAGCAGCTGTGGCTGGAAACAGCGCTCTTGGAACTAAGGTCGGTATTGACCGGAGCCCCCAGCCACATGTGTAAAAAGACCAGAAGAGTCTTACAGTACCTTTACACCCCACCTTCCAGAGCTGAATGCAGGTCATTCCACTCGTGTGCAAGTAACCACACCCAGATCAGTCTAGGTGGCTACCTGTGTGAGTCCCACATGCACCTCAAAAGCAGGAGCTGCTGCCTACCCCTCCAGGTGTGGGTCTGTGTGGCGCTGCCTGGCCCAGCCTCCAGGCCTCACCCTCGGGCTGGTGCTCTTGGCAGAGTAGCCCTGCATTTAAGGCCCTCCCATTGTTTTGCGTTGTTTTGCGGTTGATGCCATCTCGTTTGTCTGTGCTTGCTGAGATCCGCTGCTGTGCCTGGCTTACTGCTGTCCACGCCCAGCTGTTATTTGTTTAACCCGGATGGGTAAGCCTGTGCTAGGAGATCACTTTTGCTTTGAAGCCACCTTAGAGATAAATATCTCCAAGCTGGCATCTCCTTGAACTGGAGGAATTGCAAGGCCCCAGATCCCCACTCTCCTCTGGAGTCCTGTGTACAGCTGCGTGCAGAGGGTACACGGGCTCCTTTGCTTGTTGGTGGAGGTAAGATGAGGCCGGGTAGACTAGTGGATGGGGCTGGGCGGGGCTGGGCAGGGCTTGCTGGTTGGGATAATGTTGCTGCAAAACTTCCTGTCCTTACGAAATTTTGTGATGCACTCCCTCCCTGAGCTGAAAACCCCTTTCCATGACTGAACTGTTCCCTGAACCTGTGTCGCTGAGTTTCCCCTGTGACTTCTCACTCCCTGGCCCCTCCCCAAAGACTGTCCAGCTCACGGCTTTCGTGGCTTTAACAAACCTTTTATTTGTGGAGACCAGTTCTAGTTGGCCCTGAGACCGGGAAGCCCACCATGCTGGGGAAGCTACTTAAGGAGAATTCAGCATCTGGGTGGAACCTGACCCTCCCCACCCTCATCCCGCCCCTTGGGTTGCTAGTGTGAATGCAGCGTACACCAGGCCTACACCAGGCCGGCAGTGGGAGGTGTAAGGACAGGTGTCACATTCAGCCCAGACCCAGCAGTTTTCTTGATATGTCTTTGTGTGAGTTCATGTTCACATGTGTATGGGCACACTTGAGTGTGCAAGTATGATGGAAGCCCAGGAGGCCTCTGCGAGGGTCTGTTGCCTCGCCAGCCGTGTAGGTTTTCATGACGGCTCTGTGGACTGAGCGTAAGTCCTCAGGTTTGGGAGGCAAGCACCTAACCCGCTGAGCCTCCTTCCCAAGCCCTGCCTTTCGGTGCCTTTAAACACACAGTTGCCTAGTAGTCCTGACACCATGGGAGACGCTGTGGTCCCAAGAATGCAGCCTCTTCCTCTTGCACAGCTGCCCCCGTCTGCATTATTTGGGGCCTTAAGTCTGTTACTTGCATTCTCTACGTGTGGACACGGGGAGAAGATGGGTCTGGCGGATGGATATACGTGAGGTGTCTTCTTTCACTAGGATCACAATCATCAGCGTGGAGTGTCCCAGGCCTCCAGAGTGGGCACTGAGCTCACTTGAGGTCAAATCGTTGTTTTGAGGCAGGGACGAGGCTGCAGGAACCCCTGCCCATTTGTATTTGCAGCCCAGATTATCTTGGTGACAGAATGTTCTAGAATCTTGGCTTTTCCGGGTTATGCAGATTCCTGGGAATTCTGAGGTTTGATGCTCCAGGCTTGGCATGAGGCAGTTCTGAATGTCCACCCAGCATTCCTCCTCTGTACTGAGGAATGAGTCCATCTCCTTCCTCTGGCCCCAAGAGGTGCAGCAGTGGCCATATCCCTCTGCAGGTGCATTACTGTCTGGTGACAGTGACTCACCAGCTCGTGAGTGTCTGACCCACCATGCTTCACAATCTGACTCATCTAGGAATTGACCCAGAGCAGGACAGGAGACCTCTCACCCACTCTGGCATGGCTGGCTGCTGGCAGGACAGCCCTGTTGTAAGGCTCACCAGACTCAACAGGTCCCCAGGGCCAGAGTCTTTAGCTGGACCTAGGTTTCCCTATCCATGGAGATCCAGGCTGCCAGGAGCAGAGTGACTCTCGTTAGCTGGTCAGTGACTCCTTCCTGCTTGGAGAGTGCCGAGCAGCCTGATTTCTGGGATCCCCTTGTCATACTGGAAGATCAGTTCTTGGGTCCTGCCCGCTACCTGTCAGGGACACAGTGAATACAGTTCTGATGGCAGCCATCTTTATGGATCATTTCCTGCCTCCAGTGACTTCAGGTATGGGTAACAGATGTGCGGGCCACTCCAGGTCACCGGACTCTTTCATAACTGTTTCCACTTGTGTCATGCTAGAGCAGCGGCAGGGATCTCAGCCAGTGGGTTTCCACCCCTTTGTGGGTCAGATACATTGTATATCAGATAGTTACAGTAACGAAGTAGCAGCAAAATAATCTTATGGCTGGGGTCACCACAACATGAGGAAGTATATTAAAGGGTCACAGCATTAGACCCACAGCCCTAGAGGAAGTAAGAAGGAAAAGCTCCTGCGAGTGACTTGAGAGTCTGGGCAAAGTGAGTTTGGGGATAGTTTCTAATGTACGGAATACAGCACGCCAACATCTAGTGTTCTTTTGTGTGTATGTACTACTGTGCACATGTGTTTACAAGCCTATGTGCCACACACTTGTGTCAGAGGACTTGACCACAGGCACCCAAACTTGCTGAGTCATCTTGATAGCCTCTTATATCTTGCCTGAGGGCCCATTTTGGTATTTGGAGTCTAGAAGTTCATAGAGATTCTGGCTATTAAAGGAACAAACAAACAAAAACAAACTGTGGCAACAGTTGTACCATAACTGTCTTGGGGCAAACAAAACCCCAGCACCCTTGGCCATGTGTGAAGCAGCTGTTTCATCCCATGACTTACCCTTTGGTGTTTAGTTTACCCATCCACAGTGACTACAAGCTGAGCATCAATTAAAAACATTGGGAGGCAGAGGCAGGCAGATTTCTGACCAGCCTGGAACAGAGTGAGTTCCAGGACAGCCAGGGCTACACAGAGAAACCCTGTCTTAAAAAACAAAAAACAAAAAAAAACAAAAAAAAAAAACAAAAACAAACAAAATAAACATTGGCTGCTTTGGTTCCACTATAATTAAGAAGCAGAGACACTGAGCTGGCGTTGGTGGAACAGGTCTTTAATCCAGCAGTCAGGAGACAGAGGCAAGTGGATCTGTGGAGTTCGAGGCCAGCCTGGTCTATAGAGTGAGTCCTAGGTCAGCCAGGGCTCCACAGAGAAACCCTGTCTTGAAAAAAAACCAAATTAAAAACAGAGCAGAAGAAGCAGAGATATGCTTTATCCTGAGGCTGAGGCAGGGAGGGATAGCTTATGTTTAGGAGTTAGAGGCCAGGCCTGGTGACACAGTAAAACCTAGCTTGAAGGAAGGAAGAGGAAAAAGAGAAAAGAGAAAAGAAAGAGTGAACAGAAACTTAATTAAGATGCAGTGAAATTGCTGGGGTATGGTTTGGGGGTTTCTGGAGGAAGGCAGGGATCTGTTAATAGTCAGGGTGACCCACGCAACGTGACAATCGACAGTTGGCAGTTGGCAGTTAGACAGACTGGAAACCCTGATGAGGCAAACTAGGGAAACTTGAACTTGCTGGGCCGTATGGAGAGCAGGCAGCCCCTCCCGAGGGTGCACCACATCCTCAGAAAGGAGTGAGGAGATAACCTCCCACTGACCCGGACCCTGTCTGGCGAATCTTGATTATGACCCTTGTGGAGCTGGCCCGGCCTTGTAATTTTGCTGTGTGTTTCTGAGGAATTGCTAGAGATGAAAGGAATCTGCTAGGGTAGCATTTTGTGGTCTGGGGACTTAGGAAACAAATCCCAGTCGGCCGTGGCCCTGCCCTCTCTGGCTGTGTGCATTCATCCATCACCTACGCGTGAACTGGGTTGGAGAGTTGCAGGGCAGAGGGACCCTGGCCCGCAGGCACAGCCTACTCTTCTGATCCCGTCCCTGTGGAGGCTGGGCGGGGATGGTGACTTCTTTTACATCCCATCATCCTATGTCTTCCTGTGCTCTGTCCAACCCATGCTTGCCACGGAGTGTGATAGAGGATGTGGAGTTTAACACATGCCCCCAGGCCTATGATCATTGCAGGATCTAGTGCAGGTTCAAAGTCCTAGTTGCATATAGGGAAGAGCTGCTGAGTTGGGGGGTCTCATGTAGCCTAGGCTGGCCTTGACTTTGCTGTGTAGCTGAGGATAGCCTTCAACTTTGCCCTGCTTGCTTTAGGCTCCACAGCTAGGATTATGAGCCCTGCAGCCATCACCAAAACCAGTTTTAAACAGTGTGGCTGTCTTATTGTAGACACATGCTAGTCAGCCATTCCACACAGGCCTGAGCTGCACACAGGCCTGAGCCCCGACTGGACCCTTAAAATGCTCCAGGCTTCCTTAAAGCCGTCTCAGGGAAGCCTTTGTGACAGGCTCCGCCTCACCAGTAGCAAGATTGCCACCCAGTTCCCACTCACCAGCTAGCTCTCCATCGGGCGCCATGATCAGGATTAAGCTCCTCACACAGACCAGCCTCAGAATATCAGACCTCGAGGTGAGGCAGTGATATTTCTCGGCTCCCAATTTCTGAAGGAAGAAAATGGCCCAGAGAGGCCCAGCCGCTTCCTTAAGACCTCCCAGCTTGGAGGTGCCAGACTTTTGAGCCGGTAGTCTTTGACCGTAGGGCCCTTTGATCTAGTTATTGCTGGGAATATGGGGCCACCCGAGTTGCTGTCTTAGAAGTAAGAGGAAGGGGGGCTTCTGGCTTCTGTAAATGGAAAGTTTGCTCTCTTCTTCTGAGTGTCTTCCTTCCTTCTGTGAGCCACAGCAGGTGCTTTGTTAAGGGGGAGACTAAGGTGCCAGCCTCAACCCACACAGGGGGATTCCACGGGTAGGGTGACTGGGCTGAGAGAGAGACTAATTATAACCTGGGTGGTTTTGCGTTGCGGAAGCAGAAGGAAACGGTCTGAGCGAAGGGTGAATACAAGCTGAAGACTCACGGTCTGGGTGCCTGCTGCAGCCAGAAGCGGGTCGTGACTTGACTCTGGAGCTGACTGGGCTCAGAGACTGGACAAGGACACTGGAGCCTTGGTGGGCAGGAAGTGGGTACAGACAGTGAGTCCAAGTGTCAGAGCCAGACGGTATCACAGGGACACAGAAACCCTGACTACACTGTCAGCCCTGGCTGGTCCGTCATTCATGAAGTGACAGGCATGCAGAGCGGCTCTCCAAAGGGAGTCTTTCCATTTCATGATTCTAGGCCTTCACAATGCTGTCTAAACCTTTCCCGGCTGAGAGGGGCTGAGGTATAGCTCAGAGGCGGACTGCTGATCCAGTGCGAACCAACCTCTGTGTCCTGTCTGAGAACTAACTACCTAAAATCAACCATGACAAGAGCTGGGCTGGAAAGATGGTTCAGTGGTTAAGAGCACTGACTGCTCTTCCAGAGGTCCGGAGTTCAATTCCCAGCAGCCACATGGTGGCTCACAACCATCTGTAATGGGATCTGATGCCCTCTTCTGGTGTGTCTGAAGACAACAACAGTGTACTCACATACATAAAGAAGGAAAGAAAGACAGACAGAAATACAGACATGGGCTGAGCACCCATTTAATTCTTGTGAATATGTTGTCTGTGGGTTTCCCTGGGTTTCCTTGGGAAGATGAAAGGTTCGCAGATCTGATGAACTTTTCTTTGGGACTGGCTCAGCCAGTACGAGGGGCTTGCTGCCCATCTCAGTGACCTGAATTGGATCCCTGGGTCCCACATGGTAGGAGAGAACAAACTCTTATAAGTTATCCTTGGACTTCCACACGTGCTGTAATCTGAATGTGCTCACACATATACACAACGCAATAAATAAAGTCTTGTTAGAGTTTTTAAAAATCTGAAAAGAATAACACCACTTGGTTATACTTGGTTTTGTTTTTGAGGCTGGTTCTTATGTGGTCCAGGCTGGCCTTGAATCCACTCTGCAGCCAGAGATGATCTTGAATTCCTGGTGGAGTGCTGGGATTTTATAGGCTTACACCACAGTGCCCCATTTATGCAGTGCTGGGGATAGATCCCAGGGCCTTTCGCATACCAGGCAAGCTTTCTAACTGAGCCTGGTGATACTTTTTCTAATGTATGGACTCTGCTCTCTGCAACTGGACAGTATGCACAGACATGATCAAGTGGTGGCTGGGTGTCATAACACATACCTGAAATCTCAGCCCTGGGGAGTCTGAGGCAGGAGGATATCAAGTATGTACAGGCTACATAGCAATAGCCTGGCCAAAATTGTTTTTATTTATTTATTTGTTTGCTTATTTATATCTTCACGTGAATTGGTGTTTTGCCTGTCTGTATGTCTGTGTGAGGTTGTCAGACCTCCTACAACTGGAGCTATAGACAGTTGTGAGCCACCCTTTGTGTGCTGGGAATTGAACCTAGGTCCTCTGGAAGAACAGCCAGTAGCCAGTGCTCTAAACCTGAGCCACCTCTCTGACCTGATTTGGTTTTCTTTTTTTTTTTTTTTTTTTTTTAAAGGAGAAGGAAAAAGAAAGAAAAGAGAAGTGGTCATTTGTGGTGTTTGTGGTGAGGTGAGCGCCAGCTGACCCAGGCCAGGCCAGGCCTCGCTTCCCCTTTGCTGGCTCCCAGCACCTCACTTCCTTCATACAAGCCCGGAAGGAACTGGGTAGAAAGGCCATCTGCCTGGGGCCATGAGGTTAAGAAGGTGGGAAGGACTTTGCACTTAGTGCCTGTCTGAAGCCAAGCTTAGCGTGAGGGTGAAGGACCAGGGCCTTGACTCTCTCTTGGTCTCTCATTACTTTCAGAGATGTCTTCCTGAAGCTTCCATTCTAGAGGTGCCAAGAACAACTCCAGAGACTCACAGCACAGGTAAATCCTTTTGTGTACGATTTGTATGTCCAGGTTGGCAAGCCATGCCTTCTAGAAGCTTCCATTGCATCTGATGGACGGTCGGGTATCTTGTTCCTGTGTGTTCATTGGAGCCAAGACTGCTATACCTCAGGGCAGCATCGGGCTTTGATGCTAGACACTGAGGTGCCTGGATGGCCTTCCGTTTCCTGTCTCCATGCTGTCCTCCAACTCCCATCCCTCCTGAGCGATGGCTGCTGATGGAATGAGGGTCCTGCGTGCACCCCATGTGTGCTTGCCCTTCTCTCTAGGGGCGTAGGAATACCATGTGTCCATCATGTCTATGTGTGTGTGTGTGTGTGTGTGTGTCCCTATGTGTTCATGGCTCCACATCCATGTGATGAATTTGTCTATGTGTCTGTGTGTCCTGCATGACTGTGCTTGACTGTGTGCTTGTGATTGTGTAGTCCTGGGCCACTTGTGTCTCTGTGTGTATCTCTGTATGACCACCAGCACTTCCTCTCAGGAGCCTGGTGTGGGCCACAGCAGCCGTACTACACCTTCCTGCCAGTGAGGTCTGGCACCTGAGGGATGGCTCTCTACCCAGGATTCGGGATGCATTTGAATTGGACAAAGCTAAGAGAAACAACCAGAGTAGAGCATAAAACCCATCTTCCCCCTTCTTCCTCTTCCTGGGTACGCAGTGATACAAATAGTAGTAGCTCTGCTTCCTCTCACAGAGACAGCCTGGCAAGGCTGTGGTAAGGAGGAAGGCCATACTGGGCATGTGCAAGCCGGTTACACATTCAGTTTTCATGGCTATCTGGGTGCAGTTTGGGCAAGGGCCCTCTATGTGTGAGTCCAGGGACATGCGTGCCATGGTTTACCTGTGGAGCTTGCACAGCAGAGTGGCCTGAGTCATCTCAGTGGCCCAAGGCCAAGTGAGACCTCATTCTTCTTGAGGAAGTCTGCAGTTGGCGCAGGGGTTCTGGGCATCGGTTCATTTCTTCTTTTTCCTTCTTCCTCTTTGACCATCTGTCTTTGAATTTTGTTGGTCTATCGGACATTTCTCAGGTTCCTTAGATTTGGGGAATTTGAAAGTACAGGCAGTTTCGTGCACCCAGAGCCACGTTAAAGAGTAAGAGCCTTGTCTGTCTGAATACCAGCCCCACCCCCTACCCCCAAGGAGCTTCTCTGTCTCCGTGTAGATCTCTCCACAGTGTGGGCCCTAGCTCCCACCCATGTAATGCACTTTCCTTCCAGTGCTGTGGACAGATGCGACAGACAGGCACAAGATGGCCCAGGCACACCCACCCTGCTTGCTGACTGTGTGTTGTAGAGGTGCACCTGCTGGCCTGCTCCTGCCAGGGAATCGGGCAAACACTGGGGAGTCCTTGTCCTCAGAGTTCATAGCACTGGGTCCAAAATTTGCCAGGGAGCCAGGGAGTGTCTCTGTGGCTTGATTTCTATTGTCCTTCCCCCCAAATCCTTTGTCCTCCAAGCGCACCAGCACTGAGAGATGGAGACTCTTGTAGTGTTTGGTTTTACATTTCTTTAGAGGAGTTAGGCACCACCCACGGATCCAGTTCTGCAGCTAGGAAACATTTTATAATAAAGCACCGTTAAGAATTCAAATGAGGTGCACCATAGCGTCTGTAGTGGAAATTTCCTTGCTCTCTCAGGCACTAAAGCACCACTGTCTGTGACCTCCTGGGTAAATACCGGCTCGAGTGTATGTGGTACTGGCTTCCTGGACTGGGTTTCGCTATTAGCTGCTCTCTGGTTATAAGCAGTACAGCTGTCTCAGATCTGCAGATCGCAGTTTAGGACAGAGTCACGCCAGATTCAATATCTGGGGAAGGCTCGCTCCTGGCTGTCTTGGTGCTTTTATTGTATCCTGTCTTCCCATTCTGTGGAACAGCCTTAGGAGGGCTGCCTTCATGACCTCATAAAAAAGGCTCCACCTTCCTCCTATCATCAGCACTCAGGGGGTCAGGACTCCACACAGAAATTTAGAGTGTCCTGGTAATTCTCACGGTAGCAGCTGAAGGTCACCCAGGGCCAGAGGGCTAACACCTTACCCCTGGCCAGCTGCTCTCAGTACAGGTCTGCACAGTCCCTGGAATTCAGGACCAGTACTCAAGAGTCCCAGAGGATAGTAAGAACTAGTTGGGGACCAGGGTTGGTGTGCTGATTCAAATGAGAGCCTGTGAGGCGGCAGGAGGAGAGGATGACACCCTCATACCGCAAGCCCACAGAAAGAGATGGCGTTGTCAGACTTTAAGCAGCATCACACGTATGCCTTTGCCCAGGCCCTGCAGGTAGCCGGCCACTGGTCCTCCCTGGAACCCCGCTTCATGCCAGGCTCTCCCTGCCTCCTTAGTGCATGCCCTGTTTCCGCTGCTGTTCCATTGGTGCCGTGGCTGTCACTCCCCGTGCCTTGCCACCCAGCATGGCACCCACCCAGTGCTCAGATTTAGGGCATGAGCTGAGAGAAGCCCATCAGAGTCTCGCCTGCCCCTGTGAGGTGGCTTGAGATTGAATGTTGACCTAGATAGCGGTGCCCAGCTGCTCTGGCTAGCTGGGCTTTGCCAGTGTAACCACAGTAGAGCAAATCCCTGCCAACTGGAAACCTTTGGCTCTGGGGAGACGCTCTGGGGACACCGAAGCTGGGACGACAGCTTTGCATCAGGCGGCCACTCCTGGGACTCTCAGGGGACAGGTCCTCTGAAATTCAGCAGGTCAGTTGGGCGGGTTGACAGCATTACCTGGGCCAGCATTGTAGGTGGGATCCCTGGCTAGTGGCTGGCAGGGAGAGGTGGAAGGCCACACCCAGCTGGGAGGGAAGGTGTGGTTGGGCTGTTTCTGTCCTGTGGCAGCCAAAGTTTCACCTCCAGTTTGAGCAAAGGAGCAGTTAGGAAGTGAGTGGAGCAGACTCTGGTGGCCTGTGTCTTCAGGGGTCTGGAGTCCACGGAACAGTCTGCCTTACCACACCACTCAAGATCCCCCGGTTGTGTTTGCTGTGGTGCTCAGGAGGGTGCTTGAAAGTCTGTGTCGCATCTTGTTCCCACAGGAGCTCTTAATGGTACCCCCTCTGTGATCTGTCCCCAGTATTAGATCCCAGTGAGGAACCTTAAGTCTAAGACACAGTAGGTGTGCACACACACACACACACAGAGGGAGAGAGAGAGAGAGCGATGCACACCTAGGTGCATATCTGCAGATGCACGCACACACAAACATGTCAACATGCATGTTTGCACATACCTGCACATATATGCACTTATGCTGTTACATGTCATGTTACATGCATGTTAACCACAGAGATAGCATTTTAACTCGGCACTTGCAGGTATGCCCACATACATATACATACAGACACCCGTGGCATCTATGCACATACATGTGCATGGGTGTGAGCCCGGGTAAACATACATCGCTGGTTGACCTGCTGACACAGATGCACACAGGTTCATGTGCACAACATGTGTGTGCACTTAACACAAACACACACAGTGCCCTCAAGGCCATTAGCATTC
Source organism: Apodemus sylvaticus (assembly GCF_947179515.1). Lineage (NCBI taxonomy): Eukaryota > Metazoa > Chordata > Mammalia > Rodentia > Muridae > Apodemus > Apodemus sylvaticus. The sequence continues at coordinate 15,754,669 of NC_067485.1, forward strand.
TTAGGCCTGAGTTGGGTGCTCACAACTCTACAACCAGGCCCTATAGTGGGTCCTGTTTTTCAGTTGCAGCCCCTGCTGAGATTTCCAGGGTTTGCTGGAGGTGGAGAGCTGCCTTCTGCCAGTCCAGGCAGGCTGCAGGGAGAGGCTGCAGCTCTCTCCTGGGTTTAGAGTAGGTGATCTTCCCTCTTAGTGTAGTAATGGGGCCTTCATGACCCTGTCTCTAATGGGATGTCAGGCCCTCTTCTGGAGGGCCTCAGCTGCCGGGGAGAAACCTCAGCTTCCCCTGGGGGAAGGGCGCTGTATCTCTTTGTTTCAATTTAAACATAGAGAGCAAGGTCCTGAACTTGGCATTCGAGGATGCCTGTGGAGCCATTCCTGGAAGGCTCTGTGGCAGCCTGTCTGTGTGGGTGTGGCCGGCTCTTTGTTTAAAGTGAGTTTTAAATTACACCAAACAGTGAGTTGTGTGGAGGAAAGAAGAAAAGGCAAAGAAAAGTCAAGCCCACCAGCCTTCCTCCCCCTTCCCTCTACCTCTCTGCTCCCTCCCCCTCCAGGCCTCTAGCTCTTCCCAGGGGCTTGTTTTAAAGAGGGGGTGGGGGGTCTAGGCAAGGCTATCGCCCTCTAGTGTCTGCCCTTGAGATAACTATGCTTGCATTGTGGGGTTGGGTCTGCAGTGCTGTAGCGAGCACAGCCTGGCTGAACTTGCTCTGTGCTGGGGCCCAGTGAGCCCCACGGTTCCTACTTTTAGTCAAGACTGGCAGAGGAGTGTGCTGGCTGCCACTGGAGGCCAGAAGGCGGCACTGGATCCCCTGGTTCCGCCCGTGTGGGTGCTGTGAGCGGAAGCCAGGTTCTCAGTCTACAAGAGCAACAACTGCTCTTAACCTCTGAACCATCTCTCCAGCCCCAGCTGGTGTGTTTTATACAGCTTATATCCTAACCAGACTACCCTGCAACAGTGAAGAGTTTCGGTTATTTTAGCCACTTTAAAAAAAAAAAGTTTGGGGACTGGAGAGATGGCTCAGCGGCTAAGAGCACTGACTGCTCTTCCAGAGGTCCTGAGTTCAAATCCCAGCAACCACATGGTGGCTCACAACCATCTGTAATGAGAGCTGACATCCACTTCTGGGGTGTCTGAAGACAGCTACAGTGTACTCACATAATAATAAATAAATAAATCTTTAAAAAAAAAAAACCCAACATTTTAGCTGGACGGTGATGGCGCACACCTGTAATACCAGCACTCTGAGAGGCAGAGGCAGGCGGATTTCTGGGTTCAAGGCCAGCCTGGTCTACAGAGTGAGCTCCAGGACAGCCAGGGTTACACAGAGAAACCCTGTCTCAAAAAAAAAAAAATAAATAAAAGCCCCCACAAATCCAAAAAACAAAAAACCAAACTAAAACAAAAAAGTTTTCCTTAAAATCTGTTTTAGCCCTGTGTTGTCACTTTTCACACCAGGCACAAGCTGAGGCTCCGGCTCTCTGCCTCTTGTCTTGCACCTCCACCCCTCCCCCACCCTCCTAATAAATGTATCTCTCCCCGACCCCCATCCCCTTTAGGTGACTGAGGCTGAACAATGGGCCATGGTAGCACATTCTGATCACATTTCCACTGTGGACCATGCTTTCTTCCCCTGGGGCTCTAATTGCTCCATTTTGAGTGTGTTCGGTAATTCACTCTTAGCGTGCGGAAGAGACTGGTGCAGCGTCTTAGCCTCGTGGTCAGGGCCCAGCCTCTGAGACTTTGCAGCTGATAGAATGAAAGCCGTATGATTTTATGTTCACAGAGTGGCTGTCAGACCTCCAGACATCTAGTCTGAGTTTCAGATAGCAGCATCAAGATGAGCTCGGGATCCAATTGCTAGCGTTTTCATTTTTATTGTTAGCCTATTTCATGGAATTGTTTCTAGTGCTTTCCACTCAGATTTCCTTGGCTAGAAGCAGGGCAACTTACAAATGTGTTGAACTGGGCATTCCGCCCGCTGAAGAAAGCTCAGGGTCCCATTACCTAGAAGGAAGCAGGAAGCCACAGAGGCAGGAGGGGGCCTGGCTGGGAGGGAGGGGAGGGGAGGGGAGGGGAGGGGAGAGCCTCTGAGCGGGGGAGGGGCAGTTGGGTGAGGAAGAAGGTGCATCCAAGACAAGTGTGCAGATTGGGTGTCCTAATTGCAATGGATCCGGCCAGTGAATGGGGCTGCAGATGGGTGAGCGTGCTTCTAGTGGCCAATGCCTTCCTTGGTTTTCCATCAACGTGTTTGGCCAAGGTGAGGGGAGCTGAGGGAGTGTATAGGGTTTCATCTGGGTCTCTGGGGTACGTGTGTCTTGTGACCTTCTCACAACTCTGAGAAGGAAGAGGTTAGGTTTCTAAAGTCCTGTGCTGCTGCTGCTGCTGCTGTGATGATGATGATGATGATGATGATGATGATGATGATGATGATACTGATGCTGATGATGCACTTTTAGAGGCAGTCCTTCTGCACCCTGCCCAGCACGTCCACTCAGGTGTTTCTCAGCTAGATGGGTCTTGCTCTTTGCAGTGTCTGGGAACCACCTCCTGTCCTTTCGTGCTGTGGTGAGCATCCTAACCAGTGGCTTGCTCACAGGGTTCAGGGTACTGCGTTGGGCCTGGTGTTGGCCAAAGCCCTTCTGGTCTGTTAGCCCCCGGTTCTGGACTCTCTGTCTTGGTGTCTTGCTTGGCCCCACCCCACTTCTTTTCCAGGACTTAATTAATCAATTAGCTTGTTGTTAATTACTTTTAGTTAATTAACAAAATAATTAAATCTTGAGTCAGGACCTCACTGTGTAGCCGTGGCAGGCCTGGGACTCTATGTAGATGGGAGCCTGCCTGCCTCGTCCCCCTAAGTACTGGGATTAAAAGTGTACACGGCCGTGTCTGGTGCACCTGTTTGTTTCTTTGTCTATTTGAGACTTGGTTTCACTTGTAGCCTGGCTGGCCTGGCCTCAGATATGGACCAAAGTAGCAGTGAACTCACAGAGCTCCCTCTGCCTTATGATTAAAGGTCCGTGGTGCCACCTTTTAATTTTGGAAGAACTGCCTTTCTTCTTTCTGTTTTGTATCTTTAAATTTTATTTCGGTCAGGGTCCTCTGTAGCCCAGGCTGGCCTCAAACTACTTAGCTAAGGATAGCCCTGAACGTCTTTCTTCTGCCTCCACCCGGTGGCGCATCGCCCGCCATGCCTGGGTTTATGAAGTGCTGGGGCTTGAACTCGGGGCTTTGTGCATGAGAAGCAGACAGTCTACCAATGGAGACAAACACCCAGCCCCAGCCCTGAAGGAATGTTTTCTTAAAAAGATGTTCAAGCAGGTGGGCTGCACAGTGGGATGTCACACACACACACACACACACACACACACACCTGCACGGCCTTGGCTGGCGACCTTGCCTAGCGTACAACCTTCTCTGCTCTCTTCATCATCTGCTGCCATCAGGGGAACCTGAAGAGGGCAGAAACCTCTGTCCTGTGCCACCTGACCCTCACAGCTGGAACCGTGTGCACACAGATCAGAGGACCTCCCGCCTGCCACAGCTCCCTTTCTCCTGCCAACTCTAGTTTCTGCAAAGCCCACGCACGGTCTTCTGGGCTTAGACCTGGGCCACCTTTGCCTCTGTACTCAGAGGGCGCTTGAGGTCAGGGTGGCATTGCTGTCCGGGTGGCATTGCTGTCCTGGCTTTCCTTAGCAGTGTGGATGCCCGGTGTTGGAGGGAGTTCGTGACGGTGACTTTAAGAGGATTCCCTATGGTTTGGACCCTAGCAACCCACAGTCCCGGTCCTTACTTTGGCAGGAGAATGGGCTCTTACGAGGCAGGGCGCACTGTGAATGTGCTCAGCAAAGCACAGAGTTCATAACTGGGTCACTGATGTCTGTTTCCCAGTCGCTGCCTCAGTTCTTGGCTTCTTGCGTTGGTTGGATCAGGGTAGGGGTCCCCCACCCCACCCCGTGCTTGGATGCTGCGAATTTCTAGGGTAGGTCAGGGGCCGGACAGACCCCTGTGTTGGTACCAGGACCTCTTAAACCTGTGACATCACATAGATGACAATGCGACACCTGCCGCCAAGACAATGGCTACCATATTCCCAGAATGCACTGGGCTCACCTTTACCTGTGTGTGACCACATCACCATCCATATATGTAAGAGGAGCGCCCCTCTCTCCCTCCATTCCTCCCTCCCTCCCTCTCTCACCCTCTCTCTCTCTCACACTCTCTCTTTCTCTCTCTCTCTCTCTGTCTTTCTCCTCTTCACTTTCCACCGCCACCTTTGCCCTTTCCCCTCTCAATAAACCTCACGTGGAACTGTTTGGCCTGGTGCGGTCCTTCTAAAGCCCACGCGACATTCAAGATCATAACACCCTGTTCTCTAGAACTCTAACTGGAGTCACCTCTTTGCACCTGTATCTGCTTGTGAGCTGTAGCAATAGTTAAGGAAAATGGTCAGTTGCACTGGCCTGGAATATCCCACTCCTTGGAGGAAGGAGGGGTTGGGGCTATCTTTAGGAAGCTTCTAAATCCGTTGGGATGGAGCCCAGACAGCCTGTCCTTGAGTACAGGACAGGATAGGGGACTGAATAGAGATGCAGGAACAGCTAGCCCCGCCCTCAGTGGGAGGGAAGGATAGGGCAGGGGAGGCCTGGTAGGTGGGTAGATGCTGTGCCAGCATTGAGTCCACATCTGGAGACTGTTGTGCTCTGTCAGCTTCTAGTAGCCACACCCAAAGGTGAGGCCTATCTGCGTATCAGGGCAGCTGTTGTGACTCAGCGCTGAGCTCTGCATCCTCGGATCCCAGAGTGTGCTGGGCCTCAGGCTCTGCTGGGGCAGGTGAGGACAGGGACAGAGAGGCCCAAGAGGCCACAATTCCATCAAACAGCAAAGCCTGGTCTTCTGTTTCTTGTTTGGACAAATCAGAGTTAATTGCTAGTGTTTCCATGGTAATTAACGGCTTCCTGGTGAGGCAGGAAAGGCTCGGGTTGCCTCCTGGGCTCCATGTGCCCTTTGTTGGCCAGCTACTCCTGCAAAGCAAGGCCCTGAGGGCGTGTTTTCATGGGTATGAGGGTTAGTGTGCGCTTACATACTGTATGCATGTATGTATGTGTGTATGTGAGCATATGCATGCATTTTTGGGTACATTTGTATATGGCTACATGCACTTGGTGTGTCTCCCCATGCATGTGCACTCTTATATGTATTCTCAGGCATGCGCCCACCCTGTAACCGCAACCCTCTGATGTCTGGTAATATTCCTGGGTTAGCATGTCAGAAATTGGGAAGTGAGCCCTCCAGGGAAACTGGGACCCTTATGGTTCCTTTCATTTGTGGCTTGTCGCCAAGCACATGGCCGTCCCTCTAGCTAGTTATTTCCACCTTGGTGGGTCCGTCCATCTTGGCATGTTAGCCTTGTTGTCTTCTCTCTGCAAGATCTGTCTGTCTGGCCGCCCCACAAATCCTGGATGCCTTCCATGTCCCTCAGCAGACAGGTTCAGACAGGATAGGCGGTAGGAAGGGATGGAGGGGACCGAGAACCATCTGGAGCTGCTGTGACCTGCAGTCTTGTCCTCTCCTTCTTTTGCAGGTCGGAAGGGAACACCGGTGGCCTTTGGCATGACGTTGTGAAGGTGGCCATCGCTAACCTGACATGTGGGGACTCAGGAACCCCACTGCTTATGGGCTCCAGTCTGTGCTGCTGGCCCCAGCTCTGGGGCTCTGAGAGGTCCCTGCGGCCCCACCACAGCAGCCCACTGCCATCCATGTGTGCCTGTTATTGATGGCCTCAGCGGCCCTGCCCGTGAGGATGTGTGGCCCGGTGAGGGGGCTGTTCTTGGCCCTGGTGGTAGTGACCGCGGTGGCATTTGCGCCTGTGCCTCGGATCACCTGGGAACATGGAGGTGAGTGTGAAAGCCATGGGTGCCAGCGGTTCTAGAGAGCCTGGGGCCTGTCAGGCCAGGCTTAAGCTACTGAGATGTCCAAAAGATGCTGTGTAAGCAGGAGGCCCCAATGGCTGCTTCAGGCCCCACGGCAGGTGCCAAGCTTTAGTTAGACGGTGTATATACGTGATCTCGGCGGCTCACAGCTTTCCTAATGCCGACTTCATGCCAGGCGCTTGAGCTGCCCTGCCGAGATTAGCTCAGCCTCAGAGAGGTCTCCAGGTCAGCCTCCAGGATGGGGACATGCTGGCTGTCCTACATTCCCGGGAGGGAACAGTGTGAAGACAGAGGCAGTAAGCAAAGTGCAGCAAGAAAGCCCAGCTCTGAAGCCACCGACACTCGGGGTGCTTGCTCGCCGGCAAGTTCAGAACCCACCGAGGCCCGCGCATAAAGCTGAACTCAGCATCACAGCGGGAACAACCCCACACTCAGAAAGTGGGGGCGGGAGGGAGGACTGTGAGTTCTGGGCCAGCCTAGGCCACATAGAGAGACCCTGTCTAAGAAAACCAGCATTGTATATGTCCTGCCTGTGTTACATGTTCTTAAACTGGTGCAGCTGCAAAGAAGTGTCACTTGTCTCTGGACATCATTGGTAATGACTGGAAATTGTTTTGGAGAGAGATCTACCCCACCCCCTATCTTGACTTTTTTTTTTTTTTTTTAAAAGGGAGCACCAGGGAAAGAACATAAACCCTGCACATGCTAGGCAGATGTTCTACCAGTGAGCGTCTCAGCCCTAGTACTGAATTTTTGGTGTTGAGGGTTTCAAAGTAAGGCATTTATTTCCTGAGTGAGAAAGTTCTCAGTCATTACATTTTTCTAAACCTAAAGACACATTAAAGAGGCAGAAGGTAAGCCAGGTGTCTTAGTCAAGGTTTCCACTGTTGTGAAAGAGACACCATGGCCAAGGCAGCTCTTATAACATTTAATCAGGGCTGGCTTACAGGTTCAGAGGTTCAGTCCATTATCATCAAGGCAGGAACATGGCAGCATCCAGGCAGGCATGGTGCGGGAGAAGCTGAGAGTTCCACATCTTCATCTGAAGGCAAACAAGACTGAGTTCCAGGGAGCTAGGAAGCCTGCTCAAAGCCCACTCCCACAGTGATACTTCTTCCAGCAAGGACACACCTCCTAATAGTGCCACTCCCTGGGCCGTGCATATTCAAACCACCACACCAAGAGTCTGTGATGTGCTGGAAACCCCCAGCATGAGGGGTTTGGAACTCAACAAGACTGGGAAGACAGAAAAGGAGATGAGGGGTATAGCTAGGGGCACGTGCCAGCCTGGGGTCCCGCCATGCGCCAGCTCCTCTCTTGTACCTGGTGGATGCATTGAGGTTACCTGGGGGTCCTGAGTTCTGCTCCATGCTGGAGCAGCGTGACACAGTCGGTCCTTGAGACAAGTCTGGTTCCGACAGTGAGGTGGGACAGGGTGCACGCAGGCAGTGACTCCTGGGCTCTTCCTTCCCCCTCTGCTGCCACAGAGGTAGGTCTGCTGCAGTTTCATGAGCCAGGCATCTTTAACTACTCGGCCTTGCTGATGAGCGAAGACAAAGACACGCTATATGTGGGCGCCCGGGAAGCTGTCTTTGCAGTGAATGCGCTGGACATCTCTGAGAAGCAACATGAGGTAGGTCCTGTGGCTTCCTAGCCTGCCCCAGAAGATGGGCTGCCTTCACTGCCTCCTAGTCCCCAGTCTGCCAACGTCTGGCTTAGGACTCCTCTAGGAAGCTCAGCTAGGCTGTTTTCTTTTTTTTCTTTTCTTTTCTTTTCTTTTCTTTCTTTCTTTCTTTCTTTCTTTCTTTCTTTCTTTCTTTCTTTCTTTCTTTCTTTCTTTAAAGATTTATTTACTTATTATATGTAATTAAGTACACTGTAGCTGTCTTAAGACACCCCAGAAGGGGGCATCAGATCTCATTATGGATGGTTGTGAGCCACCATGTGGTTGCTGGGATTTGAACTCAGGACCTTCAGAAGAGCAATCAATAGTGCTCTTAACTGCTGAGCCATCTCTCCAGCCCAGCTAGGCTGTTTCTATGTCTGACCCGTGTTAAGTAGTACTCTATCTGCTTATCTTTAAAAAGAGGAGAGAGTAACGGAGGCTGAAAACATCCGAAAGTCATCCTATGCATGTGCCAAACTCTCAAAGGAGAAAAAATAGGTGAGAAGGGTCTGAAGAGATGGCTCAGCAGGTAAGGGCACCTGATGATCTGAGTTCAATCCCCGCCCCCAACACAAACACACACACACACACACACACACACACACACAGTGTAGAAAGAGAACTCCCACAAGTTGTCCTCATACCTCCACTTACACACCATCACACGTTCACATCTACACATAATAAAAATGTAGTAGAAAGCATTAAGGCTGATTTAAAAAAAGAACAGACAAAAGCCCCCAGCTTTGAATAGAATTTAACTGGCTATACTTTTATTATGTGGGGCTGGGTCCTAGGATGACAACCTTGGGTGCCAAGTAGGCTGGCAGTCAGCCAAGCCGCAGGAACCCTCCCGTCTCTGTGTCCCCAGTGCCCAGTGCTTGGCCTTTTCACATGAATTCTGGGGGTCGGATTCAGGTCCCCATGCTCACTGGCAAGCACCCGCTGGGCCATCCGTCTGCCCAGCCCTCTGCTGCTTTGTCACAAGCCCAGGGCTATGCTATCCCTGCTGTTTTGGGGACGATGGTCCCAGAACATGAGGAAGCCCTAGGATGGCTCTGGGGTCTCAGACCCCACCTGCTCCCTGAACCTCTTCCCCATCTGGCTTTATTCTGGCTGCCGGGCCGTGCTCTGAGCTATAGTGTGCCTTCTGTTGGTATCTGTTTTATCCAGCAGTTCCTTTCCTGGGAGGGGGGATGTGCTGCAGTGAACTGGCTCTGACATGTTCCTCCCTCACAGGTATACTGGAAGGTCTCTGAAGACAAAAAATCCAAGTGCGCAGAGAAGGGGAAATCAAAGCAGGTAATGGACCGCAGGCACAAAGAGCCCATGCACACATTTTGCAGCTATTTGGCTCCTTTCCAGTACCAGGACTTCTTTCTACGTGCCTACCTGGCGTCATGTGATTCTGGTGGGCTCAGGCGCGCAAGTGTGGCACCTTCCTGCCCCTGGCATCAGGATTGATGTTCTCAGGTGATGCCCTGTATCCTCTGCACCGGGGAAGTTTGTTCAGATGGCCTGGCATTGTGAGTGCCCGATGTAGTTTCTGCTGCTCGCTAGTACCTGGTGCAAAATTGGCCTCCCCTGTGTGTTTCTGGGCTTCTCGACATATACACCAGCTGAGGCCTAAGAGGTTTCAGGGATTTGATGGGATTTTTTGTTGTTGTTTGGTTTTGGGTTTTTTGTTTGTTTGCTTTAGAGATTTGTTTGTTTGTTTGTTTGTTTATTATATGTGAGTACACTGTAGCTGTCTTCAGACACCCCAGAAGAGGGAGTCAGATCTTGTTACAGATGGTTGTGAGCCACCATGTGGTTGCTGGGATTTGAACTCAGGACAGTCAGTGCTCTTAACCGCTCAGCCATTTCTCCAGTCCTGTCTGTTTCTATATATCAGTGTGCCCACTCAAGGACACTGAGCCTTGTATTCCTTTTCTCAGGAGCTCTGGGTACCCTCCTGTGCCTACCTGGTGCCCCACAAATGTGACTTTTAGACCACAAGAGCTAGGTTGTCCCCAATAGTGGTCACGATGGCTCTGCAATAGCAACGTTTATCAGTTTTTAGCTGATTTCAAAAACATATTAAAACAACCACTCACAATTTTTTTTTTAAAGTTAAACATTCTTGGCTGAACACTAACTGAACACTTTCATCACCTTACTAGCCTCTAACTGTATTAACTCAGGACCTGAGGCAGGCAGGTATTACGATGGACTCACTGCTGCTGGCAGTCTGTGTAGCTGAGTGAGCTGATGCCTTGCACTGCTGCATTTGGGGACCCACAGTGACCTTGACTCCTGTGAATGATGCTCCGCCCATTTGAAAAAAAAAATCAACAGCAACAACAACAAAAAACCCTTTCCCAGTTTGAGATAATGTCAGGCTATAGCCAATTCGCTCTAAGCACTGTTCTCCTGAAATAGCACACGGGTTCTAAATGGCCGTCTTTGTTTTCCCACTGGTCCCTCAGGGATGCTCAGCTGGCTGCACCCTTGGGTCCAGCCTCTCTCTCAGGCCCTGCTGGTCACTATTTCCAGTTCCATGCTGGTGGCAGAAATATAGGGTGGGTCCTCAGGAAGGCAGAAGGAGCCTGTACAATGTCTGTTTTGGCGATTTGGGTGCCAAAAATGAACAGTGTGTGTCCGGCAAGGGAAAATACACTGCCATCTGTGGTGGGCTCCCCAGTACAATTTGAGGTCAACTCTGGTTTGGTCTTGGCTATGTTTGGTCACCAGATACAGGCTGGCCATCTATTAAGGACAGAGCTAAAGTCATGCCTGGCACCTGCCCTGCCTGTGGACCACTGAGATAAAGTTCATGTTGCTGAGCCTGGATTGTGGTGTAGTGGGCCCTCTCTATGGGCATAGAGCAGCCTGGGCAGAGGAGAGGACAGGGAGCGGATGACTGGCCTGTACCCTGTGAGGGTCCCGCAAGTGGGAGCCTGTTGAATGGTGTGTGTGTGTTTCCCTTGCAGACGGAGTGTCTTAACTACATCCGAGTGCTGCAGCCGCTCAGCGACTCCACCCTCTATGTGTGTGGGACCAATGCGTTCCAGCCCGTCTGTGACCACCTGGTAAGACCACAGCATATCCCTGCATAACGTGCTCGTGTATCAGCCTGGCTAGTGACTAAAGCAGAGCCAGCCTCTCCTATTCTTTCTGCAAACCGTAAGGACTAAGAACTGTTCAGTCGGACTTCTTACGGCAACAGTAGTCCGGTCCCTCCTGACCAGTGTTCTGTCAGGTCCATAGGATAATCTGCAGTAGTCATTCTTTCAAAAAACATCAAGCGATAGATAGATACCAAAACACCAAATTGACTGCTCAAAACATCCAGCAGAAATCAAGGAAGTCTCACTAAGGGAGCTGGTTGGGGTTCCCAGCAGAGCACGGTCAGAGCAGAACGTCCGCTTGTGTGAGGCTTTTATATAAAAGGACAAACAGCCGCAGAGAGATACCATCGCTTCAGGAGCATCAAGCATCCGTCAGGAACTGACTGGGGACGTTAAGGCGGTCAGCGGAACCATCTCTCCGAAGCTGAGCTTCCATGACTGACCTTTCCCCTTCTACCCTCTCCACCCCCAGCCCCACCCCACCCCACCCCACCCCCACCGCTGTAGACACTTTTCTATTGTGAGATAAATAACAGTAAGCTCTTTTGTAGATGATTCACCCCCCCCCCCCAGCTGCGTTCAAGGACACGGTGTTTGTACTCTGGGGTTGTTTGCTGTTCTCTCTGTCACAGAGTCAAGGACCTTGGAGGACACTGTGAAAACATGCTTGAGTCTGAAATGGGGGCGGGCAACCCTGCTGCCAGAGCCGTTTTCTCTGTGAGCTCAAACAGCACAAGAAAGCTTACCAATACAGTGTATATTACAAGTCATTTACTTGGCCCTTGCTGTGACCAGATTCTTGCTAAAGGCAAGCTTAAGCGAAAGCACCTCAGCAAAGCAGAAGGCAGCATGGGGACAAGAAATAGAGCTCACCATAAACACCTGGGTGCATCCTGCTTTCTCAGTAGGTCTCACTTCTGCAACTTCTACCTGGAGACAAACTCACAAGCCCATGGGTAACATTTATACATAAACCATAACAAATACGAAACCTAATATATGGGTTTCCTCTCTTCTCTTCTGGGCATAGATCCAAATTTTCCACCAAATGCCAAAACCTTGGCTCTCCCAAGCCTTATGTTATATATCTGATGACCACGGGGCTCAGTGTTTAAGGAAAGGTAGCCTGTGCCGTGTTGGTCCACTGAGCATTGGGTGAGCAATGCCGGGCAGGGCAGGGCAAGGCACAGAGGCAGGAGAGTAGTTCATTGCTCTGCTGCAGCCTGCTGTAGATGACTGGAACCCCGGGTCGGGGAGACTCCTGAAATGAAGAGCCTCAATCACCTAAACCCTCAGCCAGCTGAAGCTTAAAGCTTGTTTCTGGTTATAGTTCAGTTAGAGGTGTCTTAGTTAGGATTTTACTGCTGTGAACAGACACCATAACCAAGGCGACTCTTATAAGAACAACATTTAATTGGGATTGGCTTACAGGTTCAGAAGTTCAGTCCAGTATCATCAAGGCAGAAACATGGCAGCATCCAGGCAGGCATGATGCAGGAGGAGCTGAGAGTTCTACATCTTCATCTGAAGGCTGCTAGCAGAATACTGACTTCCAGGCAGCTAGGATGAGGGTCTTAAAGCCCACACGCACAGTGACACACCTACTCCAACAGGGTCACCTCTAAAAATAATGCCACTCCCTGGGCTGAACATATATACACCATCACAGAGGCTTGCATAGATTGCAAGAGATGTTGGGTTTTTGAACCCCAGCACACATACACTCACCACATGCCTAGACACCATACACACAAGCTATCATGCGTGTGTGCATGCGTGTGCATGCGAACACACACCCCTGAGTTGGGGATATAACTAAACAGAGCAGATTCATTAGGAATTCACTGAGGCAGCTAGGTATAGTGAGGCTACCAGGAATCCCCAGCACTTTGGGAAGGCTCCTGAGTGTGAGATCAGCCTAGGTTGTTACAAGATATAGATCAAAAGAAAAAAGAGTCAAGAGAGAATTAAGAAACTGAATATATAGAGAGAGATGTGGGGAGGGAGCCCACTGCACAGGTTTACCTGGCTAAACTAACGTTCTGGGTGCAATCAAAATTGCTAGTGTGTGTGTGTGTGTGTGTGTGTGTGTGTGTGTGCGCGCGCGCGCGTGCATGCATGCGAGTGCTTTGGGGGAAGCATCGTAAGTAGAAAACAAGGAAAGCAAGCAGAGAAGGAAGGACTCATTTGTGTGTGTCCAGGTGTGTGTGTTTGTGAGTGTGTGTGTGTAAGTATATACTTGATAAGTGCGGCCCGTGGTTCCCATAGGCCTTTACAAACATCTCTCCCTAGAATGGGGGCATTTTCCTGCACAATTGACTTCATCCTTGCAGCTAAGGAAACACAGTGACTGCCAGTACCCTCCGTCCCTCCTCCCCGTAGCTTAGAGCAGGGTGCAGCCCCCATAGCCAGCGGGCAGCCCTGGGCAGTGTGGACAGATGGGTCTTATCAAGTGGGCCACGCTGCCACCCCAGTTCACACTTCCTAGCCTGACTGGTGACCTTTATTGTTTTAACTGGCCTGTTGGTCATTGCAGACACTGTGAGGCTCTGTGCACTTGCTGGCCTGTGGCTTCCAGCCAGCAGTCTCTGGCAGAGCTGTTAGCTCCTGACTGTGGTGGGCAGCCCTGCTCCCTGGCCTCTCAAGTATGCGAAGTGTGGAGTGACGGCCTGCTTGGATTGTCTCAGCAATCCCGGGGCTCTAATCGGCTGTCCTGGAGGTGGCTCCTGTCCCTTTAAAGGCTTGCATCCGCTGTATTCTTCTATATGTGGCTGAACGCCACTGGTATATCCAGAAGTGGAAATTATTCACCATCGTTTTGTGGGCATTTCCCCGATGGTTTGTCACTTGCTGCTGAACTGTGTCTCATTTTTCCCCACATGAGAACGTTCTGATTCATTATGTATAAACATTTGGGTGAATCTGTTTCTCCTTGTATGGTGTCGGTTTCTTGTACGTTTTATTTTTGTCAGCTTGACAGAAGCTGGACCTCTCTGCGGAAGAGGGAGCCACAGTTGAGAGAAGAATACCTCTATAAGATAGGCGTAGGCAAGCCTCTAGGGCATTTCCTATTAGTGGTTGATGTGGCAGGAGCCAGCACTGTGTATAAGAAAGTAGGCTCCTGAGGACCGAACCCAGCAAGCAGCACTCCTCAGGGACCTCTGCTTCAGTTCCTGGCTCTAGACCACTGCCTTGAGTTCCTGGCCTGGCTTCCCTGATTGGTGGACTGTAAACTGTGAGCTAGAGTTAACCCTTTCCTCTGCAAGTCGCTTTTGGTCTTGGTGTTTATCACAACATTGGTCATGGCATTTACCATAACAGTAGAAAGCTAAGACACGTGAAATTTCCTTGTCAGGTGGAAAGAGGTTATCCCAAGATTGTGGTACCTGCTGACCATCACACACGCACACTGTTCCAGAAACATGGACACCGAACCTGTTTGTTGTGTCCTCCCCCACCCCTGTGCCAGAATTTATTCAATAACAATAAATTCACAAGGTTTAGCGGTTTTAGTAACATCAGGTTATGACTTATTCCTGTCTCCCTTGGTGATCTATCTGGCTGAGGCAAGTGCAGATCCTTTCATTCCGATCTTTGATTTGGAATGAAATCAAATCATTGATACAAGATTTCTCTGTCTAGCCCTGGCTGTCCTGGAACTTGCTTTATAGACCAGGCTAGCCTCACGCTCAGCCATCTCCCTGCCTCTGCCTCCCAAGTGCTGAGATTTAAGGTGTGTGCCACCATTCCCTGTTCTATCTGAATCTTAGTAATGTTAACTGTCCTGACACACAGCACAGAGCAAATAAAGGTGTATTCCATGTATATGGTTATAGAATGAATACAGGTTACAGATGCTTGCGGTGTCAGACCTGGGCTCAGAGAGGCGGCATTGATCTGAAACCAGACCAGTGCTGGGAGGGAACTGCTGCAGTCATGTGCTAGAGAAGCTGGAAGCTAGAGCCTTCCAAGGCAGAAGGCTATCCCTGGTGTACAAACAGGGATCAGCCGATAGCTTCATGTGGGGCTGTCCATCAGTGTTAGGTGTCTATTGCTTTAAGGGGACCAGGTGAGGAAGTTACACCTAGGTCTGTTAATTCTTGGGCCTGGTTTCCCAGGCATTTTTAATATAACCGTGTGCCCCGAAACTCTCAACTTGGATGAATTTATAGGGTGGCTCCCCTTTCTGTTCTCAGGAATAAATGGTTTATCCACCTGTTTTGGGTGGATGGTGCATAGCGGATGGTTTGCAAGGCCATCCGGGGCCTACTCATCCTTTTCCTCAAAGTGGAATCAAAAGCTGCTTATAAAACGGAATCTCCCAAGGCAAGGCCCAGCCTGGAGGCCACTGTTTTATACAGCACGGGACAGCTGCGAGCCAGGCCCAGCCTGATGCCGGCATGGCCTATGCTGTAGTGAGCTTGCTTCATTAGTCAGAATGGTTCCTCCGGGAGATGCTGGTGGTGGATGAATGGGAGTTGGGGTTCTGTGGTTTGTTTTTGTTTGGTTTGTGTTGCCTATTTTGTGAGTAGTGTGGTTAAGCAACTGAGATGCCAGTCCTGCATATCCCAGACTCTGTCACATGAGATGTACTTCAGGTGTCAACGATCCCAGGGTGGGACCCACACGGGTCAGGCCCCACTCTGGTCTTCTGAAATGAAGGGATCTGTACCTTTAACTGGTGCAGGGACAGGTCCTGAGTACTGAGAGGTCAGAGGTTTTCTTTTGGTTCTGTTTTAGAACTTGACATCCTTCAAGTTTCTGGGGAAAAGTGAAGACGGCAAAGGAAGATGCCCCTTCGACCCTGCCCACAGCTACACGTCAGTCATGGTTGGTGAGTCGTGTGTGTGAGGGTACTTCACTCTCTGAGTTTATGGTGGTGTGTGAGGCTGCCGCCTGGGACGCTTAGCCCTTCCCGCCTCAGTCCTGCCTTCCTTGCCTTCATCTTGGCACTTGCTCCCTTCAGAGAAGGTGAGCGGCCCATGGCACGGACTCCTCAGGAAGAGCTTTTGAGGGTCTCATTCAGAGGACACTCCCGCCCCGCTGCAGCAGTACATGCTTCTGTCTGCCAGCTTTTGTGTACACCACCCGGGTGCTCCCGTGACTGCATGCCTCCTGCTGTGGGCCTGCATGTCCGAGGTTAGGGGGCACACACCATCTTACATCGAGTTCACATTGGGATCGCTCAGCCAGTGTGAAGGTTCGAACTTCACTGTCAGTGTGCAACATCCGGTGAATTTTGAGATATTCAATACTATATTGCAAAACAGGCGTCGTCGTAGACTAAAGTATGGGTTCTGAGTGTATTAAAGTAGGTGAGGCTAGACTATGCTGCCTGGCAGTGTAGGTGCCTGCACAACTTTTTTGACTCACAGTGCTTTTTACTTAGGATGGCTTTCCAAGGTGTCAAATGCTGAGGAGTGTCTATTTGTCATTGCTATACTGACTGTGGGAAATTCTCATTTGTGATTAGCTATTGCCCTTTAACCTGGAAAAAACACAGCTAAATTTGGTGACTGTGATTTCTCTGATGAAAGATGCAAGTGTAGGAAGCAGAAATACCTGTCACAGAAGACGAGGAGCCCCGCCCCACCCCACCCCCATCTACAAGGAATTAATGAGGGGATAAATAAATTATGGTAGCCTGGTATGGGCGTGATAACCTGGCAGAGGTGGAACCATAAGGCTTGCTTATAGGCCAGCCTGGGCTAACGTTAGAACTTGTGTTAACTCTAGCAGAGGCAGAAGCCCTGACTGGATCTTCTTCTTGACTCCCTTTCCACCACTACAGGGGGTGAGCTCTACTCTGGGACATCGTATAATTTCTTAGGCAGCGAGCCCATCATCTCTCGAAACTCTTCCCACAGTCCTTTGAGGACGGAGTATGCCATCCCGTGGCTGAACGGTAAGAAGTGTGCGCTGCCAGCCTCGTGGGTCTACCGTCTTTTCGTTCCTCTGGCTGTCCCCAGACCATGGGGGACCGGGGCTCGTGTCAGATCCTAGACAGTGGGAACTCTTTGGAACCACTCAAGGCCCACACCAGAGTAGCTATCATGTTCACTGCTAACAGTGTTGTTCAAATCCTGCTTCTGTCATACCCCAGCCCAGCTCACCCCACTCTAACCCCGCCCCCCCCCAAAAAAAACAGTTTAGGAGACATTAATAAAACGAAGCTCTGATGGGAAGCTGAGAATGTAGACACTGAGTTTGGGGTGCCATCTTAGATGTGGCGCCTCTGGGGTCCGGCCAGGTGGTGTTGAAATGTGTCCTTGCTGCCAAGCAAGCATATCTTCCGTCTGACTTTAGGGTATGGATGATGGGGACCCTTTGTGGGTGTCTTTTCGTGGGGATGCTGGCCAGCGATGCTGGGCTTTTTCGAAGCCCCTTGATCTGGAGTCAGACCCTGGAGTCTGAGAGATAAAACAGCTAATTTCTCCTTGGGTCTCCCCAGGAGTCAGAGTCTTGGAATCCTTCCAGTGGCTGAGGCTGGCTGATTTGCCCCTTGTTTAAATCAGCAGATACTCTGGCTTTCCAGACCACCCACCAGCAGGGAGGCCTCACCTGGCTTCCTCTGTGGCTACCTTGGTGAAGCCGAGGAGGGTGGCGGGCATCCTCCGGGTCTGGAGTTTACAAGTGTGACATGCACACTGTAGCTGTCCTAGAAGGGAAGTGTCCGGGCTCTAAGGCTGCCCTTGCCAGCCTGGGACACCCTGGGGAGCTGGTAGGAGGTGGCATGGTGGCTCGGTAGACAGAAATGATCCTGCCATGTCACTCCACAGAGCCCAGCTTTGTCTTTGCTGACGTGATCCAAAAAAGCCCAGAGGGTACTGAGGGTGAAGATGACAAGGTCTACTTCTTCTTTACGGAGGTGTCCGTGGAATACGAGTTCGTTTTCAAGTTGATGATCCCGCGAGTTGCCAGGGTGTGCAAGGTGGGTGCTGTCTCCCCCATTCCCACCCACAGTCCTGGCACGGACGCTCCCCAATGCAAGATTCCTTTCTCTGGAATCACAGCCATATCCTATGAGAAGAGACCCCTGCGGTAGAGGTTAATGTACAATTGATGGCACAGTAAGAGACTGAACAATGACTAGTGATAAAGGTTACAGAGGTGGATTGGAGAGATGGCTCAGGGGTTAAGAGCACTGACTGCTGTCATGTGGTGGTGGCGCACACCTTTAATCCCAGCACTTGGGAGGCAGGAGCAGGCGGATTTCTGAGTTCAAGGACAGCCTGGTCTACAGAGTGAGGACAGCCAGGGCTACACAGAGAAACCCTGTCTCAGGGAAAAAAAAAAAAAAGAGCACTGACTGCTCTTCCGGAGGTCCTGAGTTCAGTTCCCAGCAACCACGTGGTGGCTCACAACCACCTGTAATGGAATCCAATGCCCTCTTCTGGTGTGTGTCTGAAGAGAGTGACAGTGTACTCACATAAAAAAATAAATCTTAAAAAAAAAAAAGTTACAGAGGTGTGTGAATGGTTGCTCTTGACACCCAAAGTAGGATTGGGAAGATGGTCTAGTGATTAAAATGTTTGCCACAAAAGCAAAAGGACCAGAGTTCAGATATCCAGAGCCTGTCGATGCTGAGTGGACCCCCTGAAATTCAGGCTTAGGAAAGTGGAGATAGGGGCTCACTGGAGCAAGGCCGCTAGTGGGACTGTCCTCATTGGCAAGCTCGGAGTTTGATTATGAGACCTTCCTTGAAGAATAAGGTAGATGATTCCTGACATCAACTTCTGGCCTCCAAATGCACCCAGACATGAACACACATATAGGTGCACCACGCACATGTGTATGCGCGCGCACAAAAGGAAAGAAACTCAAAGGAAAAAAGAGAGTGAGCACTTGTGATATTTTCAGTGTGTGACTAATCGCGGGTAACTGAAATCACAGAAAACAAAACTACTCCTATGGTAGCCGACTTATTTCTCTCCAGCCCAGAGTCACGTGCAGTTCCGTAACCGTGCCTGTTGTCTCAGTTGTCGGCTTCCTGAAAATGATGAGTGGGCCCTAGAGCTTTGTCTGGAGTTGAGCAGGCAGAGAGGGCACGGAAGGAGCTCTTAGTGGACGCTCATGCATTTCCCTCAGGATGGTCTGTGGGGCCAGGGTCTGTGGTGGGAAGGAGGCCACTCATCGCTTTGCCTAACTCCTGTGTGCTCCTTCCTGGGTCACAGCTGGGAAGGCTGCAGGAGCCGAGGCCAGTGGCACACTAGGGTGACACAGATGTGGTTGTTTGTTGTCATTGAATGTGCTTGGCTCTTTAAGAAGTCTGTGATCCTGGCCCTCGTGGAAGCATTGCTTTGGTTATATAACTTGTCTGCAGCAGTCTTGGGCTGGGCTGGTGGCTGGGGACATAGAGACACCTGCTCCTGGGATTGGCCATCTGGGCTGCCTCTGCCATGTGCTGTCTGTCTCTGGAATTCCAGGGTGACCAGGGCGGCCTGCGGACTTTGCAAAAAAAGTGGACCTCCTTCCTAAAGGCCAGACTGATCTGCTCCAGGCCGGACAGCGGCCTGGTCTTCAACATACTTCAGGATGTGTTTGTGCTGAGGGCCCCGGGCCTCAAGGAGCCTGTGTTCTATGCGGTCTTCACCCCACAGCTGTGAGTTAGCTCCCTTGGGCAGTCGGGGCCTGCTCACTCCGATGACCCCCTGCCCTCCTGACACTCTCACGGATTCCCCTCCACAGGAACAATGTGGGTCTGTCAGCGGTCTGTGCCTACACACTGGCCACGGTGGAGGCCGTCTTCTCCCGTGGAAAGTACATGCAGAGTGCCACAGTGGAGCAGTCTCACACCAAGTGGGTGCGCTACAATGGCCCAGTGCCCACTCCCCGGCCTGGAGCGGTAAGCAACAGAAAGGACTCATCTTCCTTTTGGATCTCAAGGCCCCGAGCATGAGGCCACACAGATCCCAGAGCCTCCCGGCAGCAAGGTTGCAAGGCATCAGGGATCTGGGCGCTAGGCTGAGTGGCTGCCAGGCCTGGGGTGAATAGTGAAGCTATTCTTTTCTGATCTCTCCTGTGTTGGGTAACAGGTCTCACTACACGATGCCCAGACGAGAGAGCGTACCACTGGGCTCTTTTGAGAAATAGGCATTGCACAATGGCAGGCTTGCACCATTTTCCGTTTCCTGAAAACCTGTTTGTCGGCGTAGCCTAGGCTGTCTCCTGAGGCAGCCTGTCTACTAGATAACAGGAATCATATTCTTTCCTCCTAAATACAGTAAATTAGTAAAGAAAATTCTAGGGTTGCCTGCACATTGTTGCCACGTGGTCTATGGGCGTGGAAGGGCTTTTGAATAGCGCCCTATCTGGCTCCTGAAGCTCTCCCAGGACAGACTTCTCTGTGGGTGTGTGGCCTTGACACCTGGTTATTTTCATGTGCATGCTGTGTTCAATAAAACATGGCTAGGGAGCTGGGACAAAAAAAAAAAATCTTTCCAACTTTTTTTTCTTTTGTGCTACATAGAATCTGGCTTTCTCTCCTCCCCCCCCCCCCTCTCTCTCTCTCTCTCTCTCTCTCTCTCTCTGTGTGTATTTAATGAGCTTTCTTTGGCATACTTTCTTCTCATAGAAAAGCTGTGAAATGAATGCTTTTTAATTTGAGAAGTTTGCTAAGGTTTATCATTGACTACTAATTCCTCTACTGATCCTAAGACAGTTATGTCCTGTGATTTTAAAAGCACAGCTCTTGGTTTATTGGGGGACCCCTTGGCCTCTGTTACTCTTTGGAGAAGTGTGACTGTGGCCCTCTAGTGTTTCTCTTCTGTGCTCTGTTGAAGCTGAGTGGGCATATGACCATGGTGCCTTTACCCCACAGTGTATCGACAGTGAGGCCCGGGCAGCCAACTACACCAGCTCCTTGAATCTCCCAGATAAAACACTGCAGTTTGTAAAAGACCACCCTTTGATGGACGACTCAGTGACCCCGATAGACAACAGGCCAAAGCTGATCAAGAAGGATGTAAACTATACCCAGATAGTGGTAGACAGGACCCAGGCCCTGGATGGGACCTTCTACGACGTCATGTTTATCAGCACAGGTGGGTTCCTTGGTAAGATTGAGAAATTCACTTTAGTCATTATGGGTAGATCTGGTATCTCCAGATACCAGGAAGAAGGTTTGTGACAGCAGAAGAGGATTTCTGAAGCATCACAGCACCTGGGATTCTGAGTCTCTGTGACTATCAGGCACCCGAGGCGCTGCTTACTAGTGCAAGTCCCAACCTGTACCTGGGCTAGAGTGGAGTTAAATAGTCCCTGTTGTCATTGGACCAGTGGGAGTGGCCTGGTAATTGGTAGTGGGAGGCTCCACCCCTTTCTAGGAGCCAGGTTCAGTCCTGCCTGGATCTACCTTCGGAGGCACAACTCTCTCTTGGACAAGTCTTCTGGGGTGGGGATGGGGAGTGGGAACATGGCAGCTACTAGAGCCCAGGGGATGCCCTTAGAACTTCCCAGATGACTTGAACATTTTTCCCTCACTAGCCTGTCTGGGCCCCTAATGTCTCCTGGAGGACTAGTGGAATCCAACAGACACCTTACACAGAATGTGACTCGGGTGTCAGGGTGTGACCTTGTTGGTGAAGGTCGTTGGGACAGAGGTGTCCTCTTCTAAGAACCCCATTGAGGGAATGACTTAAGCATCCACAGGTGTGAGTGGAGCCTCTCCTAGTGTCATTTCTGTTGCTGTGCTAAAACACCCTGGCAGAAGCAACCTAGGGGAAGAGGGTTTATTTGGCTTATGTTGCAGGGTATCATCTGTCATTTTGAGGAAGTCAGGGCGGGAACTTAAGCAGCTAGCATATCATATTTATAGTCAAGAGCAGGGAGGAATGAATGTAACCGTGCTGCCTGCTTGCTGGGTTGCCTATCCCTAGCTAGCTAGCTTTCTTCGCTTAGTATTGTCCAGGGGATGGTGCCTTCTGCAGTGGGTTAGGTCTTCCCACATCAGTCAACAATCCAGAGAGCCCGCCACAGACATTTCAGCAGGCCAAATGGATCTAGGCAGTTCCTCAGTTGAGGCTCTTTCCTGGCCCTTCCAGGTCGCACTGAGTTGACCCTGAAAAGTAACCAGGGCGGCACCATTGGCATTTCCCTCTAGGGCCTCCATGCTCACCTGTTTTAATCTTGCAGACCGGG
Organism: Apodemus sylvaticus; assembly: GCF_947179515.1. NCBI lineage: Eukaryota > Metazoa > Chordata > Mammalia > Rodentia > Muridae > Apodemus > Apodemus sylvaticus. The sequence continues at coordinate 15,776,512 of NC_067485.1, forward strand.
GAGCTCTGCATAAAGCTGTCATCCTCTCGAAAGAGGTACACGTTGTCGAGGAGACCCAACTCTTCCAGGACTCTGCACCGGTTCTAACTCTGCTGCTATCATCAAAGAAGGTAATATGTTCTGGGGGGAGGGGGAGGCAGGTCCAGGCGTTTGTCTCCCTTGGTAGTTTCTCTGTGCCTGGGACTGGCTAGGACTGGCTAGGATGGTCTCTCGAGGCTTGGCAGCCTCTGGTCTTCCTGGCCCAAGTGAGGGGTCTTTGGACCCTCATAGCGTTCTTCCATGGGATCTGAGGCTTGGGAAGAGGCATGGAGGAGCCAGGAGTTGATTGTACCAAGCCACTGGAGCCCTTGGGAGGTCACTAACCTGGAAAGATGTCTTTGTTCCTTGAACCTGAAAGAATGCAGATTGTGCTGGTGGGACTCAACAACGATTTTGCTGTTTGTAAGGAGAAATAACAGGTCATCCTCTAAAGCTCCTGCCACACCATCCTGTGCATCACGCAGGCTTTGCAGAGGCCTCAGTCATAGGCGCTCAGCTCTGCACTGTGGCTCCCATGAGCCATGGAATCACATAGATGGCCAAACCCGCCCTTGAAGTCAAGCTTTGCATCCTCTGAACTTTTCATAAAAAGCTCCAGCCAGATGATGGTAGTGCACACCTTTGAGCCTGGCACTTGGGAAGCGGAGGCAGGTGGATTTTTGTGAGTTCAAGGCCAGCCTGGTCTACATAGTGTGTTCCAGGCTAGCCAGAGCTATGTAGGGAGGATCAGGAGTTCAAGGCTAGTCTTAGCCATATAGCAAAGTCAAGGCCAGCCTGAACTAAGTGAGACCCCATTGCAAAAAAATAAAACAAGGTATATAGGAGTGTATAGAAGTGGCCTGGGCAGGACTGGAGAGATGGCTCAGCGGTTAAGAGCACTGACTGCTCTTCCAGAGGTCCTGAGTTCAAATCCCAGCAACCACATGGTGGCTCACAACCATCCATAATGAGATCTGATGCCCTCTTCTGGTGTGTCTGAAGACAGTGACAGCGTACTCTATACATAAAATAAATCTTGAAAAAAAAAGGAAAGAAAGGAAGGAAGGAAGAAAAGAAAAAAGAAAAGAAAGGCCCAAGTACTGAGCTTGGTCTACTGGCTGGAACTTTTGTTCCTTGTCCACTGGCCTTGGGAAGATGTGGATACCACATTTTACATCTAGGATAGAAAAGTGAGGTTTAGAATGTAAGCTGTCCCCAAATCCTGACTACGCTGCCTGCTGCCGTGTGACCTGGGCATCACTGTATGATTCTCATCAGGTGGTCTCTCTGTACGAAAGGTTTTTTTGTTACTGCGGCTGTTAGGAGGGCATGCGAGCCTCCTGAGTGCCAAGGACTGGCTTTGAGAAGCCCTGAACCCATGGAAAGCTGGGAGCAGGATCAGCTGCCACCTGCCCTGCTTCCTGCCTGCTGGCCAAAGGTGCCCCCCTCCCCGCTAGGACCCTGCTGTAACCCACTGAGCAGATGGGTCCAGGGTCACACTTTTGGCTTCAAGTGCTAGTGCTAGCCTCTTCCTCTACCCTTGTCTCTGATGCCTGGCTCTGGGACAATGCTGAACTCTGGCCTGGTGTTACCTTCCCCTGGGGACTGCACATCTGTGGGCCCCATGTTTGCGATTCAGTTCTCATTAGGTTAGCTGGTCACGGCAGAAACCAAGGGTCCATCAGTCTCACTTACCCGTGTGCTAGGCTCCTGCCAGCACCAGGTGCGATGCTGGCCCTGGCCTGCAGCCAGTGACGTGGCATGCTTCTGTCATAGAAGTCAGAGCTTTGCAGGTGCTAAGCTCTTTGTGGTTACACTGGGGCCTATTTTTGCAACTCTCAAATGCAGGCAGTGGGATGCACAAATGCAGACAAGCAGAAAGCACACGGCAGTGTCCCTTGCCAGCTTAAGTTCGAAGGCTTCCGTTTGTTCTTTGCACGATGTTGATAGGCGTGGTCACATTGGCATGCTGGATTCGGAGATGAATGATAAGGGCGGGTCCTTATCACAGGCACCTACTTTCTGGCACCAGACAAGACTGACATGTAAAGGCTGTGCCCTCTGGCTTCCAGCTGTAGTGCTATGTCACCTACAGAGAGTGCAGGAGAGCAGTGGGAGTGTCAAATTAGGAACGGGCAGCGGTTATGTGGGTTTTTTTTTAAGACACAAAGGCAAGTCTCTTCATCATTGCAGATAGGGCACCAAGGACAGAGCACTCACGCTCAGTGATCTAGTGAATTTGAGGGGAGTTAGCTACAGGGGACGAAGGAGGCATGATGTACAAGCCCGTGGGTGACTCAGAGGCAGTGCATCAATGGAGCTCCCACAGCTAGTAGGCAGCTCAGCAGGGCGGAATCTCTTCTCAGACTGCAATTGTTTACTGCTCATATGACCTGGGGGGAGGGGCTGTGAATCTTTTTGAGGCAGGATTTCTCTGTGTAGCCCTGGCTGCCCTGGAACTAATTCTGTAGACCAGGCTGGTCTCGAATTCAGAAATCCACCTGCCTGTGCCTCCCAAGTGCTGGGATCAAGGGCGTGCGCCACCACCGCCCAGCTGGGGCTTGTGAATCTTATAACTCGCCAGGCTCCCTAAGTTTCCTTTACTCTGAGTCTTGTGAGCCTCCAGGAGGGCATGTTTCAGTTGGGCAGAAACAAGAACAGAATCTTTTCTTGGGAAGAGAAGCTGCTTCGTGAGTAGGTCCAGCCCCAGACACGGAAAGGTGGCGTCAGATCCCAGGCCTGTGATTCCTTGGGTGGCATTTGAATCCTCCTGGGACAAGGACACCCTGTATTTCCATACAAGATTTCTCTCTTAGTGTGCTTTTCTGTCTCTGTGATAAGCCATTCTGACTTCCGGGGAAGCTGGGGCAGGAACTGAAGCAGAGTCCGTGGAGGAAAACGGCGTATTGGCTGGCCCTCTGGCTTCTGCTCAGTCCTGTGTGCTAGGACTGTTAGGGGTGGCATCACCCCCAGTGGGCTGAACCTACCTACATTACTTAGCAAATAAAATGCCCCATGGACATGTCCACAGGCCAATCTGATGTAGGCAATTCCTCAGCTGCAGCTCTCTCTCCTGCAAGTGTGTTAGGGTGACTATGAAAATTCATCAGGACACTGTTGTTTAGGTCTTGGGGGTCAGGCCTTGTGGCCTATTCTGAGTCACGGAGCCCTTTCCTCCCTACGGTTCTTGAATGCGCTGTCTTCCCAGGAGCCGGTGGAGAAGCTAGCAGCCCCTCCCAGTGCCTGAGCCCTCCTTACACCTGCTGTCTGTCTCTCGTGCACAGGGGAGGAAGTTTGTCTATGCTGGCTCCAACTCAGGAGTGGTCCAAGCTCCCCTGGCCTTCTGCGGAAAGCACGGTAGCTGTGAAGACTGTGTGCTAGCACGGGACCCCTACTGCGCCTGGAGCCCGGCCCTCAAGGCCTGCGTGACCCTGCATCAGGCAGAGGGCTCCAGCAGGTACGAGTGTGGACGGGACGCTGTGCCTGTGCCTGTGCCCGGCACACAAGCTTGAGAGTAACGTGCGTCTGCTGTCTTTTAGGGGCTGGGTTCAGGACATGAGTGGTGACACAGCCTTGTGCCTCGGTGAGTGGATCCCCGTTGCTTCCGCCCTTGGGTTGGCACAGTTCCTGGGGCATCAGTTCCGTGGTGTTCCTGTGCCATCTGTCTTCCTTTCTCCTCTCCGAACAGAAGTCAAGTGTCACGCAGCAGACCCGTGACCTCTCCTTGTGGTGGACCTGTGATTTCTCTCTGTCCCTTTGGTTACAGAAAGAGGGCTCAGAGCTACACGGGGTGTATCACCGGAAAGCATGCCCTGGCCCACACCAAGCTCCTCTGATCTGCTTAGTCGGGCCCTGTAGACAAAGCCCAAGCCTGCTAGGAATAAGAAGGAGCCCTTGGGTATGGCCAGACAGCCCTAGCTTAAAAACAATACTCAGGAACAGCGTGTCACAGTGTCTCGCTCCAAGGAGAAAATCTTACCCTAGAAAGTAGTTATCTTCACGCTAGGGAGATGGCTCCGTTGGTGGGATCTGAGTTCGATCCTCCAGAACCCATGTGACAGCTGGGCATGGTGGTTCATGCCTGTGACCCCAGCTTTGAGGAGGGTGAGGCAGGTGGACTCCTGGAAGTTTGCCAGCCCCACACAGCCCAGCTGACTTGGCTAGTACCAGACAAATGAGAGACCCCATCACAGGAAAGGACAAAGTGGGGAACTACTACCTGAGGATGACCCCCCGGTAGATTTCTGGCCTCTTTCTATATAAACACACACTCGCACACAGAAAATGGCGTCAGATTGCCTTCAGGCAATCTGTGTAACGTGCCACAAATGACAAATGAATTTCATGTGTAGACTCAAAGATCGTTGTCTCATTTTATGTATGCAAATATTCCATCTCCCGTATTTCAGACAAAAGACACAGTTGTGGTTAGTTCTGGTGTCCTCTTGGAAGAGGGCCCCACTGTTGATGGCTGTCTGTCAGGAAATGGCTGTGACCAGAGGTAGGCATAGAGTCTTGCCAGGATTCTCATCTGCCTTCCCAGCACTTCCCAGCCCTGTGCCCCCTTCTCTGACCAGCCACATCAGAGCAAGAGATGTGTAAGAAGAGGGACCCCTGGCAGTGCCCACATCCCTTAGCCTGATGGGTTTTCTCCAGGGCCAGGGTGAGAAGAGAATTTCTCAGAGCCGTCACCAGTTTGCTCACTGTTGGAGGGGGTGCATCTCTAGGGTCACGGATGTCTTTACCATGGTCCTGAAGATTGCACTTGGCTCCAGTGGGTGGAAGTCTCATGTCGTCCTGTGGGTATTAAACCTGTTTTTGAACGCAGTCGAGCGGTCAGACGGAGTTGTTGACGGTGGGCACGTTTATTTTGATGTTCCAGATAAGAGTAAAGAAAGTTCCCACCAGCATTTTTTCAAGCACGGCGGCACAGCAGAACTCAAATGTTTCCAAAAGTCCAACCTGGCCCGGGTAGTGTGGCGATTCCAGAACGGCGAGCTGCAGGCCACGAGCCCCAAGTACGGCTTTGTGGGCGGGAAGCACCTGCTCATCTTCAACCTGTCGGACGGGGACAGCGGCGTGTACCAGTGCCTGTCAGAGGAAAGGGTGAGGAACAAGACAGTCTCCCAGCTGCTCGCCAAGCACATCCTGGAAGTGAAGATGGTACCTCGGACCCCCCCATCACCTACCTCACAGGCCGCTCAGACGGAAGGTAGTAGGATCACATCCAAAATGCCGGTGGCATCTACCCAGGGGTCCTCTCCCCCTACCCCGGCTCTGTGGGCGACCTCCCCCAGGGCCGCCTCCCTGCCCCCCAAGTCCTCCTCCACCGGCACGCCCTGTGAACCAAAGATGGTCATCAACACGGTCCCCCAGCTCCACTCCGAGAAGACGGTGTATCTCAAGTCCAGCGACAACCGGCTGCTCATGTCCCTCCTCCTCTTCATCTTTGTCCTCTTCCTCTGCCTCTTTTCCTACAACTGCTACAAGGGCTACCTGCCCGGTCAGTGCTTAAAATTCCGCTCAGCCCTGCTGCTTGGAAAGAAAACACCCAAGTCGGACTTCTCTGACCTGGAGCAGAGTGTGAAGGAGACTCTGGTGGAGCCCGGGAGCTTCTCACAGCAGAACGGCGACCAGCCCAAGCCAGCCCTGGATACCGGCTACGAAACCGAGCAGGACACCATCACCAGCAAAGTCCCCACGGATCGCGAGGACTCGCAGCGGATCGACGAACTCTCTGCCCGGGACAAACCGTTTGATGTCAAATGTGAACTGAAGTTTGCAGATTCGGATGCCGACGGGGACTGAGGCCAGCGTGTCCCCAGCCCATGCCCCTCCGTCTTTGTGGAGAGTGTTGTGTTAAGCCCCTTCAGTAGCCGAGTCTTGTCACTGTGTGCCACCCAGTCCTTTGTCTCTTTCTCTCTTGGGTTGAGCCTGTGACTCGTCCCCTTTGTCCTTTGGGAAGCAAGTATCTATTCCGGTCTCAAGTCCTACAGTTGCTGGAGCGCTTATACACCTGAGCCCTGTGTGTCCTGGGGGAGAGATGGCCACCTCTGTGGACCGAGAAGAACCACCCCTTCCTCTTCCGCTTCTCCTAGCAGCCGCTCAAAGAGAATTTAATTCCAGATTGGAAACCTTTTAGTTTATCAGATTGGTAACTTATCTCCTACTGTCCAGATGGCACGGACTTTTTTTCTTTCACTTAATTATTATTATTATTTTTTTTTTTTAGGATTTTTCGCTCCTATTGTGTTGACGTCTTTGGTCATTTTTTTTTTAATTACCAGAGGAGATATTTTAATATTCATGAGAAGAGGAACATTTTCTAGATTTTTTTTGTCATTGTTATATATTGAGATAAAATATGCCTATGTTGCTTGAGATTCTCAGGGATAGACTTATTTTTGCTAAATTCATTCTTTCCTGCTGTTAGGAACGTAGGCCTAAAACTGTCTCTTGATCACCCTTTCGTTTTGGTGGGGTTTTTTGTTTAGTGTTTTAATCTTATTCATTTTGAAGGATTATCTTTCTGAACTTTTTTTTCTCTTTTTCCTACCATACATCTGCAAGGTGGGTTTTGAGTGCGGGCAGGTGGCCTAGTGGCTTTGGGTGGCGATTGAGCTGATCCTGTGAGGGGAGGAGGGTCTGTACCCCATGGCCCTGCTGCTTCTTGACGCCTCCTGCCCTGATGGGTGGTGCCTTCATGAGGATCACATCCTGTCTCTCCTTGCTTCCGTCTCGCACCGCACTGCCCTTGGACTTCCACCTTGACTGTCCACGAAAGACAGAAACGGGTTGGGTAGTTGGGCTCTCAGCCTTGGACGGTGACCGCAGTGTCCCTTGTGGGCAGCCACCACTGCAGCCTGACTCCTGCCAGTGTCGTTCAGGATGTTCATGGGTGGTACGATTCTGATATTCGTTTCTCACTTACTGTGTGTGGACCGCTCATTCCATGTAGAGGGTGATGAACTCGGATACCCCGTGACCGTGTAGACACTCATCTTCAGCATGACATGATCTACCATTTGGTGTAAACATTTGTGTTTATAAGATTTACTTTGTTTTTATTTTTCTACTTGGAACTGTACACATTTGAAAAGTACCCAAATAAACCAGAAGCTTTATTGTTGACCGGGCCGGCCTTTGCCTTGGTGGAGGCCGTGTGGGTCTCCTGACCTTCTGGGATGGCCCCGGGTGGGGTGGTCCTGGGATCGTGTCTGTTTTCATCCCATGTGTCCAGTTTCCTGCTTTACCTCTCCGTCATGGGACTGGTTCTGGTGACGTCCTCCTCAGTGCCTTCTTTTCTGTCCTCTGTCTCACAGCCTCATCTCCTAAGTCCTTCCCTCCTCCTGGCTCCTCTCTGTCCTGTCTGGGCTCTGACTCATCTTCTCCCAGAAGCCCTTGGCCGGCCTTGGCCTCAGGGCCCAACAGCCGTAAGCAGGTCACCTTGCTGCCACCCTTCCTGAGTGACCAGGCACAGCAAGTGCAGGCTCTGGGGACCTTCTACCTCTTCTGCCAGGCCACAGGTGAGTTGTGGGGCCTGCGTGTCCCCTCGCCATGCCCTTTGCCACTCACTGCTTCCCTACTGTGCCCGAGGTTCAGCTGTCTGTGCTTTCAGCCTCCCTACCCCCATCTCCACCCCCCACCCCCATCCCCATTGACCCCGGCATAAACTGTCAACCATGGGAAGCTGTTGCTAGGGCTACCGCAGGGGGTCATCCAGCATCTTGCCATAAAGGTACAGGTGTTCGATCTCCTGAGCTTGTAGGCTGCTGTGTGGTTGAAGCAGCTGTAGGTGTAGCGTGGGCACTGTTCTATGTCAGAAAACTGGATCTACAGGACAGCAGAGAGCCATATGGGGCCACGGTTTGCTAGCCTGGGTTAGGGAAGGAATTCAAGGCCAGCTTGGGCAATTTAGCAAGACCCTTTCTTAGAATTTTAAAATAGGAATCGGGATATGTCCAGTGGTAGAATGTGTGACTAGCATGTACAAGGTCCCAGTCATAAACACATAAATATGGCATAAAATCCATAAGGTGGAGGTGTTCTCCCTGTGCTGGAGAATACTACACAGGGACATGTGCTCTTGAAAGATGGTAATTTACTAAAACCATTCTTTAGCTCAGAAATACCTGGAGCCACTTGGGAGGCAGAGGCAGGGGGATTTCTGAGTTTGAGACCAGCCTGGTCCTCAGACTAAGTTCCAGGACAGCCAGGGCCACACAGAGAAACCCTGTCTTGAAAAAACAAAACAAACAAAAACAAAACAAAAGAAATACCCGGAGCCCCCATCTCTCCCTGTGGGCCCTGGCCTTTGCACAGAACTGAGGAATAGAGTTGATTTCAAGGAAAATCAAATCCTGTTTATCTTAAAATTGCTTTTTAATTATCAAAGCTATGGAGAACTTGAAAGTAGTATGTGTTTTGTTAAATTAACTCTAGAACCCGGGGGGCCTGCGTTGTCTGCCGTGAATGCAGCACGCCATTGGCAGCTGGTGACCCTGTGGAGGCTGTGGAGGGTGGATAGAGGTTGCTGTGGACCTACGTACTGTGACATGTCATCAGTGGATACATGGGGCCGATTGCCGTTTTGAGTTGGGGTCTTCCTCTGGCTGCCCAGGCTGTTGCCCCTAGACACCTGAGCTTCAGCCCCACCCCTCCCCAAGTTTCTGGGTGTCCTGGTGTGTGTCACCGTGCCCAGCGGTCCCAATCTTGTACTTGGCACTGTGGGCCAATCCTTCGTGCAGACACCTGCTTCTTCTTCAGTAAGTATTTTAAGATGGATCATTTATTTATGCACGTGTACATGGAGGTGAGTGTATAAAGCGGCAGAAGAGATGCCTTGAAGCCAGAGTCACACATGGTTGTACATCACCTGGTGTGGATGCTGTGGACTTAACTCGGGGCCTGTGCCAGAGAAGCGGGTGCTCTCAACCCCTGAACCATCTCTCCAGCACTTTCTTTTGGCCTCAGGCAACTGCTGGAAAAAATCCCATGTCTTCAAGGGGCAAGCCATCACATTTGGGGGAGTGTTTTCAGGTCCCCGGTACTATTCGTGAGACTTTCTTTCACAGGCACGGGTCCTCCGTGTGGGAGAGGGTGAATGACTGGGGCCTTCCTTAAGGAAGGTAAGAATTCATTGGTAAATGCACAGTAACACGGGGGAATTTGAAGCAGGGAGTTTGCTAAGGTGACGGGGAGCCTAGGAGTGAGACAGGAAGGTGGGCTTCTCCAAAGACAACCTAAGGACACCGCCAACACAGGCAGTAGCAAAATCTAACTCTTGCCAGGCCTCAGGCTGGGCTTGCTCAACCTGCATCTACCTTTGCTGGCGACACCCATACCTCAGCACTCCTGAGAGGAACCATGAGAGGCAGGAGTTGCTCTTTGAACTTCTTAATGACCTAAGGGAGCTCTAGAGAAGCCAGAGAGACTGAGGAACCGTGGCCGGGACTGTGGGGACCAGAAGTGTGTAAAGTGTGAGTGGGAATTGAAATGGAAGAGTAAGTCCCTTTCCCAGCCCCTCAGAGTGGATCGAGCACAGGCTGGGGAGACGGCTCAGTGATTATGAAAGTACTTGGCATAGGAGTGTAAGGACTGGGGTTCTTATCTCTAGACCCCCACCTAAGTGCTGGGTAGACTTGGTGACCCACTTGAAATTCCAACCAGTGGAGATGGGATCACCAGAGCATGCTGGCTGCCAAGACTAGCCATTTAGCAGTGCTCTGTCACTGTCTGACAGACCCAACGTTTGACAGACCCTATCTCTATGATTCCTGATAGCCTCAGGCCTTTGCATGCATCTGCATACAAGTACACACACACACATGCACACACACGCATGCATACAGCCTGTCTTGAGCAGATGTGGGGCCAGATCCCTGCCCTGCCCTCTTTACTCCTGCTATTTTTTCCACATTTGAGCACATCTGGGGCCTTTCTTTGTCCTGTCCTCCACCAAGGCAAGGCAGCTTGAGGAACAGCACCGCATGCATTGCTGGTTATGGCTGGGCGGGCTTTGGTGGTGTGACCCTGCAGGGGCCTCTGCGGGCTTTGGTGGTGTGACCCTGCAGGGGCCTCTGCTATCTCTGAGCAGGTGGCACGTTGGGTCTGAGGCTGCAGACCATCTATCTTATCTGGAGCAGAGGCCATGTGGCTTTCAACTAAACTCCCTGTAACCTTTCTACAAAAAGAGTGTATGTTCGAGGTCTGTCTCTGATGGCTGCTGAGGAGGCAAAGCAGCTGTTCCAGGTGAGACCGCAGTTGGCTCTCCAAGGCCAACCACATGCCCAGGGCAGGGCAGGGCAGGACATGTTAAGTTGGGAGCCTTGACCTGAGTTTTTCCTCTTTCCTAAAACAGCGGTTTATATGGTTGCTCTAAGTGGCTTGGGCTGGCTGATTAAAGGCCTAGCAAGCTGTTTTTAGAACACGAGACTTAAAGAGAGGGTGAACAGGGACTCTTCAGTTCCTTGGCATGTGTCCTGGTGCCCACTCTGGCTCTGCTGGTGACTCTGAACTATCTTGGGGGAGCCTCGCCCCTCCAGAGGGTTGGTCAGAGGTCAGATAGACAAGCGAGGCTTGCCCTCAGGGCTAGTCCACCCACTCCTGCTCCCACCCAGGGCCTCCATGTCGTCTGGGTTGGATGGGTGTGAGGCAGTTCAGACACCCTGTTCTGCATACCCAAGTGAGATGAACAAGGCAGGTAGCATCAGGAGGCACAAGAGCTGCCCCCAGTGCGGCTGCCCCCAGCGTGGCTGCCCCCAGCCCAGAGCTTGCAGGAACTCCCTTTTAGCTCTAAGAAAGGCATCAGGACTGGGCACTGCCTTCCTCCGGTCTCTGTGCCCCAGTCTGCAGCCCAGCACGAAGGTCCTGGCACACCCAGCCAGGCACGTGGGGAACTGGAGCCGCTGCACTCTGTCGTTACATTGCAGTTGTTGCCAGGTGTGCTGACATCGCTGGTAGGTTCATGGTTCTTCTGTCCTGCTGCCGGCTGCCATGGCTGGCATATGTACATACTACACCACACATCCCCACACACATGCCACGCCCCACACACAACACATATACCACACATCACCAATAACTCCCAGTACCACACACAACACACATCACATCTTACATGCCACACCCCACACATACACCATGCTACACCATACATGCTTCCTCAGTATACCACATTTACCACATCTCACATACTACACACTCACTCCACACCACATACCAGGCTACACATACAAGTACCACTCGTCGGGCATTGGTGGCGCACGCCTGTAATCCCAGCACTCTGGCAGGCAGAGGCAGGCGGATTTCTGAGTTCAAGGCCAGTCTGGTCTACAGAGTGAGTTTCAGGACTGCTAGATCTACACAGAGAAACCCTATCTCGAAAAAAACCAAATCAAAAAAAACAAAACAAAACAAAACAAAACAAAAAAAAAAAAAAACGTACCACTCAAAGCCATGTGTGCACATACCCTACGAACTCAAGACACTCACATCAAGTGAGGGTCCAATGACCTGTATATTTTTTGGGTCCCCTCATTTAGCCCATTTGGGATAAGGATTTGGGGCCCCCTAAGAGAGTTTAGGATTAGGATAGTGGGGACTGTGAAAGCTTCTTCCTCTCCAGGGCCTCCTGGGGTCTGGGCAGCTTCAGGCTCTGGGGCCCCTCTCTCCTACTTCCTGTTGAGCACAGATGGGAGGCCTCTGTGGGTGGCCAAGTGGGTGGGGCTGGAGAAAGTGGAGTCCCTGGTACCGCCCTTTCTCAAGGAGGGCAGGGGCACACCAGAAAGTGGTTTCCTCTATCCATGACCTTTACCATGACCTTTAAGAGCATTCGTTCTCAGCCATGGGGGCTCTTCCTGGCTCTGGTTGGTCCTTCAGGGTGTTAAAGATCACATGACCCTTACTGTGAGACTCAGAGCCAGGTCCCTTGGAGCATTCCCTGGAGTGTGCCTGGGCTGCCTGCTGCTTCCATTCACAAGTCCATCCTAAACACAGCCAATGTGCCCCCCCCCCCCAGCCCCCAGAGCCTCAGACTCTTCCCTGGGCAGTATCTTTCATCCTCCGGAGTCCAGCTTTCTCATTCTGAGGCCCTGTTTCAGTCCATAGTCCTAGGAAGCCGTTGGTGGCTACATCATCATTTCTCAAGACTGCCAGGCATAGTCCCGATTACCTGCATGATGTCTGTCTGGGGACAGAGTCAGGGAGAGGGCTCAGGCTTAAACCTCCCCTCACAGGTAACAGACAACATGCTTGTACTTGATCTAAATTCCAGGCTGGGGCTGGAGAGATGGCTCAGCGGTTAAGAGCACTGACTGCTCTTCTGAAGTTCAAATCCCAGCAACCACATGGTGGCTCACAGCCAATGAGATCTGACGACTTCTTCTGGAGTGTCTAAAGACAGTTACAGTATACTTACATATAACAATAAATAAAATTTTTGGGCCAAAGCGAGCAGAGGTCCTGAGTTCAATTCCCAGCAGCCACATGATGGCTCACAACCACCTGTACAGCTACGGTGTACTCATATACACAAAATAAATCTTTGACAAAGTAAATAAGTACCAGGCTGGCAAGGGCCAAATAAGGTGCCATGTGAGCTAGCAGCTGTCCGGACTAGCGGTGTGTGACCGCTGGGGGACTCATGAAATCTGAGTCTACAGTGCGAGATAGAAAAAATTATGCTTAAAGCTCTGCCTGGTCCTACCTAGACTGCTTAATCTGTCTTGGATGAAACTGGATGGCGGGGTGAAACTGGGTGAAACTGGATGGCAGGGTGGGACCCTGAAGCTGGGGGAAGCTTTGAAAGAGCCTTTGTGGCCAGAGTGCAGGTTTTTGGGAAGTGTCCAGCCCATGGGGACAGACATGGGTCAGTTGGGTCAGAATCCTTCCTGGGATGCTTAAGTAGTAGCCACTAACTTGATGTCCGGGGGAGCCCATGTGTATGACTAAATACTGGACAAAAGCAGCTCAAGGGAGGCTTTGATCATGGTCCCGGCTGGGGTCCCCCCCCCCAGGCTCGCAGCAGGAGCGTGCACCTATACGCAGGAAGCCGTGGTGGAGGGTGGGGGAGGGGCATCACTGTGTAGCCTTGGCTGGCTGGCCTGGAGCTATGAAGACCACCATGTCTTCCAAGTCCCGGAAATCCTCCTGACTCTGCTTCCCGAATGCTGGGATTAACTGGGTATGACCAGCCTCACAGGCACGCCTAGAGGCATATCTCCTAGGCGATTGTCAGACTGACGATATTTACCCTCACATGAGGGTATCTAAGGCAGGTAGCACAAGACAGAAACAACTGTTAGCTTCAGTGAACCCCTAACGGGGACATGGGTGAGAAGTACTCTGGGAACCCTGTGGGTGGGACGGGCCTGTGCAACTGTGACACGTAGGTCCAGTTCTGGGTCCACCACCCAGTGCCAGATGGCACAGTACTGAGGGGGTGGCACTGCCTGCTGCTTTTAATGCTCCTTCTCCCTCTCTTTGATTTCTGCACTCAGAAGGAATTGGATAGTTAAAGAACCAACAAGAGAGTAAGTATGTACCTCTTCACCTCTTTCATGCCTGACAGTTATGACACATTTAAGTTTATAGGTGCTGTGGTGTGGAGTTTGCGGCCAGTGCGGCTAACATGTTTCCACCTCCCTCCACAAACGTGATCATGGCGCACACCTTTAGTCCCAGTACTTGGGAGGCAGAAGCAGGCAGATTTCTGAGTTAGAGGCCAGCCTGGTCTACAAAATGAGTTCCAGGTCAGCCAGGGCTATACAGAGAAACCCTGTCTCGAAAAACAAAACAACAACAAAACCAAACAACAAAAGATTGGAGTTAGTGTCTCATGTTCATTCCTTGGTTGTACCACCTCAAAAATTAGTTCTTGCATTTGAATTGTATATTGATGGCCATCTGCAGAGAAATGGCTAAGACAATGTGGTTCCATGAAAGGCATTGAGTACAACCAAAGGAAGAGCTTGGCACTAAGATCTGCAGGTAACACCCAGGATTCTATCAGCTATGAATTCAAATCCACAAAGCTGCACCTGTCCTGGGGCTATACAGGCTTGGTCGTGCCATTGTCCCCTAAACAAACTTTCGCAACTATTTAAGTAGTTTCTGCGTAGTATTAGGTATTCTAAAAAAAATCTAGAAAGGAAATCAAGGTCAGCAGGAGGAGGTATATGCAGGTTTTCAGCAAACATGTCATTTGATGTCCTCAGGGATCTAGAACTGATACCCTGCAGATACTAAGGGATGACTTCGGTTGTGTTCCCCAGTTGATGGACATCTGTATACAGATGCGTGTGCATATGCATGTAGATTCGTTCATATATGTATGCAAATACATGGAATTGTCAGTGGCCAGAATTGAAAACACTGGAACACTCGAGTAGAAAGCAAATTATAAATTTTTTTTAAGTCCACAGGGCTTGTCCACTGGTCTGCAGCCAGATAAGTAGCCATAGATGCTTCTGGAACACCTTTGGAATGTCCCTCAGAGACTGGTACATTCCTGGTCTTCTGTATGTTTGTTTGCTTTTTTTTTTTTTTTTTTTGGTTTTTTTGAGACAGGGTTTCTCTGTGTAGTCCTGACTGTCCTGGAACTCACTCTGTAGACTAGGCTGGCCTCGAACTCAGAAATCTGCCTGCCTCTGCCTCCCAAGTGCTGGGATTAAAGGCGTGTGCCACCACCACCCAGCCATTTGTTTGCTTTTTAATTTTTAAAATTGATTTATTTATGTAGAGACAGAACCTTAGCATGGATCCCTGGCAAGCCTGGAATTATTGGATTTACTCTATAGCTCAGGCTGGCCTTGAATTTATGGTTAACCCTCTGTCTCTGCCTCATGTGTACAGGGATTACAGGTGTGCCTCATTATACCCAGCTCAATTCTGTCTCAGTGGCTTTTTAAATTATAATAGTACTTATTTATATCTGTTATTCATAAGTTCTCGGAAATATATTTTTAAAATACAAGGGCCTGGAGAGATGTGTCAGTGATTAAGAGCCCTTGTTCTTAGAAAGGACATGGGTTTGATTCCCAGCACCCACACGGTGGCTCACGCTCCCTGCAGCTCAGTCCCAGCGGATCCTGGGCTGCCCCCTCAGTGCTTGCAGTGCATCAATAACATGCCAGCAAAACACCCAAACCCATAAAATAAAACCACTCCCCAGGCCAGGGAGGTATTTCAGTAGACAGAACACCTGCTGTGTGGCTTGAGGACCAGATGCTTGATCCCCAGCATGTACCTAACGCCTGGCTGGCAGGTCCGCTAGCCCACCTATAATCCAGTGCTCCAGAGGTGGGGAAGGGAGACCCTGGAGCAAGCTGGCTAGCCAGTCTAGCTAATTCAGTGAGTTCATGGTTTAGAGACCCTGCTTCAGTATATACACTGACAAGCAAGAGGGGAAGACACTTGACATCAACCTCCAACCCCCACATGTATGAGCACACACATGTATACACCCTAACACAGAGCACATTGTTAACCCTCTGGAATCCCGCCAAACTGTGTGTACTCCATGCTTTTCACATGTGTTTTTTTGTTTGGTTGGTTTTTTTTGAAATCAGTTTCTCTGAGTGTCCTCATGACTGTCGCTGTAGTGGCTTCCTACCAGTTGGGTCCCACCCCCAGGACATTTCTTAGTTATTGTTAACAGAAACAGCCTGTGGCCCTCCAGTTGTGATATTGCCTTGAATCCGTCCCTGGGATTGTCCAGTTGTGTTTGTACTTAGTCCAGCTTGAGAGGAACGCCTGTGACAAACACACAGGGGTAGGTGATGACGGATGAATAGATGCCAAGGTTGGTGAAGTGAGGAGACTCCAGGCCCAAAGTAATAAACTAAAAATCTCTTCAGGAGTCCAGTCTGTGGGGCTGGGATCCTGTTGGTAGAATGGTCATCTAGTATGCCTGAAGCCCTAGAGTAGATCCTCAAAACTCCATCTTGTTCAGGGATGCAGGCCGATAACCCCAGCATGTGGGAGGTGAAGGCATGAGGGTCACAAGCTCAAGGCCATCATTGGCTACATAAAGTTCAAGGCTAGCTTGGGCTACACTGAGATCCTGTCTTAAAACAAAACAAAACAAAACAAAACAAAAAATCCAACATAAGATCTATGATTGAGAAGTCCAAACTCCCTGCCTAGTACCATTCTTTCCCCAGGTCAAGTTCTCCCACCCTTGGCTACCTACATACCCTGGCCTCGAAACTGGGGACAATGCAGCTGGAGACTTTTTTTTCTGAGACACAGTTTCTCTGTGTAGCCCAGGCTGGCCTTGAACGCAGAAATCTGCCTCCCAAATGCTGGGATTAAAGGTGTGTGCCACCAGTGCCAGCTCAGGTGACTCTTAAAGAGTTCCCAGGTTCTGCCTTGGTTGTTGGGATTTGTTTTGTTTTGGGGTTTCTGGTTTTTTTTTTTTTTTTTTTTTTTTTTTTTTTTTATTGCTTTTCCTGCTCAGTGTTTTGAGCCCAGGTGGAGATTGCTATTTCCTTTCTCCCCTGGTTGGGTGTCCCCCATCTTGCCAGCCTTCCATTCCTGGCTGGGCTAGCATCAAGGGAACGTAAAGACCCACCCTCATGAGGTGTTCTGAAGCTCCAAGCAGGGGCTGCCATTGGGGATGTGATGTGCTTTTGCCACATTAGTTCAGGTGACCTCAGCTCATCAGGAGCAGGGAAGCTGAAGGAAGCGTAGGCACCTGTCAAGAACCAGGCCCCTCAGCAAGAGGTACCCTTGTTCATGCTGGTGGGGTGCTTAAGTGGGCCCAGGCAGACCTGTGTGTATGTGTGTGTGTGTGTGTGTGTGTGTGTGTGTCTGTGTGTGGCTATACCCTTTACTTTTTCAATTAGTTTTGTTTTGTTTAAAAAAAAAAAAAGGCATGGGGAGGTGATAACACATGATTTCCTGGCATTTGAAAGGTGGAGCCAGGCCTATCAGGAGTTTGAAGTCATGTGGTTCCTCCAGGCTCAAAAACACCCACAGAAAGCTGGGCAGTGGTGGTACACTCCTTTAATCCCAGCACTTGGGAGGCAGAGGCAGGTGAATTTCTGAGTTCGAGGCCAGCCTGGTCTACAAAGTGAGTTTCAGGCCAGCCAGGACTACACAGAGAAACCCTGTCTGGGGGTGGGGGGAACACCCACAGAAAGGGCCCCACACCTCCTCATCCTCGCTGGGTACTTCCCTGGGGAGAGGGGTGCATAGTGCCACAAGGAGCCAGAGGTTGAGGCCATGCAAGTGTGTTAGAGGTCTGGCGGGAGGTGAGGTCTAAGATGGGTGTGGTGCTTTGTGGCTTAGCTCTTCCAGGAGAGACCTGGTACAGGGTTGGAAGCTGTCCCAAGTCACTGCTTGTCTATTTGGGACCAAGACGGCCCTTCATTTGCCCAGCACCCTTGAGTCTGGAGTGCAGATGTGGAGACAGCCCATGTGCCTGCAGGTCCAGCAGACGTCCGCTTCATCTGGGAGAAGAACAGGCATGTCCTGGACACGTGTGTACCTATGCAGACCCACGCGCTGCCCGATGGCGGGGCCTATGCCCTCAGCTGGCTTCGGGACACCATCCAAGAAACCACCGAATATAGCTGCTCTGTCCTCTCCTCAGCAGGGAACCAGACCTCAAAGGTTCACATCACTGTGATGAGACGCGGTAAGTGTGGTCCACTCCGGCAGCAACACTTCTAGGGGCTGGTATCACTATTTAGCCTGTTTAAAGACACGTGTAGCTTCAGATTGAGGACTAACCTATTAGCCTTGTGCTGGGGAAGATGATTTAACTTTTCACTGTTATATGAATTGATGTACATATGTGCACACCAGCACAACACTCATATATCATATGTGTATGTATGTATATACATATGCCTGCATATACATACACACATATCATAGATGCCATGTGATTATATGTGTAGGACCACTTATACAGCACACATACTATATACTGTTTACCCCACACTTTCCAATATGGGGAATCTGAAGTTATGTCACTAAAAAGGCTGCTGAGCTGGGGCTGGGAAGATGAAGCTATTGATAAAGTGCTGGCCATGCCGGATGGGTTTGATCCCCAGAACCCAAGGGAAAAACTGAGTGTGGAGTTTGTGAGGCTCAGTGAGTAATGGTGCTTGCCACGTTGAATGACCTAGTTTGATCCCTGAGACCCACGTAGTAGAAACAGAAACCAACACCAAGTTGTTCTCCGACTTCCACACAGAGGTGAACATGGGTGTGCGAGCTCAATAGAAGAATGTAATAGTAAAAAGTCTGGGTGTGATGGTATGTGTTTATAATCTATTGCTGGAGAGGCAGAAGCAGGCAGATCCCTGGGGCTCACTGGCCTAACAGCCTAGCCAAGCTCGCAGGCCCCTGGCCCCAGGGAGACCTTGTCTCGCCAAACAAGGTGGAAGGCTCCTGAGAGATGACATCTGGGGCTGATCTCTGACCTCCACTGTGCATGCTGTGCGGGCACACACACCCCTTTCCTCTTCCACTTTCCACGTGGTGTACATCAGCTGACTGCCATCAGCTGACACTTAGTTTATGAACTCCTGAGCATTAAACACACTGGCTTGTTATCATCCCTCAGCTGCCTCTCAGAAGAGCCAACGTGTGTCACTTTTGGATGGCTTTTTTGAGGCTGGTTTTTATGTGATGTCTTGTGGTATGCTTCATAGAACAGGTATGGAAGCAAATACTCTGAAAGCTTGTATCCCTCGACTGTTAGGTTGGTTGAGCACGCAGACAGTCCTGACACAGTACTCTGGCATCTGAGGGTTACCATTTGCTGGTGCTGGGTGCTTTACCCGACCCTCTCCCACCTTTTTTAGAGTCTCATGATGTGTATGTCACCTGAAGTATTTTTTACTTTCTCTGGAAGCTTGTTTTCTCCAGCAGTAATAATTCAAAATGGCTCAGTCTTTTCACACTCTCCCACCGGCGCAGTAACTAGGGAGCCCTTGCCCCCCTGTTCAGGGGCAGTTTCTTGACCCTGTTCACTGTTCTCCATCTGGTCAGGATCCTTTCCAAGCTGGGACAGTTGAGTCGCTTCCCTAAGGCGCCAGCTTTTCCTTTCCTGTCATCTCTTAGCTTTTCTTCTTCCGCATACATTTTCTCAGCCTTACCTTCCAAACTATCAGTTCTTTTAGAATCCAAGCTTTTGGTTTTATTGCATTTTGCAGATCTTCTCTTTGCCTTGGAGAATATGAGCAGACCTCACTCTCATTTCCTTCTCTCCAAGTTACCCTTTTCAGAGCATGGGATCTGGACTAAGTAGCATTAGCATGGCTTGGGGCTCACTGGGAAGTCAGTGGTCAGAAGTGCAGCGGTTCGGAGTCACAGTTGTGGCCCTCTGCACATGTGCATGGTGCTGCTGGAACAGGCTGGTACTTAGCTCTTCTCAGCTTGAGCTACAATCCCTGCCTTCCCCTGGCTCTTACTGAATTCGAGGTTTACCTCCACAGAGCTGGGGCTCAAAGCCTAGCAGTAGCACAGCCGGGCATAGGTAGGTTGGAGATTTAGACTTAACTGTGGAAAGAGGGCAGGTCTTCCTCCTGCAGTGTTGACTGTCCACTGGACCTGTCTGCTATGTACCCAACCCAAGAGACCTCCTGTTGCATGCAGGGGGATGGTTCCCACTGGTTGGGCAGTCTTTTAAGCCATATACACCGGAACATGCTAACTCCTCCCCACTCCCCATATTTACAGGACTCAGTATATATTTACAGGCCTTGCTGTGAAGTGCTCTTGGGACAACAGCTGTGTGTCACAGCTCAGGTCCCCTGCAGTTTCCTCTAGTACTCTCATGGTTCTACACACATACAATAAAAGTTCCTCCCCTGTCCTTTAGTGGGCTCTAAAGAAAATTCACCTTTCAGATCTGAGCAATGGCCTGGTACTTGGGCCACTGGGATGAATCAGAGTTAACAGAAGGGGCCAGTGGCTTTCAAATTCTCACTGGGGGTTAGGGCAGCACTAGCAACAGCTACAAGGTCCCCTTGTACAGGGGGACGCTGTTCTTTGTTAGTTGGAGGGGCCCTGCACTGCTCCCAAGGATCACCGGGAAGAACTAACTTCTCCACTCTCCCTTTGGCTAGTAGGTTAGAGCTTTAAGTGGGGGCCACCATGGCACTCTGGACGAACTGGGGCCTTCACATTGATGGGCTCATGTTCATGGGACTGTTTCTGACACTGACATAGCAGCAGTTCAAGGACATTATGTATCTCACTCTCACATGCTGCTGGGTTTGTTTTCAGAATCCAGGAGAAAGCACACTTAGGGGACTGTGATGGTTTGTATATGCTCAGCCCAGGAAGTGGCACTATTAGAAGGTGTGGCCTTGTTGGAATGGGTGTGTCACTGTGGGCGTGGCCTTTAAGATCCTCTCCCTGGATCCCTGCTAGCAGCCTTCAGATGATGTTGAACTCTCAGCTCTGCTGGCACCATGCCTGCCTGGATGCCTCCATGCTCTTTCCTAGATGATAGTGAGCTGAACCTGTAAGCCGGCCCCAATTAAATGTTGTCCTTATAAGAAATGTCTTGGTCATGGTGTCTGTTCACAACAGTAAAACCCTAAGACAGGGAACCATGGCTTCCTAAAATCCTCCCAAGTTTGGTAAGAGCCATGCTGAATTGTGAGCTTCAGCACCTGCTCTTATTGAAGGATTAAAAGGCTCACCAGTAAAGTGGGGGTCTCTTGTCACCTGGCACAGCCATGCGAACAGGTCTCTGTCACCTCAGATATGACAATGGGCTGTGGGGGTCAGGTCTAGTGGAACCTGAGAGAGCAGTTACCAACAGAGCTGTGGCCAGGAGAAAGGGGATGGGTGGAGACACTGTGGTGGCACATACTTGGAATCCCAAAAAGCTGAAGCAGGAGGATTTCAAATTTAAGTCCACCCTGGGCTACCGAATGAGTTCAAGGCCAACTCCATTAACATGGCGAAACTCTCAGAAACAACCAACTAGTAATGAAATATACAATCTACCGCTCCCCAGAGCTCTGTTGTGGCCCATTCAGGCCACGGAGGGGACTCCCCAGTGGGACAGGCCACTAGAGCAGACGAAACTGGGACTCAGCCACCCACTCGGCCTATGGGGTGTGTCTGATGGACAGTGCACAGCAACAGCAACCTGGGGACTGCAAAGCTGTGACCTTGGCTCTGCTTGTCTCCCAGAGGCACTGCAGCAGGAGAAGTGGAGCCAGGAGCTTGCGGCGTGGCGTGCTGTGGCTGGGGAACATGACCGGCTGATGCAGGGCTGGAGGAAGGCATGGGTATGTACCTGCCACCAGGGAGCTTTTGCAAGTCACCGCTACTTTACCACTGGGCCCCTCTGACTTCCTCTTAGCCTATAGACAAGTTCTGCTTCTCTATTGCCCTGTGGGAATTCTGGGCTGTTACTAAGGCTAGCGGGATCAAGGCTACGACTACGGTGTAAGAGGAGACCAAAAAACATTTTAGGTCATCACAGGCCAGTAGCTTTTTTTCTAAGTCCCAAGGCTGCTCCATCTCTGGAACTCACTGCTTTCATGACAGCAGGCGACTAACTGCTGCTGAAGAACATGGAGTGGGATTGTCACTACCTGTAAGCTTGCAGAAGAGAAGGCTTCCTCAGGAAGGGCGCCCTCACACAGGCTCAAGTCACTGTGCTGCCCTTTGGCCAGATTTACCCTGGCATGGGCTGCCACACGAGCGGGGAGCTCTAAGTCTGTGCGTTAGGTAAGGGCGGCCAGGCTGCCACAGTGAGTGCTGCCAGTCCTTTCATCAGCGCCCATGCAGAGCTCCTCTCCAAGGTCTTCTCTGACTTTAGGAGAAGCCATTACCTCAGCCTATGACCACAGCCCCTTTCTGAAGGCAGGAGCCTGGCTAAGCAGCATGGGCTCACAAACACCTCTTTGAAGCCAGAGCACACAGAGCTGGCTTTGCTTCAAGAGTCCTTGAGAATCTACTTGCATACTCTTAACTTTGAGTCCTGGGGGTTGGGGTGGGGGTTCCAGTAGAGCAGGGACAGCCTAGTCTACTAGGCCAATCAATCAAAAACTACCTTGCATTTTTGTTTTTTGTTTTGCAGGAAAGCTGCAGCAAGGACACCTTCTAGCCACCTGAGGCAGTTCTCGACAGATCCCAAGCGGCCTTGCTGACACCAGCTGCAGACAGAAGGGACAGCACCTATAGCACAAGCTGTCGTGTCTTGGCTGGCTCCACACAGCCAATTGCCACAGCCCGAGTGTCCCTTCCTAGAGGCTGGGAATCTCTAGGCCTGAACCCCAGGAAGCCTGAGACATCAGCTGCTTCTGTAGCAGAAAGATTGGTCTGCCTGGCAGAAACAGGTAGCTGCGTTTAGGAGGCTCCCCACCCAAGCAGATGACAGAGCAGCATGTGAAGGCCAACTGACGACAGCCACCCTGCACTGTCCCCAGGACTTCACACACACCTGCACTTCCCTCTTCCCCCCCAGGGTCAGCACAGCTAATCTCCACTCTGGTTCCTTAGATCTCTGTCAAGTCTGCTGATGTGGCCACCTAGGAAACAGGTTGTTCTAGGGTCTATGCTGGGAGAGGAGAGGGGAGAGTCCACTGAGAATATTTTGCCTTAAACCTTGAGTGACGCTTATCTCAGAACCCAAGGCTGTTTTCCAAAGCACAGTGCTTCCCACCCATTTACCCTGCCAGTGTTCCACTTCAGAGGTAGAAAAGCCAAACAGGTCAATTATGCAAACCTTCTGGTGCCGTATTAAACTGTTTTCCAGTGCTGAGTTAGCATGTCTTTAGGTCTTTATATTACAGTTAATCTTTGAAGCTTGTGGGTGGGTGTGACCTGGGGGAGGTGTGGCTCAAGACCTGCTCAGCCTTTAATCTTGGCAGACAAGTCTCTTCTTGTCAATCATAAAACCTAAAACTCTGTTCAAAACAAAGCCACGCCCTTCTATGATACCTGGAAACAGTGCCTTGCTCAACCTGCTCAATGTCCTTTCTTTCTGGGACAAAATCAGGTAAGCTACAGGTGTGGGGTTAGCTGGCCCCTCCTGAGCCAGTTCTGGGCAGAGACACTCTGATGGTCCTGCGTACTGTCTTCTTGTCCAAGACTGCCCGGCACCTGTTCACCCATCTGGCTAATGCACACTAACATGCTCGCAGCACCCTCATACCTGGGAACACAATTTTCCTGTGAACTATTTTCACTGGTTATATTTGAGGTGTGGCTTGACAGTGTTTCCTGTATCTTCCATGAACACTGGATCTGTCAGGACCCGTCTATGACACAAAGCAATCACACACCGAGGCAGCAGAGGAGGCTCCGGCAGAAGTGTGTTTAGTAAGATTCCCTGTTCAGCTGCAACAGTGGGCATCTGTCCTTGTGTTCAGTCTGGTGCTCATTCCTGTCACCCTGCCCCAGGCACTCCTGGCACAGTGGGGGCCAAGGGAGACTGGTGACTTCACCTGAAGCACTGGCCTCCATAGGAGGCCAACAGAGTGATAGCACAACCGGGTGCCTGGAAGGGAACCTGTGAGGTCAACTGGGAGGGACCGCTGAGGCAGAATGAGCTCTGAAGCCCACCCAAGGGCTCCTGCCTGGGCCCGGAGCCTGGATTAGCAGACGTGTGCAACAGACATCTCGGGGCAGGAAGCCCTCAAATCATGAGACATTTAAAACAGTTTTGGTTTTGTATTTTTTTGGGGGGGGGGGGAGGGTCTTATCAAATTTCAAAATTCTAGCTGCTGAATGTAGTGGACAGGATTCTTTAAGAGATCCCTATAAATTCACTTCAGAGCCTTTTTTCCCCCCTCAAATAATCTTTCTAAACTTCCTATAGTCAACTTGAGACCCACTGACACAAAAGGGAGACTATCAAAGGCTGTGCTGCTGACCTAACCCCACCAAGTCCATTCCCCAGGCTGACACAGTCAACAACAGGGTCAACAAGGGGTGAGAACTGGCCACAAACTGTGTGGCAGGCCACTCGGCAGCCATTTCTGAGCCAGTCTGCACAGGCCACTCACTCTCAGAGACTTTGTTGCGTGCAGCTGGATTCGGCCAGCAGAGGTCCCAGAGCCGGCATGCATTTGCTTGGGAGACAAGACAGTAAAAATCATTCTTGACATGGGGCAGACTTGGGCAAAAGAGATGCAGAGGTCTAAGGGCTGCCCGGTGGTCCCTGCTCTGGAGCTGGGCATGAGGATTGGGCCTGACAGACCACAGCAGTGCAAAAAGGAACAACTCCAGGGTAACAACCTGTGAGACCCACACCACTCACCTGAGATCATAATAGCATAAGATGAAATTAAATAATCATTCTTTATTCAAAACAAGCCCTCTTGCTTGCAGGAAAATACTCAAGTAAGCTTTGTCCTCTAAGACAAACCACATTCATCCTATGTTCATTAAAAAGATTTGTAGGCATCAAACTGAAATCTACAAATTGGATATATACTGCTTCTTTGGAAAATAAAAACTAAAAGCATTAATTTATGTCAAAAAGTCATGTTAGAAACTAATTTTCTTCTGAGGCTCATCTTAGCAAATCCTTGGCAGCACACAGTGGCAGGGCTCCACCCCTGGGGCAGGGCCTCCACAGTCCCGGGAGCGCAGCTCCTATCCCACCATCCCCAGACTTGGTTGAGCGGCACTGTGATAGTGGGTCCAAGGCAGCCACAGGACCCAGGACCACGTTCCCCAGCATTTTCCAGATCCAGTGTGCAGAGACCCAAAGCTGAACCACAGGCTCGTAGGAAAGGTGCCCATGGGTGCATCTGAGTGTCCATCTAATGGCCTCACAGTGTCACACTAGGTCCTTCCTTTGCCCCGAGGCCAGTGAATTTCCAACTCAACAGTCACATAAATCCATCAGGTCAGGAAAGAACCGAGAAGGAAATCTTTTTCCTGCCTCCCCCATCCTTACCCAATACAGACACACAGGCAAGAACTCTTCTATAAATTCAAGTTCATCATCTGAGAGGTTGACGCCTCCAGGGAGTCCTCCAGCTCCAGGGCACGCTGACTGTATGCTTCCAGGTGCTTTCTCCAGATCTCAACTGAAACAGAAGAGCCCGAGTGACAGACGCTAATAGGTCACAAAAGCCCTTCAGAGGCAGGAATGAGCTACAGATGTCCGCTCTGCTCACTGCCTCCCACCCCCGTCTGCTAGGCTGGCTCTCCCCTAATGACCAGCACCAATCCCAGTCCCCAAAGAGCACATCGCAGTGGACAATGGACCTGAGAGAATTCCCTTGCTCTCCCAGTTGGTCTTAGGTGCCTGTAAGCCACCCCTGTCCACACTTGCTCAAAGTGTAAGACCATTAATGGCATCTTGCAGCTTTTGGCATCTGCTGACTAAACTCTCAGAGGTGATGGCAAGAGTAATGGCCTCAGCCCTGTCTGGGCTACCGTGGCCTTCTGCAGCTGCCTTAAGGAACCAGTACCATGCTGCTCTCCTGCCCCCTGCCCCCAGGTCCCCTCCCCAGAGCACTCACTGTAGTGTGGCTCTTCTCCAGTGGAAGCTGGGGTGCTTTCTTCAGTGGATTGGATGGGGTCCTGCATGGGCGGGCTGGGAGGCATCTGAGGTCCAGGTTCTCCTGCCTGCTCCTGCCGCACTGTCTCCAACATGGTCTTGTATGCCTGACGGGCTGCCATGGTCAGCTCAACCATCTTGTGGAACTGGTCCTTGAGCACAAGAGAGCAAACTGTAGAACAGTACCCTCCACAGCAAGGCAGAGGTAGCACAGGCTGTACGGACTCTGCCTATGGGTGTTCCAGAGGCCTGACCAAATGTTTAGGCCCATGGCACCTCTCTATTGGCAACAAACCTAGAGTCAAATTTAGGACCTTTACCTGGTGTTATTATGGGGACAAAGGCTACTGCTTTCTGAGAAGGTTCTGCTTCAGGCAAATTCTCCTTAGCATCAACTTAACAGAGGCTATGGCCTGCCTGTTGGTAAGCCTGCATCAAGGGCCGTGACCCCAACTTCTTCCCATGGACAAGGAGCTAAGAGGCTGGGACCCAACTCACCTGGGCCCCATCGTAGCTGAAGATCCCTACAATGCTCACAGGAACTGCCTTATTCAGACTCCGCCCCAGTGCCTTGCGGTTGAGTGCGAACACGAAGGGGACGTTCTGCTCACAGGCGCAATCAATGATGGTATGCAGTGTGTCGTCCAGCCCGCCTGTTCAAATACAGGTCCACATGACACAGATTGATGCCACATAGCCCACTTACACTCACAGTAAGGTCAGTTGCCCATACCAAATTTCACCAGGAAGAGTCAGTTCTCTAAGGCAGACTGCACAATCCCACTGTGCTCAGGGAAAACGAAGGGTTAGTTAGTGCCAGGCTGTATCTGGCACGGAGCAGCTGCTCCACACATCAGCTCTGAACCACTCCAAAGTCTCAACAGACAAGTGCTAAGTTCTCTCTTACGGAACGAAGCCGAGAGGCTCAGCCAGGCTCGGGCACCCGCCACACTGCAGGCCCAGGCACCCCGCTTGCACTGGCTCCTTGCCCTTTATACCTGGGGCCTGTTTCGATGAGGTACCAGCAAGGCTAACACAGGGAGGAGTTGAAGGAGCACCTTGCACAGGTGACATACCTGGTCACTGGGAACCCACAGCACCTGAGGGTGACTCTCAGCAGAGGGAGTCAGGGTGCTGGGGCACTCACCTCTATGTTCCAACAACAGCAAGAAGAAATGAACAAATCACCTAGTTACTTAGAAATAGAAGACCACAGGAATAAACTCACAAAGCTCACAATTTTCAGACCACTGCCAACATGCTAATGGAGCGGAGCACCTTGAGCCCTGCTCTTTCGGGCACTTAACAGAAGGGACTAAATGGCACCTGCACACTGACCTTGAACCCGACCCTTGCTCTTGGCATGGGCTGATCTAAAAGGATCAAATGTTCCCTCCACATTAATCTTGAACTTTAAAAGCTTGAAAGCAGTGTGGGGCAGGGAGGGGAAAGGCGCTGAGCATACCGCCCATGCAGTTAGTTCTCCTGACAGCTGCAGTGTGACTCTGGGCTCCCAGGCGCCCTCTCACACCGCCACTGGTCTACAGCTGCACCTCAGGAAACTACAGAAGCATGGAGACACCCAGCTCTCTTAACAGGGCAAGGCCGCTCTCTCCGACAAGGCTGGGCTAGGCATGCACGGACCACGCCGCATGTGCTGACGGCAGCAAGAGGAAGGGCTGAGAGGGAGAGCCTCACAAGCAGGAGACAGGGGGGCTATGACTTGGCTCTCCAGAAGTGGAGCTGTTAGAAAGCTGAAAATGCACCAGGCAGTGGAAGCCAAACCACTTACTGGGAGTCATGGGAAGAAATACGCCAAGGATTGGCTAAGGGTCAGCTGCTGAGGTCTCTAGAGGGCACGAAGCCCAGGCTTGTCTTTCCATAAGCAAGCCTGAGTGACTACTTCACAGTTTAGTCTCCACCATATGGCACCATGAGACACACAGCCGGCCTGGTAGGTCACTAGAGCCCTGCCATGCCCTGGCTGGTGTCAATGGTGGCGCAGCACGGGCCGGCGAGGGGAGCGAGCTGCCGGGAGGTATAGGACGAAGTCTAGCTGGTGCTGCTCGAGGTCTGGGTGCCTCAGGCCTATTAGGAAACCTCGAGGTTTGGGATGTAAAATGGCTCAGGACTCATTACCAGGATCTGGACCTGTTACCTCAAAGTGTGACTTTGGCCCAGCTGAAGGTTACACACAGGAGAATGGAACAGGGCAGGGAGATGGCTCATGTGTCCAAATCCCTCCTCATTTGCATTCTAACTGGATGAAGAGGGTGAGAGTGACGGCATTTTCCTAATGACTCCTTCCGCCATGGAACCCAGGACACGACGTGTCAGGCAAGTCCTCCCAGAGTCATGATGGGAGGCAGACAAGATCACTATCACCTCACACACAGCACTCTTCCAGGCCAGGCCAACTGCTGGAGTACTGTGACAAACCCACATTAGCAATGGGTGAGCAGAAAGTTAACCACAGACTCAACAACTCTGCCAAAAGGCCCAAAGTCCCCTGCAAGGTTTCTAGCAACCCCACTGGCTGTAGAGCTACAGCTTTCGGGAGGCTCGCCCTACCCTGTGGTCAGAGGAAGGGCTGCTGGTTGGCTTTAGAGGAAGGCCTTGGTCAGGAGGGCTAGAGTCAGAGTTAGGTAGGGCTAGAAAGTGATTTCTCTGCTGAAACTGAGAGCGAGCTGCCAAGGTGCCCACTGATCACGTGCATGGCTCACTGTGGGCAGATTACTGGGCACTGGCACAACGGCCTGTGTGCTGTGGGGGCTGCAGGGTTGTCACCTTTAGATTGTGTCTTCTCACAGTTGGGAGAAATGATGATGCACTTCAGCTTCCTGAGCTTGAGGTGTTTCAGGACCTCCCTCAGGCCCAGCACGAGCCGCCGCTTTGTCTTGGCCTTGACAGGATCCTTCTGGTACATGCGGTCTTGGAAGCGCACCAGTTCCTTGAGCAGACCCGTGACACAAGCATCTACTTCTTTACTAAGCATCTGGCTGCAGTAGCTGAAAGGAAAACCAGTGACAGGGAATTCAGACAACATCAGACAAAAGCCACAGAAACACCAGCACTCACCAGGACCATGCAACTCCCTCTGCCACAAAAGAGGAATGGCATGGGGGCCCTGCCCCGCACACCTTGTGCTGGCCCTAGCCCGCTTCTCCTGGGTCACCCTGTCTGCACACCAGCACCTGGACAGCTGCCCTGAGGGCCCTGTGGAAGAGGAGGCATGAGCACTGCTGACTGCTCATAGCCTGGGGACTGCACTGAAGCCAGGTATGGCAGGCCACGCCCGCAGGCCTCCAAATGAGAAGGCAGGAGAGTGAATGCAAGGCCAAGGCTGGCCTGGGTCACACAGTAAGTCTGTCTCCCAAAAGGAAAACACAGAAAAAGGAAGGAAGGAAGAAAAAAAGATACAAGAGGAAAAACTGGAGGGAATGGCTGGGACACTAAACCTGGAGGACCCAGCTATTTCCACTGCCACTTCACTCTATCCCAACTTCAAAAATGCACTAAGGACTCCTCTTCAATCATTACCTGCAGGACAGAAACACAGTACACTGAACCAGCAGCTACACAGTTATAGGATCCTATCCCCACTGCGTATCTAGCTACCCGGCTGATTTCAAGCAGGGATTAAAATGCATTGCAGCAGACACTTCAGCCTATGCTGTAGCCCCCAGCAGGGGGAAATCAGAGCCAGCCCCAACCCGAGCCCTAGCAGCCAGTGCTCACTCACTCCCGGAACCTCCGGCTGTGGATCTTGGGGAAGGTGGCACTGTCAGGGCTAGGCTGGCAAGCCTCTGGGTCCCTCTGGAACTCTGTGCCAGCTGGCTCTTCTGACTCACCCTCAACCACAGGTGTAGACACTGATTCTTCTATCTTCTCTGGACCTTCAGAAGGGAAAAAAAAATCACTGTGCATCTCTGCAAGGCTTTGCACACAGCCAGAGGCCTGCAGGGCAGACAGTCTTGGTACCAGGGACACACCAGCAACCCAACATGCGCAGGGGGAAAGAGGGGCACTCCGGCTTTCGGGAGCAGAAAGGCGGGCAGGGGCTGCTGGGGTAGCTTTCTGGTCTTTCCTAACGCTCCCTTCCCTTCCCTTCCCATGTCTCTGTCCTTACTCAGTTTCATTTTGGTAAAATACAGAAGTTACCATTAAATGTTCAGTTCAGTGCCAAAATCTACCTTTTATGTTTGGATTCTAAAGAATATCATAATAGGAAAACTGAAAAAGCAAGGTTAGCTGCTAAGCCCAGTGGAGCACACTTTCATCCCAGCACGCAGGAGGCCGAGGCAGAGACCTCTGTGTGCAAGGCAGGGCTGCCTGGTCTACACCAAATGCCAGGCTAGCAGGGCTACAAGTGAGACCCTGCTTCAAACAACAGCAAATCCTGGGGTTAGCAGCACACAGGAGGCTGAGGCAGGAGGACTGCCATGGCCAGGCTCAAGGAAGGCCTAAGCTATAGTTGGTGTTAAGCTAGCAACCTCAGCAAAAACCAAAGCAACACAGAAAACCAAAACCAAAGCAACCAACACAAACGTGTGAGTGCTGGACAGCGGCCATGTGTAACACACCAGATGGAGTCAGTGATAGCTCGCCATCTCCAACCAGTCACTTCCACAGAGCACCAGAATGAAAGCATCATGAGGGACGGAATTCAAGAACACACTCCTCCCTCTGTTGTGACAAACACATCACCCTGGGACAGGTGGGAATAGCAATAAGGCTTGTCTGCACAGGCGTGATGGCAGAGCACCTGGAGTGGTGTGGTAGGAGTTGCAACAGTGCGCATGCTCCAGGAAGTCCTCCTGTTTAGAGTCACCAACCACACTGTGGAGAGGGAGACTCATGTCCACTAGCCACCCTGCTGGCCTGCTGTCCACACTGGCACACTCAGGCAGCCCATACTATACAGTACTGCAAACAGTACACTGCTCCACGGGCCAGAAAAGGAGGTGGGGTCAGCATGGCACACACCACAGTGGGCACAGTCCTATGGCTGGTGCCATGCTGGGCAGTTCCCCTGGGGAGGGTCACTGGACTGTTGTCATGTTGTGAAGTCCTTCAGCTACATACATATGTACTATGTATGTACACTCTGACCATACAAAGTCTCCTGAAAATCCCATACACATTAATTTTGTGTATGGGACACACTTGGCAAATAGCCTTATGGTTGGAAATCCCAGCGTCACCCCAACACTAAACGTCAGGAAGGGGCTCCTCTGTCTGTAACGCTAGACTGTGGAAACCATATCCTCTAGGCGCCATGCTGACTTATATTTTACCACAAGGTCCATGTGGGGTTGGCAGAGTCCCCACAGGTTCTACCACAGCTCACCATTCTCACAATAGCTCCCACCTGAAACATTATTTCAGGCACACATACATGCACGCACGTACACACACACACTCAGAGAACTGGTACCTGTGGGGTTGTCCTGACTGGGGGTTTGGTTACTGGCGCCACTCTCCACATCCTGTGTGTCATCGCTGGCCACCGTCAGGCTTGCAGCACTTTCTTGGAGTCGCTGCTGCATCCTCTCTTGCCGTTCTTTCAAAATTATCTTAAAAAGACCAAACCGAACCAAAACAAAACAAAAAAACCTGTTAAAACAGGCTACATAGTTGCACCTAAAAGATAAGCTCTTCTGCCCAAGCAATGCCCAAGCTCAGTCTGCCTGCGCATTTCATCGTGCCTCTGGATGACGTGCCCCTCCACGCCACAACTGACATGAGCAACACACAGTTCTCTCCAGAAACACAAGACTCAGAGGCCGAAAGTGTGGAACAAGAGTCACCCACCACAGACGCGTAAACAGACACAGAGCGCACACCGTAGGGCCAACTGCTGAACAGGAGGTGCGCAGAAAAACTTTCAGGCTCTGGCAGAGCGCCAGGGAGAAGCATCATCTGTGAAGAAGGAAAATGCAACCCCCCTGCCTGGGTGTCTGTACTGCCACACGGGAACAGAACATTGTTGTCTTTGCCTCATACTCACTGTCTTGTTTTAAGGGTAAAGGATCATTTGCCAGAAAAAAACTGGCACGATTTGGCGCAACATTGGTTTGTAATATGATCCTTAACAGTCAAAGGCGTGGGCCTGGGCCCTAGCTCGGTGGTGGGTGCTTGCCTATAGAAGCGATGCCCTGGTCTCATTCCCCAGAACAATGAGAAGTCAAAAGGGCTGAGAGTGGCAGGCAAACAGGCAGAGTCCCCCAGTCCTCCCGTGTCCTGCTTCCATGGCGACAGTGCACATACCTTCTTCAGTGAGGTGGGCTTCTTGGCCTTAGGTGTCTCCCTCTGCTTCCCCTTCTTCATCAGGGGGGCACTGGAGTCCAGGGGGTTATGTGGGGTCTTCACCTGACTGGAGCGGCGCCCCCTCTCACCAGAGGAGGCATCCTTGGAAAGGACTGGCACTGCTCCAACTGCAACACAGGGGGTGCCACACGGTCCCTGCCTGGAGGCCCTGGCCAGCTCAGTGCAGGCCGAGGGTCTGGACGAGTCTCCCATGCACTCTCTGACCCATGACCTTACTGACCTTTGTCAAACCACCTTCTCATAGGCCTAGATTCCAGAGGGTACTTGCTCACTTTGGAAAGGTCCGTCCTCTAGTTACAGTCAAACAGGCTGTGACATGGACAGTCTAAAACTTCAAGGACCACACCGCCTGATTTGGCTTATTTTGAGGTGGTAGGTATTGTGTTTACTCCTGGGAAACTGTTTATCACAACACACTCAGTTGGTACTACCTCTGTACAAGTTGATTACTGCTTTCTTGGTAACAGTTTTTTTTTGTTGTTGTTGTTTACTTATATTACATGGCTCTTGCAATTCTTCCAACCAATAACTAATAGCTACTGAACACTAGAGTTAAGCTTTTTCACTCTACCCGCTTCCTACCACGAAGCTGTTTCGCAGCAATCACTGATCCCTCTGTACTCTGCTCCTGCACAGTCCAAGCCTTTGAACACGGCACTCCCATATGTTGAGTATCTTTCTCACCATTCCCTTCTCTTGCCCCCCCCTGCTCCTGGGAGTTGCCCTGATTACCATAGATGATTTTATGATTTCTACAATACCCCCAAAAAAGGAATGATAACAAACCCCCATGTGTCCACTACCTCGTTCCAAGAACTCTCAGAATTTGTCTAAGCATGTCTTGGCCCACTCCCTTATGGAGTGTCATGTTAATAGTGTTTCGTCCATCTAACCTCACTCCTGAGTCACTTATACAACTTGTCTAGACGAGCGACACTACTTCTAGGCTGCTCCTCATTCTACAACCCAGCAGTTTGCATCTACAGAGTCTTACTCTCATATGCCGTTTGTTGCGAGCAGACATGTGTCTAGACAGCCCCTATTTACACCTGCTTGCTTGCCTGACACCTAATGGCACCACTGAATCAGCCCCTCATCTGGACCTCTAAATTGTAGAAATGGAAAAAGCTGAACTTCTATAAACTTCACAGCAACAAACCAAAGGGGCTGGAAGGTTAGCTCATCATTTGAATGCTTGCTCTGTAGTCATGAGGATCCCAGCACCCGTGTACCAAGCCAGGCATCCTGTGCACACCTGCAATCACAGCTCTAAGGGGATCAGAGAGGAGATGGCTGAGGCTTGACAGTTTCCAGCCTTGCTGAGAAGGGAAGAGCCCCAGGTTCTAACCTGGGAGAAAGCCTGATTTCAAAGGACAGGCAAGACATTACCCCATCCACCCACACAGGGAGATCCATGCATGCGAAATACAGCAAAGGCCCTGAGAAAATAGCACCTTACAAGGAGGTTTTCTGTCACAGAAGAATCTAATCATTATGTAAGGGGCAACTGGACCAGCAATGGCCAGGCAGTAGGAGCACTTGCCCTGCAAGTCTGACAAAATGAGCGCCAGCCCTAGGCCCCACAGTAGGATAAATGGGACATCCCTTAGCTTTAAATTGGATGGCTCTTGATTCTTTTTGTTTGGATAGGGATTCTCTGTACAGACCTGGCCATTCTGGAACTCAGTTATTAGTCCTTACAGATCATATTTAAATATATTTGAGATTTTTTTGAGACAAGATTCTCACCATGTTGCCCTGACTGGCTTAGAACTCCCTCCCTATATAGACCCTACCGATTCATCTGAGTTTGTTTCCACCTGTAGGGTGTGTAGACTCTGCTCTTCTGTACCATCATCCCAGCATCTCTCTGAAGAGAATGTTCTGCTTTCTAATGGACTTGGTACTTCTGACAATAATCCAGCGGCACAAATGTTCAGGCTCACTTCTAGATGTCTCCACTCTCCTTCACTGTCCATGTTTATCCCAGCACCCTCTGTGTGGGGATAAGTAACTTCCACGAGGAAGGAAACAGTCAGAGAACAGCCTCTGGGGAGCAGTTCGGAGCCCTTGCTAGGTGACAGGTGCCCACCTGAGAACACGACGGGTCTGGAGGAGGGCTTGGTGTGCGGGGCGTGCTGCTGCTTCTCCAACGCGGCCAGCATGCCCCCCAGGTCCAGCTGCACCGGAATCTGGCTCTTCTTTCCACTAGTTTTAAAGTCATTCTACAAAGTAAAAATTTATAAGTTTATTCCTAATACTATATTTTATACACCAAGATTTACATTTCCCAAAAATAAAAAGACAAAATGAGCAGATTAAAAAGACTTTAATTTTTTTGGTTTTGTTTTTATTAAAGCAAATAATTAAAAATTCACATTATCTGCCCTCATTACTGTAGTTGGTTATTCCTTTCCATTTATATCTGTATCTCCACTGTGAATTAACAGCATATACTGACAGGTAAGACATCAAACTTTACACGAGGGGCTGGAGAGATGGCTCAGTGGTTAAGAGCACTGACTGCTCTTCTGAAGGTCCTGAGTTCAAATCCCAGCAACCACATGGTGGCTCACAACCATCTGTAATGGGGATTTGATGCCCTCTTCTAGTGCATCTGAAGACAGCTACAGTGTACTTACATATAATAAATAAATCTTAAAAAAACAAAACAAAACAAAAACAACCAACTTTACATGAAATCTTTGGCTATACGAGTCTTTGAAGATGGGAATAGAGGTATTCCCCTGGAACTCCAACCATTAAGAGGCTGAGACAAAAGGACTGTTTCAACTTCAAGGCCAGTCTGAGCTCTAGTGTGAGACCTCTCAAACAAACAAACAAACAAACAAACAACCCTCCACACCTCCCCACACAAATAAAAACCCTAAACTGCATGTTTTTCTGGTTAGAGCCACAGCCTCCCTGGCTCAGTGCTGCCTGCCTGGGTGGAAGAGTGTCCACTCTTCAGTTCTACCCAGGCTGCTCCCTCCTGACAGCAACTGCAGGTACCAGGTCTAATGACCAAAGGGACAAACTGCTTTAGCTTAATAGTGACTCAGGTGTTCTTCCTGGAAGAAGACAGCAAAAGAAGTCCCCACGCAGGGACATTTGGAGAGCAGAGTCTCTGGTTTGTGTGCCAGGAGAGTCACACCAAAAGCAGCAGTGGCTATAATCTCCAACTGACCTGCGGCTCAGGGACATTTGGAGAGCAGAGTCTCTGGTTTGTGTGCCATGACAGTCACAACGAAAGCAGCAGTGGGTGTAATCTCCAACTGACCTGCGGCTGCTGTGTGCTGGGAAGCTTCGGGGACTCCCCTCTGTGTCTTCTTTCAGATGCGACTGACAGGTTGGGGAATTCCTCGGCATCCTGAGAAAAGAAAGCACACGTCAGCTTCCTACATGGGTGACGACAGCTGCACACAGGCTTTCCTGACGTACACTGTTTTCTATAAGATCCATAAAACTTCCCAAAGGTGATTACACAGCATCTTCAAAATGCTACCATGGAAGTTTCGGCTTTAACTAACTCTTAGAACACATTTTATGATCACAGTTCTAACACTCCTATCCAGATCGAGAGGAATTCTGCCCAGGACCTAGGTCCTAAAGGAGTCTCCAGAACCCACCATACTTTCTTATTATGAGTTTATCAAAAATCCTGCTCTTTAAAAGACTCATGTTTTTCAGCAGAGAAATCCAGAAAGCCACAATCAGCAGATGTAAATATGCCAAACAGAGTGCTAAACAGACAAAGGAAATAAGCCTGCTAAAAACAGTTTAAAGTCACTTAAAATTATCTTACATCATTTTGTTGGAATTTTGTCTGCATTTTGGGCACCTTGCAGCAAAGTCACATGGTAATTAAAAGGGAAAAGCAAACACTTTGCCCTATACCTAACTGCTATTCTGGAATTTTCAAGACTCCTTGGGAATGAGCTTTCCAGTTCTGTGGGGATGTCCTGGGCAGTTCCCCTGGGAAATCGTGTGCCATACACACAGCAAGGCTTCCAAGTCTGGTATGGAGGTGTGAAAATGATAAACAGGCCAGCGGGAAGACCAGTGGAAACCCACGTCGGCTCTTTACTGTATGTGAACATGACTATAGGAATCTCAGGACAACAATGAATATTTCTGGAAGTTATTACATGGGATTCTTCTGCCTGGGGTCTAAAGAAACCTGTGGAGTTCTACACTTCTCTTTAATAGAGAATAATTTCACAGGATACTTGACAAGGACAGGCGGCCCTGCGAAGGCCGGCACTGGAAAGGGGGGAACACAGCGCAAGCAGACTGGAGGGTGAGTGGCACAGAGCAGCGGCTGTTAACCACCAGCCAGTTTTCTCCAGCGCCCCCCTGCTGGTGAGCTCACCCAGAGCCCTTACAAGCTAGCCTGGAACAGGAGGAAAGGGGAGTAGTCCTGGCTATCCTCTTTTCTTCCAACTCTGTGGAGCTAAGGATGACTTTCAAGTCCCAGTCCTCCTGCCTCTGCCTCCCAACTGCTGAGAGCACAGGCTCGCCCTACTATGCTGGGGGACTGTTACATTCTTGAGCAGATGAAAAGGTTTGCTAACGATGGCATCACAGATCTTCCATGTCTAAGAAAACCCCAGGCTTTCACCACACGAAGCTCTAAGTAAATACACAGACCTCAATCCTCGGCGGCTCCTGAGCCATCAGGACTTCGTAACTTGATTTAGACTTCTCTTTCTTTTTCTTATTCTTTTTGGAGCTTTCATTTTGTTCAAGTTCACCTCCTTGTGATGCTTTGGCCTAGATAAAAACACAAAGAAAGGGGCTGGTTCAATATTAGCTGTTCTTCCAGAGGTCCCGAGTTAAATTCTCAGCAACCACATGATGGCTCACAACCATCTTTAATGGGATCTGATCCCTCCCTCTGGCATGTAGATACAAAACTAATATACATAAAAAAGAAATCTTTAAAAAGGGGGAGGGGGAAAACTGTGAGATATTACAGTATTTAACTGACTCTCTGACCTGTGTCAGAACAAAATTAAAAGGGCAAGTGTACTGCTTTTCTGGGGACTCTGGCCCTGGACATGACCGAGTGGAGCACCTGCAGAGGGTCAGACTGTCAGGGGGCTGCTCACAGTCATGCGTGTTGTCCTTGCCAGCACAGGCAGGTTCCCCTCATCTACGCGGCATCAGACTCCCAGCTCCTAAACAGATCCCGCCCTGACTGCTGGACTGACACCACTTCCACAGGCTCCTAACCCTGCTGCTCTCGCTGAGGCTGACACCCCTGGCTTTGGGCTTTTACTTACTGCTGATGCATGGGCTGGTCATTCTGTTTGACCCAGCTCTTTTCTAGGCTACTCCTCCATTTATTTGATGACTTTGGACTTTGTCCTGGGAGCGCTGACAACTATGCTGTGCTCCGTATCTGCACACAGTCACCCTTTCCATCCTTTTCCCATTAGACTGACCTCTGTCACCACTAGGATGCTTTATAGTTTTGGAACTGCTCTATCACAGCAGAGTTCCCATCAAGAGTAAAATGTTTGGTAGCTATAGAAAGAATGAGAAACCCTACTAACCCCAAAAGACTGCCTGCTGTGTTTAAGTGAAACAGTCCAGTTTTTAAAGCACTATAAAAATGCCAATTATGGTTTGCTTCTTTAATGATATAAAGACTCGTTGTCAGTGCACAGGCCAAGCCCAGGGTTGATTCCCCAATTGATCCCAAAGGAGGGAGGATGCAAGCATAAAGTTTAACTCAGTGTCTTAGCCAGGGTTTCTATTTCTGCACAACATCATGGATGTCACTTATTGGCTTGCTTCCCCTGGCTTGCTCAGCTTGCTTTCTTAGTGAACCCAAGACTACCAGCCCTGGGATGGCACCACCCACAATGGGCCCTCCCCCATGATCACTAATTGAGGAAATGCCTGACAGCTGGATCTCATGGAGGCATTTCCTCAAAGGAGGCTCCTTTCTCTGGGATAACTCCAGCCTGTGTCCAGTTGAGACACAAAACCAGCCAGTACAATTGACCCCTTATCAACTTGATACACAAACACATCACTATTAAGTCTCAACCCTTACTTTCTTATTCATCCCCAAGATCTAAGTAACTTTAAAAGTCCCACAGTCTTTGCAGATTCTTACATATTGAAATTTCAATCCCTTTAAAATATCCACTCTTTTTTGAACTTCAAAGTCTTTTTACAATTCAAAGTCTCTAAACTGTGGGCTCCAGTAAAATACTGCAGGAGGGAAAAAATCAGGGCACAGTCACAATCAAAAGCAAAATTAAACTCCAACCGTTCAATATCTAAGATCCACTCACAATCTTCTGGGCTCCTCCAAGGGCTTGGGTCACTTCTCCAGTCCTGCCCTTTGTAGCACACACCTTGTCTTCTAGGCTCCAGCTGCCTGTACTCCACTGTTGCTGCTGTTCTTGGTGGTCATCTCATGAGACTGACATCTCCAAAACACCGATGTCTTCCACTGCAACTAGGCTTCACCAATAGCCTCTTATGGCTCTCTTCATGGTTCCAAGCCTCAGCTCCTTTACATGACCCCTTGAGTCCTAGGCTATCAACTATAACTGAGGCTGCACCTTCACCAATGGCCTTCCATGGCCTCTCACAGTGCTGAGCCTCAGCTGCTCTTCATGACCCCTTCAGGCCTTCAAAAGCAGTACCACCTGGGTGACTCATACAAGTCTAGCTACAGCATGAGATATAACCTTGGCTATCTCTGGAACACAGCCTCTGTGCTCTCAGAAAACACTTCCCAGAAGATTTCACCTCAGGGATGCTGGTCTCCTCTTAGTCACTGCTAATTTCTTAGTTCCAGCCAACCAGCATCAATAGACCCAGTAATGCAAAGGTTTTGCATTAGTAGTTCTGGTATCTTGTTAGTCACAGCTGATTCTTCAGCCCAAGCTAACCAAAACCACAGAATCTTCAGAATCAAAATAGTAACAGCCCTGATAAGAGTCTTTAATCTTCTCTCTGAAATTTCACAGGCCTCCATCTTCTGCACTGTTCTCAACATTATTTTCCAAGCTCCTACACAACATCCCACAGAGCTCTTAACATCCCAATGGCTCTTCTATCTCAAAGTTCCAAAGTCCTTGCACAGTCCTCCTCCAAACACGGTCAGGTTGTCTTAGGAATACTCCACTATGCTGGCACCAATTTGTCTTAGTCAGGGTTTCTATTCCTGTACAACCTCATGACCAAGAAGCAAGTTGGGGAGGAAAGGGTTTATTCAGCTCTCACTTCCACATTGCTGTTCATCACTAAAGGAAGTCAGGACTGGAACTCAAGCAGGTCTGGAAGCAGGCGCTGATGCAGGGAGGGATGGATGATGGAGGGATGCCCAAGACCACCAGCCCTGGGATGGCACCACCCACAATGGACCCTCCCCCCTTGATCACTAATTGAGAAAATGCCCCACAGTTGGATATCATGGAGGCATTTCCTCAAGGGAGGCTCCTTTCTCTGTGATAACTCCAGCCTGTGTCAAGTTGACACACAAAACCAGCCAGTACACTCCGAAAAACAAACCTTCTTCTTTCTTTCTTTCTTCCTTTCTTTCTTCCTTCCTTCCTTCCTTTCTTCCTTCCTTCCTTCCTTCCTTCCTTCCTTTCTTTCTTTCTTTCTTTCTTTTTTCTTTTTTTTAATGATTTTTCGAGGCAGGGTTTCTCTATGTAGTCCTGGAACTCACTCTGTAGACCAGGTTGGCCTCAAAAACTCAGAAATCCGCCTGCCTCTGCCTCCCAAGTGCTGGGATTAAAGGTGTGCGTGCGCCACCACACCCAGCTCAACAAACCCTCTTCTTAACTTGCTTATTTTTTGAAGCCTGCAGCATGATATACAATAATCTATTAGTGCTAGCTTCTCTGAGGGGTGGAAATGAGGAACTATAGACAAGGGCCTGGGCCCAGGTTCAATCCCAAAACCAAACTGGAAAAAAAAAAGTGAAATTTAAAAGAATTCAGAGAGGTATGGAAGAATATACACTAGAGTAGACTCATGGCTAGCCTCTCACAGTAACACTTGCCATTTGCACAGGAAGATTTCATAACAGAGAAGAAAGTGCATCATACAAAGCACAACTGTCTCAGCCGTAGGATGCAAAGCGCCCCACTAGGCCTCAGGCCACGGGCACCTGGGCCAGGTGTTTATCCCACTGGTTCTGCCTCCTCAGAGCTGGGGTTGTATCAGCTGCCATTTGGTCAAGCATGGTGTGTAACTTTCATTACAAGCTTTCTAAAATACTTTTTGTTCATTTCCTTTCTTTGTTTTGAGGCAGGGTCTCACTGTAGATCTGGCCGTCCTGTAACTCACTAGGTAGACCAGGCTGTCCTCGAGCTCAGAGATCTGCCTGTCTCTGCCTCCTGAGTGTGCAGACTACAGGCATGCATGATGATGTAGGAAACAACTGTTTTATGTGTTCTGAAACAGATGCACTCCTGGGTATTTCCTCAGTGTGGAAGCACGACCAGCCACCTATCCGTCCTGCCACCATGCCCGTTAGGCCATGATGCACCCTCAACTCTGAGACAAAGCAAACCCTTCCTTCTTTGAAAACAAAGAGAGAGAGAAGCTTCATTTAAAAAAAAAACTTAATTTATAGGACACAGATCCCTCACTGTGTGTTAGGAAACTGGCTTGGATGGCAACCTGGAAGCTACAAACAATCACCAGACAGAAGGCTCCTCTGCCAACTGTACTCAGTCACTAGAGAAGGCCAAAAAAAAAAAAAAAAAAAAAAAAAAGACTGATGTGAGTTTGTGAGTTCCAGGCCACCCCGAACTGCCATGTGTGACCTCTGCCTCAAAACAAAACGAGGGAAAAAAAAATCTACTCTGAAATCCTGTCTTGTAACAGGTAAACTAAAATTAGTATCATGTGATCAAAATCTGAAATTCTATTATTTTACTACCATTACTTTAGTTATGTATGGTTATTTAATTGAAACTGGAAAAAATCTGAAGGAAAAGGATGCATCAAATGCATATCAGAGCAGAAACTTAGAGGGGCATCTTTTCTTCAAAAAATTTAGGAGCTGTGAGTCCTGCTGTGGAAGGCAGTGTACAAGGGGCAAGAATGTGTTCATATTCTCTCTCTCTCTCTCTCTCTCTCTCTCTCCCCCTCCCTCCCTCCCTCCCTCCGTCCCCCCCCCCCTCTCTCTCTCTCTCTCTCTCAACAAAACCACCAACATGCAGCCCAGCTGCAGTCTTTAAGACACCTCCTCTCCTCACACAGAAGAGCTCTCTCATTTCCTGACTAACATTGAGTTCTTGTCAAGGCTCAGGCACAACATGCTCAGGCTGGTTGGTATCAGGTAGACTGCAGCACTCTCGGTGAGGACTCAGGAAGGACGGTGCCCAGCTGGGGCTGCAGCAGATGCACATATTCAACATCTAGGCAGGCCCTGCTGTTCCTTTTTCCTACCTCGATATACTCCTTGTACCATAATCTACCACCCAACATGCTTACATGTATAAGTCAGTGATATTACATTGAAAAACATTATATTAATGTTACTAGGTGACTCCAGAACTTTCGCAGGTC
Organism: Apodemus sylvaticus; assembly: GCF_947179515.1. Lineage (NCBI taxonomy): Eukaryota > Metazoa > Chordata > Mammalia > Rodentia > Muridae > Apodemus > Apodemus sylvaticus. The sequence continues at coordinate 15,817,907 of NC_067485.1, forward strand.
TGTCACCATTAAGCACTAACTTCCCATTGTTTTCTCAACCCATGACATTCAACCATCTTAACTGTTTTGTTTTTGTTTTTTTTTTTTTTTTTGAGACAAGGATTCACTATGTGGCCCAGGCTAGCCTTGAATTTACAAATCCTCCTATGTCAGCCTGCCAAGTGCTGAATTATAGTTTTTGCCACCAGGCCCAGACCCATCTTGTGATGCGAACCTTTGCAGTAGGATGAACACGCCTTTCCCTGTTGTAGGAGGGATCTGAAGATAAAGCCTCAGATGTTACACTAACACCTTTAGCATCAGCTGAAGTCGTCTTCTTTAGGTTTATCATGGAAGTCACATTTTCAGTCGCTGCTGCTGAATCTGAAGACACTGTCTGCCGAACAATATAACCCATTGGTGTCCAAGACAACTCTGCTTAAAGATAATCATAATTACTGAACAATTTCAACAGTAAACCAGAGTTCCTTGATTACTCAAACATGCACTTCATGGAATGATTATTTTATTACTTACAGCATAACAAAAATGACCATATCAGCTAGGTGATGGTTGTAGAGACAGTATCTTGTATACTGTATGGGTATATCACCTGTCAACTAAAAAGCCTATGGCATAGGGAGGAAATCAAGATGGAACATCTGGGAGGAGAAAGAATCCTGGGATAGAGCTAGGTGGGAAATCGGCCTGGGAAGATGTGAGGGGAGAGACAGATGGTACCTGAGCACAGGTAATCAGCCAACATGGAGGAATGTACGTTAAAATAAATAGGTTATCTTAAGTTATTACTCTAGTCAGATAAGAACCTAGCTATACAGCCAAGGTATTTGTAAGTCTATTTCAAGTCTGAGTCTTATTTATAGAAGCACTGGACTGGGAGGAAGAACCAGGTCCAACTTCAACAAAATGGCAGTGTTCAACTTATGGCAATTAGAACCCAAGCTTACAACCTGAAAAGACCCAGGTAAAAAGCTGGTAAAAAGTCAGGCTATCAGGATAAGAGGTTTGGTCTGTTAAAACAAACAAACAAACAAACAAGCAAACAAACAGAAACAGACCAAAGCCAAAGCTTCCCAGATCAGCACAAGACAAACTGCTGGGAAGGAAGTTTCCTGACCAAGGAGCAGGACCCTAGGAGAGACAGTGCGGAAGGTGGCTTTTTAAAGAAGTCCCTACTAAATTTAAAATCAGAACACAGAAGTTGGGACTTCTCTCAAAGGCAGAGCAGCCCAGGGGGTGGAACCAGTTCACCCTCAGGCTGAATGTAGCCAATATAACAGCAGACAGTAACAACCATAGAGACTTCCTGGAGACCAAAGTTGCTAGGCATGGAAGATCAGCCTAATCCTGTCCTGTGGGAATTAAAGCTCTGCATTCATGTTGGGTGAAAACGCAGCCCTAGGTTCCCTGCTAAACATGAAGGCCTCAGCACCGCTCCGTGTACACCAAGGAACGGCGGTGTGGCCTGGCAGAGCACCATGTCTGAGCTTCCTAACAGCAAACACAGGAGACAGAGGCAGGCTGCTCGCTGTGGATTCTAGACCAGCTTGGTCTACACTATAGCCAGAGTGGGACCTTCTGCTGATAAAACCACTTGCAAATGACAGTCAAAGATACAAAATGAAGTTTTTACCTTAAGGGCTCTGTGTAGGTTTTTGCTCAATAAAAAGTAGAAATGTCGTAAATAATTAAAAAAATAAATAGGTATCAAGCTTAAATTTAGAGAGAGAGAAACATGAATATGGCTATATTTATAAGGTATGTTTATAATTTGTTATAACTTCAAATTAAAAGATAATGCTTTTCTGTTGCCAAAAAGCATTTGCCCAAAAAGATGCATTCTGCTGGTCAATGTGTTTGGGGCAGAGCTGTTTTGCTTTTACCCAACAGAAAAAGAAAGCATGTCCATGAGAGCTAACCTGGGGTAAATTTCAAGCTACTCTGAGCAGACACGTGGCGCTCCCACAGAAGAACTAACAGCAGGCCATGAGAGCTAACTCGAAAACAGGTGTCAGACCAGACGGTGGTGGTGCATGCCTGTAATCCCAGCACTCTGGGAGGCAGAGGCAGGCGAACTTCTGAGTTCGAGGCCAGCCTGGTCTACAGAGCGAGTTCCTGGACAGTCAGGGCTATACAGAGAAACCCTGTCTCGGAAAAACCAAATCCAAAAAACCAACCCCCTCCCCCCCAAAAAAAAAGAAAAGAAAAAAGAAAACATGTGTCAGGCTGGCATGAGCAGCCGTCTCTGTACCCGTGGACTCCCACGGGGGAACTGGTCATGCCTCAACCTTGGACATGCCCAAACCAAACCAAGTCCCAACAGATAGTTGATGGCTCAGGAATATGCTTAAACAGTAAATGGAAAGGAGTCTGAACTACATGGAATATAGAGAAGGGGAGACATAGATCCTAAATAAATTCATGCCTTTGAATCTCAATACTTGGGAGACAAAGGCAGAGGCAGATAGGTTCCTTTTGAGTTCAAGGCCAGCCTCATTCTATAGAACAAATCCAGGTCAGTCCAGGCTACACAGAAAACCTGTCTTAATTAATAATAATAATAATAATAATAGTCATAATTAGTCTTAATTGTACTAAGTTTATATGGGGGGGGGAGCCTTTCATTGAACTAAAAGAAGGAAGTGTTGAGGTTTGTTCTTGCCGTGTACCGTAATGTTAAATCCTGGCCCCAGGTTGTATTTACTCCTTTGATCTCATCATTGCCCCAGGGATGAGAGAATCTGCACGCAGACCCAAGTGATGCTATGTAACCTAGCCAAGTTATCCCTCACTGAGGAATAAAACTGCCTAGATCTGGGCAGAAGATAGGTGGGGTTTTTTGGTTCCCAGGCTTGGGGTTAGAGGCAGGGACTATGAGGAGGAGAGAAGAGAGACACTATGGGGTAGTTAAGAGCAGCCCAGATGGAACATAGCAAATTATAACTGGGGGTTATTGATAGGGAAGTAGACATATAGCTCAGAGGGTAGATGTGTATGGCCAACTTTAGTGCTGGTTAAGGCTTATTATAAATATAAAAGTTGTGCATCTTTTATCTGGGAATTGAATAACCAAAGGCAGGGTAGAAATCCCCTACTGAGATTAAATATTTACCACAACAGATGGTGGTGGTACATGCCTTTAATCCCAGCACTTGGGAGATGGAGACAGGTTTTAGGCCAGTCCAGTCTACAGAGTTAGTTCCAGAAAAGCCAAGGCTACACAAAGTAACCTTGTCTTGAGAAATCAAATCAAATGAAAACAAACAAAAAAAAGATAGTATCTAGAATACCACCATGGGAGACTACAATATCTACTAACTAGCCGTCTAGAACACCCCTAGAATGACAGTATCTACTAACAACCTAACACTACCCCAGAACTACAGTGTCTACTGTCTAGCACCACCTCAGAGCCACAGTATTACCTCTACTCATTTTTGTTCTACAAGAATTCATGCTCAGTCACTTCCCCTTTAATTCTTTTTTTAAAAATATTTACTTATTTTATGTATATGAGTACACTGTAACCATCAAACACACCAGAAAAGGGCATCAGATCTCATTACTGATGGTTGTGAGGCATCATGTGGTTGCTGGGAACTGAACTCGAGACTTCTGGAAGTGCAGTTGATGCTCTTAACCTCTGAGCCATCTCTTCAGCTCTCCCCTTCAATTCTTAAGTTAGTTATTTGCCTAGGTTTCTTAATTTGGAGGACAATGATAGGTAGGCAAACTAGTTTCTGTCAAACAACAAAAGCCCATAAATATCCATGTGGCAAACACAGGATTAAAGAGAGAAGATCTACTTTGAGTGTACTAACCTTGCTCTGTGTTTTAACAGCAGAAGGCAAGGATCTGTAGATCTTTGCTATCACAGTGACTGGCAACTTACTCCATTACAACGAAATGTAAGCAGGGGTTGAGCGGACAAAGTTAACCGGAGTGACGGGGCTGGAGCTAGAGCTGGAGCGAGTGGGGTTGACTGGAGTGAACATAGGTCCTAAGTTCAATCCCCAGCAACCACATGACGGCTCACAACCATCCGTATAGCTACGCTGTACTCATGTACATTAAAAAATAAATCTTTAAAAAAACCCAAAAAACAAAAACTTGGCCTAACTTTGACTAATACAAACATTAAGCTATCACTTGCACATACACCCTCTGCGACTCTGGCACTCATTCAGAATAGAGCCTCTTTCCTGTGGATATGGACAGGCTCCTATACTTTATACAACACTGAGCTAGTTTTTCAAAGCTCCTTAGCCGACTTAAAGGCAGCTTCAAACCAAACAGTATTTTAGCACACTGGTGTTAAACGTGCTCAGCACACAGCATTTTGTGGTTGTTCTCACCTCGTGTACATGAAGGGGAACTGGTAGCAGCGTTACTGGTCACGGGTCCATCAGTGTGATTGGTCTTCACCAGTTTGCCCTAAAAGGAACCCATTCGTCATCATTAGGGAAGAGCCATCTAAAACAATTCGGAATTGTACACATTTCAGAATGGCCAAATTACACGAAAGTGACAGTGTGTCATGGGGGAGCAGAGTTGTAGGGTGCTCACTAACTGTGGGGAGGCTCTACATGAGCCCACAACTGAGCAGACAGACATGAAGACACAGACCAGCACATACACCAAGTGAAAGCCACTACAGAACAATGTTCCAGAAAAGACAGAGGCTGCAGGTACTGGGGCGAGAACGCAGGTGGAACACAGACTCCATGGCAGTAAAAAGGTGACTCTCCTGTTTACGACATAATGATGGACACTCTGTCCACCTGGAGTGACACAGGTTTCAATCAGGAATGCCAGGGGTAAGAGGCACACCTATGGAGTTGCATAACTCTGACACACAGCCAGGGCGGGCAGGCATGGAAGCTGGGTTGGAGAGGGCAACTGCTATTTGCTACCTACTTCAAACAGAAAGGAACATTTAAACAAACAAATAATCACAGCTTTCCCCAAATTCTTAAATCTATAAAAACATATTAAAAATTTCCAACTATCAGGCAGGCATGCTGGTTGGTACACACTTCTAATCCCAGCATTCAGAAGGCAGAGGCAGGAGAAAATCTGAGTTGGAGGTCAGCCTGGTCTACAGAACGAGTTCCAAGACAGCCAGGGCTACACAGAGGAACCGTCTTGGAAAACAAGCAAGCAAGCAAGCAAGCAAACAAACAATTCCAAATATCTAAGTACAGAACTGAAAAAGTTAACTATTTTCTTCAGTGTAACTTTCCCCCTAGAGTGGGGAAAAAAACCAAACCCCACGTACTGTCTATAGCTTAGGTAGTACCTTTCAACTTCTCTGCCTATAATGTAAGCACTGTATATTATTTTCATATATGTTTCAATAATTGGGTCACACTACTTAACTTTTACATACCATCAACGGCAGGCAGAGGTGGTAGATGGTCAAGTGTGTAAGTGTTGTATGTGGTGATGTTTGCCCACACATACTCTCACTACAAACAAATGTGAAAAATCAAATAAACAAATTATACAACCACACAGCCCACAGCCAACTTTTCAGGGCAGTACCTGTAGTGATAATTCTGTTTTCTTAAAAACAAACAAACAAACAAAAAGATATATTACGAGAATATATGTTTCTGTTTTAATCCCAGGTATGGGATATGGGGCTGCTTCAGATTGTCCACAACAGCTGACTAGGATTTGTCTCATGGTCTGCTGGGGACGTGTCTTAGTCAGGGTTTCTATTCCTGCACAAACATCATGACCAGGAAGCAAGTTGGGGAGGAAAGGGTTGAGGCTTAATAGTGATGTGTTTGTGTGTCAAGTTGACAAGGGATCAATTGTACTGGCTAGTTTTGTGTGTCAACTTGACACAGGTTGGAGTTATCAGAGAAATGAGCTTCAGCTGGGGAAATGCCTCCATGAGATCCAGCTGTGGGGCATTTTCTCAATTAGTGATCAAGTGGGGAGGGCCCCTTGTGGATGGTACTACTTCTGGGCTGGTGCTCTTGGGTTCTATAAGAGAGCAGGCTGAGCAAGCCAGGGGAAGCAAGCCAGTAAGAAACATCCCTCCATGGCCTCTGCATCAGCTCCTGCTTCCTGACCTGCTTGAGTTCCAGTCCTGACTTCCTTTAGTGATGAACTGCAACATGGAAGTGTAAGCTCAATAAACCCTTTCCTCCCCAACTTGCTTCTTGGTCATGATGTTTGTGCAGGAATAGAAACCCTAAGACAGGACGTAATTTTGCAAGCTGCATATAGTTTCTGTGATTGTGTGACATTTGGAATTCTGTTGACTACACAGAGGGTATATAAATGCTAGGCCCTGAGAGGTGGGCTAGGCTGTTGTTGAGCTTTTGGTTGGTTGGTGGTGGTCATGAGTGGTTAAGTAGTCGCTTACAGAGAAGAAACAAGATCAAACAAACGACCACCATGGACCTCGAGGCCCTAATCAGCAGTAGGTAGTCACTTTATTCAGGGAGCTCTTTCCTTTGACCTTTACCCTTTCTCTCCTCTTTAGTGTTAGGGGTTGAAAGGATGGAAGAAAGGGGATGGAAAAGGGTAGAAGAAAGAACCCTCAAAGTAGCCAAGAACACTACCTACAAGGATCCCTGAGCCTCTACAATTCAAAAAATTCATCAGCCCAGGCAGGTATGGTAGCAAAGGGAGGCCTCAGGAGTGGAGGCATATTTGTGAATTTGTCTGGTCTACATAGTGAGTTCCAGGACAGCCAGAGCTACATAACAGACCAAAACCCCTAAAACTCAATGGTTCTAATAAATGTTCACTCACCAAAATACAAAAGAATCCATCAAACCAAAAGGCAGCATACACAAAATCACAAACTGCATGTGCCCTCCCATGATGCAGGCTCACCATCTACTGACTGGGGACATGCAATGGTGGTGGACACACAGCACAAGGACATCCAAACACACCCCAGAGCGACTGCAACACCAGCATGAGCAAATGGATATGCTTAATTTGTACTCGTTAAGCAGATTTTAAATGATTAAAATGAATTTATGTGTATGGGCAATTTGTCTGCATGTCTGTGAACCATCTGCATGCCTAGTGCGTACAGAAGCCTAGAGAGAGCTCTGGATTTCCTAGGACTGGACTTACAGATGGTTGTGCGTTTCCATGCAGTGATGGTAACTAAACACAGATCCTCTCAAAGAGCAGCCAGTGCTATAAATCACTGAGCCACTGTTCCAGCCCTTAAATTAGCTTTAAGTTTAAATGAGTTTTAGGTTCATATACTTTACAAATGTATCTGCTTGCCATTTTATTATGTCAGTATGTTCAGCAACCTACGTTACAGTTGCTGAAGCACAGCCTACGACTGCAGCCAGAGCTCAGCACATGAGCTGCGGCCTCACTCTCCTCAGCACCTGCGCCATCCTGACCACACCCACCAAAGGAAAACACCTGTGCTTTTCATAAACTGTCACGCTCACAAAGACCAGTGAAAACTACAAACCACCTACTTACTCAAGACGGCTTACTATAGCTAGCAATAGGATAGATCCAAATGCCTTGTTGTTGTCAAAAAATACTTAAATGGGGAAAAAGCCCCAAAGGATTTTAACTATTAAGTACATAACTGCATACTCTCTAATTGAGGGAACGCTCTTGCACTTCTGCTGTTATTATTATTTTAGAAGAATTTTAAAAAATCTTCACCGTTTGTGTGCTGCTGAAGCTACAGCATTGCGCATGAGTGGAGAGAGCAGAAGACAACCTCAGGCTTCGGTTCCTGTCCTGTAACAACTTTGAGATAGGGTTTCTTGCTCAACATTGGGACCCTACCCCAGGCTGGCTGGCTGGCCCAAGCTTTAGGTGATTCTTTGTCTCTGTGTCCCCTCTCCCCACAGGAGCCCTGGGGTTACAGACACAGGTTGGGTGTGGCCTTTTCACTGGTTTGGGCATTCAAGCTAAGGTCCTCACTCTGGCACGGCAAGCCTCTACCCACTGAGCCAGCCCCACAGCCCACACTGCACGGTATTCTTTTAAACCCAACTAAGCGCACACCTGAAGAGTGGCTCAGCAGATAAAATTATGTACGGCAACTGCAGAAAACCTGAGTTTGGTTCGCAGCGCCCACGAGGCAGTTCACAACTACACGCAGAGCCAGCTTCTGGGATTTGATGTGTCTGAATTCCATATGCACCATTCTGCTCATTCACGTGCACATGCAAACACATGCACTTCAAAATACATCCTTAAAAAGGTGCGTAATGGTATGTCAATGGCTTTAAAAAACAAAACATTTTTCCTGACATTTACAAATATTAATAATATTATAAAATGGTTTGTTTTTTATTTTTGAAGACAAAGGCCCTCACTTTAACTCAAGATAGTAGAGCAATCTGTGTAAATCTTCTTCCATTAAGAGAACTTCACTATATGCTGTAACACTCTATGTAAGGTGACCCTGACAGAGGTCAGTCCCTTCCTGCTGCTGTTCCATCCTGCACAGCACCCTGCACTACTTCGAGGTGCTTACAGAAGCACGGCACAGCCACTGTGGAATTCAGCCAGGCCCTGGAGGCAGCCACACATCTACTATGTGAGCTGTGACTTGGACTATGACTTTGATATAGCCAATAATCCGCCTCACCGTGCACACATTTGACAGCACTGTGTGATAATACAATTAGGGTCCGAGCATAGGAGTTGCAACAGGATGGCCTGTTTTCTCCTGTGTCGGCTACTGGAGGCCTTTAGACCTTTGCAGAAGGTGTCTAAAGGATGTCAAAAACAGGAAGAGGAAACCTTCTGATGAAGGGAGCGGGCATGGTGCACGGCTTCATCTCCCCTGCTTCCACGATGTCTGCTACCCTTCTCTCTCCTCCCTTGGGTAGGAATCTGTCCCAAGTCATTTTAGGGATTTAGCTTATGGTTGGGATCGGAAACACTGCCATCCAGAGGTGCCTGTGTTTGGGCACATTCTCCTGACCTGGTGGGATTGTCTGAGAGACTATGAAGTCTCTGGGACATGGAAAGTAAAAGTTGAAAGTCCGTCACCCTTTCTGAAGATTATACTTGCCTCCAGCTAAGATGTGCCGTTTCCTGTCCATACAATGTGAACACGCCATCCCCTTCTATCCTTCCTTCCCATTATGATGCCCTGTACCCTCTGAAACCACAAGACAAGCAAGACAACAAGTCTTCCCTCCCTCTATGTTGAGTATCTTAGTCATAGCCAAGTAACTAACAAATAATCCAACACTTTGCATTCCCTAGAATTATGAATCAGTCTTTGAAAAAAAGAAGTTTAATTTGGTGGACTGTAGCTGAGACTGCTGCAGTGACCTGTGCTGAGTCCACTGTTGACTAACAGATAAGACAGAGGTGTGTGTGAAAAGCCTAAACATTTTAGAAGCTCTAGCACCTAGGTTTCAAGTGATACTATTAAGGCTTTTAAATGCAACATCTTTACCTATTTGTGAGTGGGGGAGGTGGGGTGCAAGGGTCACCTTTGCCAGTACTTGGCAGGTCAGTGGACAACAAAAGCTCACTATGTCTTTAGATGTTGGGAGGCTGCAGTGCTAGAAAGGGCGCTGTAAGTGAGAACCCCCGTCCTCCTGAGGCACTCACTACCCTTACCTTTGAGCTGCTCGGTTTATAAGCAGCACATCAGACAGTCCTTCAGAAGGCAGCAGAACTAGACAGCACCACTGTGCTCTCATCACGTTGGCTGGGGACAGCCACGGCCTCTCTCCCCAGTCTCTTTTCCCTAGCAGTGTGGCTGGCCTTCATAGCCCACGGCAGGTTTATACACGGGTTTATACACGTCAAGTGTTTAAAGTGATGCAGCACAAGTGTGTGCAGACAGCGACAATGCAGACGGGCCCTTCAACTCACCTCCGCCATGTCTGCGACGGGCTTGCCGACTTCTCCCAGGAGAGGCATGTTACTGGCTGCGGGGCCAAGCGGCCCCCACCTGGGCGGCTTCTGTGTCTCTGGCACATTACTGTTCTTTGGACCCTGCAGTTCAGGAAAGTCCAACCTGCTAAACTCAAATCCAGGCTTAGAGGTAGATGCACTTTTGGCAAGGATTCTGGACTTCCGGTCAGGTCGCTTGTGATAACCATCTGTAATTACAGAAACGTTGGGCTAGTCAGGATGCGCCTCGCTCATCGGCACTCACACGTGAACTTGAGAGCAAGGAGTGCTGCAGCAGGCTGCTGTTAGCAGCTCGCTCCACTGCTCACTGAAGCAGCGCTGCACACAAGGACAACAGGGAGCCACTGGAATGGACATTTCTGGAATAACCCTAAAGCTGGTGAGAACAGCCAAGCCTGACTGTACAGCTTGCCATAATCACTTCTGAGCCGGGCAAACTTCAGGAGAGCCTCACAGATCTCCTGCGAGTAATCAACGCCCCCTTCTATCAGTCAGAGCAAAGTGGATGGAGGCTGCTGTACTTCAAGCCACGGACAGTGAGGTGACTGCAGTTCCACGAAGCCTCTCCGAGTGAGATCTAAGGCCAGGTCAGTACATCTAACACTTAAGTTTCCACGTGCCAGGGAGTCACGAGGAGAGTGGATGAGACTGGAAGGTCTCTAACCAAGTGATAGAATTACACATTTCAGTTCATAGAGCCAGTTAAAATCACACACCAAGCTGTAAGTGGGTGTACTGGCGCACACCTTTTATCCATTTAGGAGGCAGAAGCAGATCTCTGTGAGTTCAAGGCTGGCAGGGTCTGCAAAGTAAGTTCCAGGACAGCAAGAGCAACACAAAACAAAACTAACAACAGTAATAACAAAAAAGAGTAAAGGCTGTATATCATTATAGAAATAGTTGTGGGGGCTGGAAAGATGGGAGATGGCTTGGCTGTTCTTACAGAGGACCTGGTTCAATTCCCAGCACCCATGTGGTAGCTCACCACTACCTCTAACTAACTCCAGCTCCAGGATATCTGACACCTTCACCCAGATATGAATACAGGAAGAATTCCAGTGCACATAAAGTAAAGATAAATCATTAAAAAAAGGAAAGAACTAGTTGTTTCTGTGATCCCACAGTACTAGTAAATAATTAACAGAGGAACAGATGCAGCTGGGAGCACAGCTCAGCAAACACTCTGTAAAGACTGGTAGGCATAAGACATCTTAGAAATGCTTTTCCTAAGTGGAATGCTACATATGTAAATAATCCCAGCACTCAGGAGGCTGAGGTAGGAGGCCCAAAAATTCAAGGCCAATCTGGTCTATACAGTAAGGCCTGGTCTCGAAACTAAAACTAACATAGGTACCAGGTAGACCTCCTAGCTTTTAGCTGGATGGGAACAGAAATTTTTGAGCTGGGAGATGGTCTCAGGTAACCGGAGTGCCCAGGTCAGGGAGTCTTTTAGCATGGGATTTTAACTATACTTAAATCTTTTTGCTACTGTCCCCTCAGAGTGAAGAGGATCACGCTCAGGAATGAGCACGGGCACACGCAGTGGAATGCTATGCTTGTGAAACTTGAGGTCATCACCTGCATGCTCTGTGATGGTCCTATCAGGCTAAGGAACCTCAGTGTGCACAACGCAGCACACACCACACTGTAACAGCCCATCCCCACCCCCACTACTGCCTGAGAGAAATGATGTGCAGAAACCACAGTCAGTCTGGTGGCCTCAGCCAGGCCAGGATCCAGGCCCATTTCTTGGAGCAGTCAGGATGAGCGAGCCCACGGGAAAGTGGGCTAGCCTGGCTTTACACCAGAGTTTGACAGCTTTACCAGATCTCAAGCTGCTCTCAGTGCGAGAGGACAGGTGACAGGACCCTCTGGCTGGCCTCGTTGCACAGGGCACTGCGCCCTCAGCCCTTCTGCTCTGTGACTTTTGCTCTTCACACGTTCTTCTCTCATCAGAGGATTTTTTCTGCAGGAGAGATTTAAAAACAAAACAAAACAAACCAAAAATCTATGAAATAACAAAACTACTACTTGGGCTGGAGAGATGGTTCTTCCAGAGGCCCTGAGTTCAATTCCCAGCAACCACGTGGTGGCTCACAACTATCTATAACAGATCTGATGCCCTCTTCTGCTGTGTCTGAGGACAGTGACAGTGTACTCATATACATGAAATAAATAAATAAATCTAAAAAAAAAGAAAGAAAGAAAAAGAAAACTACTACCACACTGATAATGAAACCTTCCTTCCTTCCTTCCTTTCTTTTTCTTTTTTTTCTTTTTTTTTTGAGACAGGGTTTCTCTGTCCTGGAACTCACTCTGTAGACCAGAATGACCTCGAACTCAGAAATCTGCCTGCCTCTACCTCCCAAGTGCTTGGGACTAAAGGCGTGTGTCACCACTGCCCAGCTTGGATAATGAAACTTTAACACAACAAACCAGTAAGTATTTACAACTCAAACATTTAAGAAAAGAATAGACCAAAGTATTTGTAAAAATGCTATCACAAGGGGCTAGAGAGATGGCTCAGTGGTTAAGAGCACTGACTGCTCTTCCGAAGGTCCTGAGTTCAAATCTCAGCAACCACAAGGTGGCTCACAACCCCCCTTAATGAGATCTTCTGGGGTGTCTGCAGACAGCTACCATGGACATAATAAATAAATAAATCTTTTAAAAGATGCTATCACAAAAATATCAGATATCACAGAACTGACTTCTGGCATTGTGAACAATGAAATGACTAACATGAGGACCCGCAAAACCACAGTACTTCCTCACCTTAAATACACCTTTTGCTTCCTGCTCATTTCGGGGCTTTGCTGTCCGAAAGCCCGGATGACACTGTGCTTGGTTGTAATCGTACTGCAGGGTTGGCATTGAGCAAACACTCTGTGCAGACTCAAGGGCGTAAGTGGGATAGGCAAAAGGATGCAGCGCTATCTCAGAAGACACATACTGCGCTGGAAAGGTAGGGGCTCCAAAAGCCATGTCTTCGGGGTACATTTTTTGTCTAAAAAGTGTAAATTTTAGTTGTAGATTTCATCACACAAATCAAAGGCATTGATTATTTTTAAGATGCTAATATAAACTTTGTAATTTTTTTTAAAGGATCATTTACTCCCCTATCAACAACCACACGAGGGCTGGAGAGCTGCCCCATAGAGCGCCTGCTGCCTGATGTCCAAGCAAGGCCCTCAGGTTTGGGCTCCAGAGTCTCCCTGAGAAGCAGTGCATGGCAGTGCGCTCCTGGAACTCAACCTGGGAAGGGGGAGCACAGGTCCTCGATGCTCACTGGGCAGCCAGTCTTGCTGACTGAGGAACTTGAGGTTCAGTGGGACTTGTTCTCGAAGAATAAAAGAACAATTGAGGAGACTCCACATCAGCCTCAGGTTACTGAATGCAAGTGCACACATGTGCATTTAGCACATACACACACATACAGAGCCAAACAGAACCTCTTCTTCTTCCTGCAAAGCATAGTGCTGACCTTTTGTTTAAAACTAATGAACCAGGGCTGGGTAACAGAGCTCAATAGTAGACAGCTTTCATAAAATGCACAAAGCTGTGGCTTTAATCTACGGCACCCACAAAAAAGAAATATGAAGTTAAAAAAAAATAAGTTCAGATGCAATGCCAACACAGCAAGAGCATGCGCCAACAGTTTTGCACCCAACCGCTGGTCAGGTACCTGACAATGTACTATCCCCTAGGCTGAGGAGTTGCAGTACAGCCTCACAGCCTTCCTCCGACCTTTCAACCCTCCACCACATCATGTTCCGTGTGGGGGAAGGCCGGAGTATAAAGAGAACACTGCACACCAGAGGCCAGGAGCCCTAAAGATGGGCACTTTAATAATTATTCAGTAGACTGGAGATTGACCCTGAGGCCTTGTGTATGACAGAAAAAGCTTCACCACAGAGCTCTGTCACTAGAGACGGGGTCTCGCTAAGTTGTCCAGCCTGGCATGTTATCTATCTGATCCTTCCTCGGTCCTCTTCCCATTTATTCTACCGTCTTGCCATTTCTTTTTTCCAATACAAATGTGCACTTGTTTGGTTTAGTTTTGCTTTGGTAGCTGGAAGATCAAACCCAGGGCCTGACAAATGGCAAAGCAGCACTCTACTGCTCTGGGTATCCTCAGTCCTTCAATGTGTGAAACAGTATCAAGGTAAATAAATGAACTCTGCAACTGTACTTCCTAAGTACCATAGTCTCTGTCCTTTCTTGCATGAGGTTTTAGCATAGAATACAATTAGGCTACAGACCCAGATTTTTGCTGGTTGAAGAGTCTCTTTTCCTCATCTGCAAGACATCCTGCAAGATGTTATATGTGTTTCAAGATGTGAGGGTCTAAATACCACTCTCTCCAGGAAATAAACCCTTTACATGAGACAAGGCATTTAGAAAATACATACTCAGTCGCTGGTGATTCCTGCACAAATGGATAGTAAGTGGGTGCACAGCCTGGGAAGACACATGCTTCTGAGGACTCTGACCATGCCACATTGAGCCCAGCAAACTTAGGGACAAACGGTTTGACATCAGCTGACAACTTGATGCTATCCTGAGGAAGAAAGGAGTGGGGATGGGCTTTAAGGCTCTTGAGATTCTCCAAATGTAGACAAACAAAAAAACAAAAGAAAGGTCCTCCATTCTAAAAGGCCCAGTGTTGATTAAAAAGGTGTAGAACAAAGACAAAAATCTGTCTGGCAACAATATCTCCCTGATGCTTTTGTTTTAATTATTAGAAAAAAAATTAAACACGTGAAAAAGGACAACGAATTAAAGTCGAAGGAAAATCCAACCATATTATATAACAAGAACCACGACTCAGAACGTTTCTGAGGATTTAAACTTGAAGACAGTTACTTTTATTCTTCCATCTTTATACATGAGATGTATATGAAGCCTGGACCTAGTGTAGCCAAAATATACCCAGAGAATGCTCAAAGTTGTTGTTTAAAACACATTGCTGATATTTACTACCATCTAATTTCTCAACCAAAAGCTCCACATAACTTGATCTGTACTTAGTAAACCACAAAGAGCCTTTGAGAGAAAATCATCCCACAGCCATGAGGCCTTGGAACGAAAACAGAGCTTTGTCTTGCGCGACGGAGTACGGGTTATGCTGACAACTTTTATCATCGTGTTTGACCAATTTAGAGTGGATTTCTGAGACGGCCGGCGCGCCATCTAGCGGTCATGCAAGGCGCGGCCGCGGCTCTGAGGGGCCCGAGGCGGTCGCTGGCCTCCGTGGCATCACTTCACTGGCCGAACCGTGGGAGGGTCAAGCCGCCCCACCCCCGAACCTCCGGCCTGGTGGCCCCGCGCGTGTGCCTAGACCTGCAGCCCGCCCCTTACCTCGCCTTCGGGCTCCCGCGGCCGCTCCGACGCCATGGCGGCCACGGAAGAGCCCGCGCCGTGAAACCAGCGGCGCGCCTAACCAACGACTTGGCGTTTCCGCCTTCCGGCGAGGCGGCGCCAGGACGTACGTCACCGAAAGGCGACGGAGGCCGTCTCTGCCGGAAGTGGTCTGCGTCGTGGGCCCGCACGTGGAAGCGTGGTACAACTGCAGCTTTAAGAGGTGGCTTCTGGCAGGCGCTAAGGGTGCGGCTAAGCTCTTCTTACGTGGGCCGGGCCTCTGTGTGACACTGGGTGAGGCCAGGCTCTGAGCGACCTAAGGCAGGCCCTCACTGATGCAGGAGAGGGGGACTCCATGGAAGAAAGAGGCCAGCTGACCTAGTCAATGGGGAGCCTCCAGGAACATCGGTAGTGTGGAAATGCTAGGCAAGGTAGGCTGTCATGTCAGGTGCTTGCAGGCAGATTAAGAAACCCAGAACTCAAGAGTAGTTTAATGCGTTTAGTTATGAGACTTCTGCTGGAGTCGGGACAACAGGAAGCTCAAAACACAACTTCAAAATAAAACTAAGAACACAGAATTGTGGAGAGAGATGGTCAGAAAAAGGTTGCCTGCAATGTGGGGCATTTGGCAAACAGACCTTTGAGTCAATCTGTAGGTTTATTTCAAGCAAGACACCCCGGCAGTGCTTGTGTTCAGGTATGCCCTTATATAGAGGTTTAGTGTATCCCTGTATCCCATACGTGGAAGGCTGTGTCTATGAAGCTTTACTGTGTTCAGTGAGAATCACCCCTAACTAGTCTTATTACAGGCCACCCATTTATACATTTTTTTGTTTTCGGGACAGGGTTTCTCTGTGTAGCCCTGGCTGTCCTGGAACTCACTCTGTAGATCAGGCTGGCCTGGAACTCAGAAATTCGCCTGCCTCTGCCTCCCAAGTGCTGGGATTAAAAGCGTGCGCCACCACTGCCCAGCTACATTTTTCATGGTTATCCACTAATATGTACTTAATTTCTTGGCCCACACACACAAGAAAAAAAGGATGCATATATGTGGTGTCTGAACTTATAACTACTCTCTGAAACCACTAGATTCTTTGTAGACTTGTAGACACCATCAAGTAGAGTTGGGTTTTTCTGTTCAATTGCAGAATTCAAGTTATTTGGGAAATAAACTGGCAACAAGGCTGAAAAATCTACTTTGACTCTAGATTTACTAGCCCCATTAACCCATCATTTGGAGATTAATATTTCGGTTTCAAGTATGTTTTTCCCCCAAGGGTAAAAGTAATCAAGTCAAATTAATTTCAACAATAGTGATATAAATGCAATATACAAACTTTATTTAACAAAACAGGTAAAGTAAAACAGGCATTTATATTAAGAAAAAACTACAAGAAAATTTATTTTTAACAACTTAAAATACCCTACTTGCAGTTGCAGTTAACTGAGCTCTGTTGCTGTGAAGAATACAGCTCATGCACAGGTACGGATGAAAGGTTTGTACATTTTTCAAGTATTCACTGAATACTACCTTATATACACATATACATTAAATTTGAAAAAGATTAGATGATCCCAGCTGTACTTCATTTTTGTTGTTCTTTTGGAAGAGGTCGTCTAAAGAGAAGAATATGCGGTTCTGTGGAAAGGAAATACTTATCATTAATTAAGTTTGTCAAAACAACTAGTCACTATTTGAAGTGTTCAAAATGAATTGTCGATATAATAAACACTAAATGCAGACAAACTCTTATAATAGCACTGCTCCACATTTTAATCTTTGACCTATTTTGGAAAATAGTTTCTACCCACAAAATCATTTCCAGTGAAAAATGTAATCTCTTTGGAAAAAAAGGACAGCTAATTCAAGTCAGCTACTGGATCTCAGGCTAATTCACATAAACAACAACAAAAAACCCCACAAAGCTGATACAGTACACATTATACATACAATTGCCTAGCAAGTACAAAGCTTCAGTCTGAGCACACGAAAAAGGCCGGCCAGAAAGCAAGGTGCTCTGTCCCTGTAATCCCTGCACTTAGCTAAGAAAGGGTTGTTCTAGTCAAACCCGGTCTCTGTAAAAAAATGACCTTAAAAGAAAATTAAACCAGGAGAGTCCACCTAATACTTACCCAGTGTGATAAAGGCCAGCAATCCATAGTTAAGTTCCTCTACTGCTTTTGTAATAGGAAGAAATTTTGGACTCTTAAAAAATATATGTGCCAAGAAAAACTCTAATTTAACAATGCCATTTTTCAAGTATAAAAAGATAGCATAAGCTTCCATATATGTGCAGGATTTAAACACTCAGATTTAAACACTATTTATGCCAAATAAAGTCACTTTTACAGATGGAAAGAGTAACAGTCCTTTCCTTTGTAGCAAAGCTTACCTGGTTCATGGATCATGTAATGGACCCATCCCAGACTCTGTTGGACACCAAGTCTCCTCCACTCCTCCTCAGACATCAGATGAGTTTTGGGTACTTGTTTAGAGAGTTCTCTGGGTAACATGACATGCCTGTTAAAATATTCAGCCAATTAGTGCCATCTTTTCTACCATCATCATTTTATACAGGTACCTTTTGAGATACTTGAAAATTTGAAGGGTTTTGTTCTCAAAACAAACTCAATTCTCTAAAGCAACTCTACGTTACAGTAGTATCTGTATCAGTCTTGGGTATTTCCTATAGCCTATACTTTTGATGACTCATGTTCAATTATTAGGCCAATGTAAGCTGTGCATAAATGAAAGGTATTTTATCTTGTAGGGGTAAATTTCTAGCAGAACACTTGCTATTGAGTAATCTTCCAGGAATAGAACCTCAAAATCTAAGTTGGGCACACTATTATACATTTTACCCTCTCCTATTGCTTCCTTTGGTCATGAAGCAACTCTTGGGTCTACAGGATGTAGGTAGAAAATATTCAAATACTTTAAAGTATACTCAAAGAGCAAGATCCTACTCAAATGAAAAGATATTCTTTCCTGTTAAATAGACTAGTGGTATCAGGATAGCTAGAACAGCAAGGTCAGGTCAAGCCAGAGGCAATTCTAAAAGGGAATTGTTTGCATACAAGAGTAAGGAGCCCAGTCCCAGGATTAGTTGTCACCTCAACCTGGGATTACTACACTTTTAGTAAGTGGGACTGGGGGTGGGGACCAAACTAAGACAGTTAATGTGTTTCCTGTTATTCAATACTAGATCTGTAGTTGTTGTATGTATTCCAGTTTGCTTCATGCTTCAAAATTGAAAGCAAAAATATGCCTTTGGAGCTTTATGTAGACCTTTGGTTACAGAACTTTGGGGAAGCGTGTATTATCAAGCCATTATGAACACAATTTTTCCTTTTCTGTGAAAAACCCATTAATCTTTTTTCTTATTAAGAGTCTAACATATAATTTAATGAACAATTAAGCTAAATCAGTAATGTGTAAGTATTATATAGAAACCTTGGAATCTCATTGAGACTTATCAGCCACATCTACCCCTAACTCGGCTGTTTGTAACCCCCACCCCAATTATGCTTTGGTGCAAGCTGGCCTATATCTTTTTGCCTAAGTTCTCAAGTACTACAATTACAGAACTGGGCACAACAGCCAGCCAGGTGTTTCTTTCTAATGAATTGACCATTAGATTTACAAACGTCTGAACTGGCCAACAGACCATAGAAAGACATTTCTTTAGGCTCCTGCTTGAAACCAACAGCTTCAGTAAACTGCTGGCCTTGATTCAGGGCCAAAACACACACACAATTTTAACATATGCACAAGCATTTTGTCACCACCAAGCATCTCTAAATTTCAGCTTCATTTTACCCTTTCTGGTTTTAAGTTTACAGAAAGTTAGCAACTAACAATTTTTGACTAGTATAAGTCTGAGATGGAGACACAAATTTAGCTCTGGATTTTTGGAATTGGGATAGTGCAGTCCATAATCCACTCTAAGCACCAAACTGTCCATAACATAAGTTTTAAGCTGTGGATTTTAAGTACAAATAATCCCTAAATCAACCCTACTGCATAAGGTTAATGACTACACCCCATCACTGCCATGTGATGCTTGTCTATTTGCTTCACAAACAGTATAGGCATTCAGATAGAAGGGGCCTCAAGTATCTCCTACATAAGTCATGTTAACAGGCTGCACTTCACAATGTACATGATTTTACCTGTATATTATTACAGACCACGTACCTGGAAACCTATTCCCCAAACCCAGTTTTGGTTGGGATACAGAAAGTGCAATGTATGACTCAAGTGCAAATAAATCCTCAATTTAATTTCTGTAAAGATAGGCTCCCAAGCTGGGCATGATGCAGCCAGAGCTCTGTCTACATGGAGAACACCCTCGGGTATAGAGACCCCCCCTCAATAATGCCAAAAAGAAAAGGACTCCCATGATATCAGCAAAGGGGCAATCTACTGTTCCTAAAAACCACCCCTTGCAAAACCACTAGGTTTTAAAATGTATCCAACATACATAGTTCTACTCTATATAAAACATCCTAGATGCACACCCGTGTTATATCACCAGTACACAGTCCTTTTCAAGAGTACCCCTCTAATTCTTCATCTTTTGTAAAGATTGGCCAACTAAGCTCAAGCCAGGTATGGTGACACACTCAGTCTCAGCAACGGCTGAAGCAGAATAGCAAGCTTAAAAAAGCCACTAATGTTTCAAAATAAAACAGTTCTGAGCTCTAGATGCCATTACTAATACAGCAGCGGGTAGTAGACTAGCTCCTACCTTATACTGTAATAAATTACTTCAGACAGACCAGTTAGTTGCTCCCAAACACAATACACACATATACTCCAAGTTTAAAAACTATCTCACTCTGGTAACTAAAGAAATGCATGCGGGGCAGTGGTGGCACACGCCTTTAATCCCAGCACTTGGGAGGCAGAGGCAGGAGGAATTCTGAGTTCGAGGCCAGCCTGGTCTACAAAGTGAGCTCCAGGACAGCCAGGGCTACACAGAAAAACCCTGTCTCGAAAATAACCCCCCCAAAACTCCCCAAAATGCATATAAGCTCATATGCTAAACATTCCCATACAAATAATTATTTGCCTAATTTAGAAGGGCAGTACTTTCAGTTATTTTAGGATAGTCCCAAACTGCGCCCCGGAGTGCTATAACCACCAAATTATTAGGTCAATTATCACACGGTTACCATTGTGAAGTTTGTATTTATTATGTGTTATATAAATTTTTTAGTAAGAAAAAAAAATCCGAGATTTTCCTCCTTAAAAACATTCAAGTTCATAACATTAGTGCATCATAAAACAGCCTGGACAAAGTTTTCTGGCTGTAAAGACTTCTATACTAGCGGCTTGAGAGAATGGGGGTGGGGCGGTGAATCCATTCTCTTAAAAAAGTGTCTTATTCCTCAACAGCACGCTGCATACTAACCTAAAAGGGCAGCAAACAGAAAACAAGGTCACTATTTGCCCGAGGGAGGAACAGGTTTTACCCACCTGGATTTTTTTTACCGTATCCCAGAATGCAACGCTCTAATCCCAACCCAGAACCCAGGGGAGGAAAGGCCTTTGAAACCACACCCCAAGTCAGCAAGGATACAATCAAGTTAACGGTAATCATCCCTTACTTTCCGCAATCCCATTTGCTAATTACATTGACCTAGGTACTACCTTCAGCTCATCTCAAAGTTTAAAACTCAAAACTTCCTCACAAGCCCCAAACGTGCCCAATATACACTAGCAGTTGAAGGTAAGGCACCCACCCCCATCCTTCCCGGGGCAGTCTCCAGTTTTCACTTTGATCTTCACTGAAGCCCCGAGTTATTGCATCTGGAGCCGTTACCCTTCAGACACTCGATAATCGCGTCGAGTGCGTTTCCGGGGACTTCCCCTCCGGGCCGGTCCCAGCCAGTGCGGTTTGCGACCGTGAACTCCCGGCCGAGGCGCTGCCCACCCATCGAATGACTCCCCAGCTCCTGCGAGCCCCGTAACGCTACACAAAGCGTGGCTGCCCAGACAGAACGGAGGCCTCTGAGGGGGCCCGAGCCCCGACCACCGGGTCTGACCTCCCAGCGCGGCCCTCCGCAGGCGCTGCTCACCGGTACTCGTAGTGCTCGTCGAAGTACTTGTCTGAGTAGTAGATCTGCTTGTGAGCCATCGTGCCGGCGCGCGGAGAAACCGGGAGCAGGAATCGGGGCGCAAGGTGCTCCTCGACCAACTAGGGCCAGCGCAACGACTCGAATGAACCAACGACCGCAGGCCCAACGCTCTGGATTTGAATCCGACAGCCCGCCGCCGATTGGACGAAGCCTCCGACCAATCACACTCGGCGCAGACGGGTAACCAATCAGAAGCCTGTTGCGAGATTGCGAGGGCGGGAGTAAGGATTGGCTAGCGAAACAGCGAGGAGCGCCCGGCGATCCCTAGAGATACCGAGAAGGGTGGAGCCGAGTCGTTAAGGCGCTCACAGCGCGTGCGCGGAAGTTTAGTACCGGCCTTGGGGACAGAGCCGTTCTAGCCGTTGGGTGGTGGGAGGACACGAGGTGAGTTATCGCGGGTTTTGGGAGCTGGAACCTCGCCCGCGCAGGAAAGGCGGCTGCGGGTCTCTGTGGTCGGCTGGCGGTGAAGGAGGTGTACTGCAGGTGAAGCAGCCGCCTGTGCTCGTCCTGCCCGGAGTGTGCGAGCCCGCTTGGGGCTGTCTCCGCAGACACGGCCGCTTACCTAGCCCGATGGCCCGGGCTGGGAAAGCCCAGCTGCGGAGAGTTCCGGAGTGTAAGGCGTTCGCCGCCGCCCCTTGTAGCAACGCTAATTACGGTTGGGTGCGAACCGGTCCCAGCTTAAAAAGAAGTGCTCACGTAGAAGAAAGCTGCAGGGTGTTAAGTAGAGGTTTGCTGAAGCAAATTACAAATAATCATTTTCTACAGCGAGCATTTTTCTTTTCGTTTTCTGCGATTTGTTAGTTGCAGTGCAATGCGGAGCTCAACGAGCCCATGCCACCGCCCCGTGAATTGCTCTGGCGTTGGGATTACGCCCTCGGCAGCTGGGCGTACCTACCGCACCTTTAATCCCTGCTCTCCAAGGCCAGGCCAACACCCCTCCCACTTCCTCGCTTTTGGATTTTCGAGACGGGTTTTCTCGGTAGCCCTGACTGTCCTGGAACTTGCTCTGTATGCCAGGCTGTCCTCTAACTCACCAGTGGATCCCCCTGCCTCTGCCTCCCGATTGCTGGGATTCAAAGTGAATGCGCCACCACCGCCCAGCTTCAGCTTAATATCAAATAACAACTGGTAGGAAAATAAAGTGTGACCCCTGTCCAAAATAACACGGAAGTCAGCACAATAGGTAGCTGTGTTATTGCAACTTTCTTATGCAGTTGGGTAATCAGGTGCCTGTTGTCATTTTAAAGGCAGGTTTCCTAACTTAGCCCCTCAGTTAAAGAACACTAGATCTTCTGACTTATTGCACAACTTAAGTTACTTATAGCACTAAAATATAAAGGTCCTAATTGCCTACCAACGTTATCACGTGAGATGGCAGGTGGGATTAAAATTTCAACATATAGCCGGGCTGTGGTGGTGCACGCCTTTAATCCTAGCACTTGGGAGGTAGAGGCAGGCGGATTTCTGAGTTCGAGGCCAGCCTGGTCTACAGAGTTCCAGAACTGCCAGGGCTACGCAAGAGAGAGAAACCCTGTCTTGAAAAAAACAAATCCAATAAATAAATAAGATCTTTACTATCTAAGCAATGGTTCTCAACCTTCCTAATGCTACAGCCCTTTGATGCAATTCCTCATGCTGTGGTGATCCTCAACCTTATAATTATTTTGTTGCTACTTCATTATAATTTTGCTGTTAGGAATTGTAAATATCTGATATGCAGCCCCTGTGGAAGGGTAGCCGATTGAGAACAGCTGATTTAGAAGTGCCCTGCTTTCCCAAGTCTCTATTGCTAGCATCCTTTAGATGGCCCACCATAATGTACATTTGCGTACACACTGTTCTCTGCACTATTTACTCTCCATGCAATGAACATAGCATATTTATTTTGTTTATTATCCATGTCTAGAGCACAGTAGAGTCCTGTGCATGGTGAATACTCAGTAATGCTTTTTTTAAAAAAGAAAACTGAACTTTAAACCTTCAACATAAGAATCTCTTCCTAAGTAGGCACAGACCAAAGATCGATGTACTGTGATGGGAAAGATGTGAATAGGCTGTTCAAGGAGTTAAAGAGATCTTTATTCCTAGATAAATAATCTGGGAAAGAAAATCTTCATAGGGGATATATTTTGAAAGAAAGTAGCCAGGCATAATGGCTCACCCTCTTATCCCATAGGTTAGGAGGCTAAGACAGGAGGACAGCAGAGTTCAAGGTCTCTCTGGGTTAAGCAGTACCAGTCAGCTAATGCTACATAATGAGACTGTGTTCTCCAGAAACAAATGAGGTACTTTCCAAATATAGAGGAGTGCAATCCATTCCGCTGTACCATTTACTCAGGCTTAGGAATTAACCTTTGGCCAGTCATGTTTCATCCATTCCCTCCCTCATACCTTCCCCCCCCCCCCCATTTCCTTTTGGAACAGTTTCACTGTATATAGTCCAGGTTGGCCTTGAACTCTTATCATTATCACTTTTTTGGAATGATATGCTAAAATCATATGCCAAATTGTATGCTAAAAATCAGGGATTGTAAATGTATGTTTAACAACTTCACTGTGTAATTTGCCACATAAGTACTCTAAAGCAAAAATATTCTTTTTTTTAAGGTTTTAAGCAAAAACTATTCTAATAGATACAGAAAAATAATAAAATTCACATATATATATAATTCACACTCAGTAAGTCTACCTACCAGGCACTGATTAATACTACTCAGAAATTAGAAGAAAGGGGAAAGTTTAACTGGGAAGAGTATCCAGAGAGAATAATATTAACATAATTCTTACAAAGAAACATTAGAAGTAGTCCCTTAAGGTTTTTATGTTAGCTTTGTCTACAGCAGGAAGTTCAACTAGCCATTTTAGATAGTGTATCCTTAGACAATCCCAGGAGCCTCTTCCTGTGTACCTGTGTCCTTGATACCCACCACAGTAACAGATCCCTGAAAGAAGTTACAATTTTACAAACTAGGCAGCAAAAAAACGTGCCCTTGAAGAGTTACATGCAGGTGTTACTGCCTTTTCCCCTTAGAATAAGTCTAAGTGACATGTGAGGCTAATCCTAGGAGGCATAGCCGCTTCTGCTCTCTCCAGGAATGCTTGCTTTCATCCGGAAGACACAAAGGGAAGACACCAGCTGCCTTGAACACAGTACAAACAGAAAAATGAAGCAATGGCAGGCCTGTGAGTTCAAATATCCAACACTCATGTGCGGCCAGCATGCACAGCTGTAACCCCTGCATCATGGAGGGGAAGAGCAGAGGCAGGAGGATTGCTGAGGTTTGTTGGCCTCCAGTCTAGTACTAGGTTCACAGACCCTGTCTCAAGGGAGTAAGGCCAAGACTAATAGAACACGACACTCGCATTCTCCTTCCACTCCCACGGGACACCACTAACACTTTTAGGCTAGGAAGGTGGCTCAGTACAGAGATAACCTGAGTCCAGCCCAGAGGACACAAACGGTGAGAGGAGATAATTGCCCCCCCAAAGCTGTCCTCTGTCCTTCCCTCATGCCATAGCACATGTCCTGTCCAGATAGATAGACAGATAGATAGATAGATATAGAAAAGGAATTAAAGTTCTTTCTCTGTGCCGCTGTTAACAGTAACAGTAGTTCTTTATCTTTTGTTTATTAGCATGTGTTAGATGCTAATAACATTAGATGTGTTAGATCAACTCATTGTCAGTAAGTTCACTGCTGTTGCCTATTGGTGTGTGGATTTATTTTTTATTATTTTATTTTATTTTATTTTATTTTATTTTTTTGAGACAGGGTTTCTCTGTATAGCCCTGGCTGTCTTGGAACTTACTCTGTAGACCAGGCTGGCCTCGAACTCAGAAATCTGTCTTCCTCTGCCTCCCAAGTGCCAGAATTAAAGGCATGCACCACCACTGCCCAGCATGGATTATTAATCGTACAAAATGATAGGCTTCATCATGTTTTCTTACCTGTGTATTAAGCTTGTTACTTGCTTATATTTACTAAAAAATAATAAAAACTAAAAAACAACTGCCCTACAATCTTGAAACACTTGACAAGATGTAATTTTAAAATAAAATAAACATTGGGTTTTCTTTAGATAAATTCATGCCATCTAACATCAAACTGACTCGTTTGCCTTTGTACTTTCCTCTTCTCTGTCTGTATTGCTCTCATAAAACGAATTGTCATGTTTTCTCTCCTTTTTTAGTATTCAGACCAACCTTGCTTAAAGATATATTTACTTTGGTGCTATATCAGTTAATAGCTCAAAAGTTATTATTTATTTATTTTTTTGGTTTTGTGAGCTCTCTGTAGATTAGACCCACCTGTCTGCCTCCCCAGAGCTGTGATTAAAGGTGTGTGTCATCACTCCTGGCTTAGCTCAACAGTTTAAATGATCTAATCCCTCTAAAAGCTCCAGAGTTTAAGACATACTATAGATCTCATCACACCTCTGAATCTACCTGGTTATGTGTCCAAAGGCCTCTAAATGAAGCATGAAGATAGGAAAGAAGGCTAAAATTACTTTTTATTGCCACCTAGCCAGCTACCTCTGATGACTCCCAGAAGACACAGTGCTCTTTCCTACTGAGCCGTCTTCCAGGGCTAGGGAGGAGCTTTGTAGAAAACAGAGCTCTGAGGCTGGAGAGATAGCTCAGCGGTTAAGAGCATTGGCTGCTCTTCCGAAGTTCAAATCCCAGCAACCACATGGTAGCTCACAACCATATGTAATGAGATCTGATGCCTTCTGGTGTGTCTGAATACAGCTACAGTGTACAGATATAATACTAAATAAATCTTTAAAAAAACTAGAAATCTGGTTTATAGTAAACACTGTCAGAATACTGAAGGGAACTTCACAGAAGCTGCAAATGACCCACGGCCAACACAGAGCACCTCCCATATGTCTACTTTATTTTTTTTTTTTTTTTTAGATTTATTTGGGCTGGAAAGATGGCTCAGTGGTTAAGAGCACATGGACTGTTCTTCCAGAGGTCCTGAGTTCAATTCCCAGAAACCACATGGTGGCTCACAACCATCTATAAAGGGATCCGATGCCCTCTTCTGGTGCATCTGAAGACAGCAACAGCAACAGCAACAGTGTACTCACATACATAAAATAAAAACATCTTAAAAAAAAAAAAAAAAAAAAAAGATTTAGCCGGGCGGCAGTGGCACATGCCCATATTCCCAGCACTCTGGGAGGCAGAGGCAGGCGGATTTCTGAGTCCTAGGCCAGCCTGGTCTACAGAGTGAGTTCCAGGACAGCCAGGGCTATACAGAGAAACCTGCCCCCCCCCAAAAAAAATTATTTATTATATGTTAGTATAATGTAGCTTTCCTCAGACACTCCAGAAGAGGGCATCAGCTCTTGTCACAGATGGTTGTGAGCCACCATGTGGTTGCTGGGATTTCAATTCAGGACCTTCAGAAGAGCAGTCAGTGCTCTTAACCACTGAGCCATCTCTCCAGCCCATATGTCCACTTTAAAACTAGAAAAGCATTAGGATGCCTGTTGTTGCCATGTGCAAATATGATCACATCATGTGTGTTGTGATGTGAAAAAGATTTTGACACCACTGCAGACATAGCAACAGTGAGACCTTTGTGGAGAAAAGCAGTGGTTAATTCCAGGGGTCAACTTGACTGGGCTTGGGTATGCCTGTGAGGGATTTTCCCAGAGGGTTAACTGGGCAAGGCCTGCTATGAACATGGGTAAATGTACCATGGGTACCTTGAGTCTCATTTCATTTCTATGAGAAAAAATAAGGAATGCTAGCCAAATGGGGGCATGGTTTGCCAGGGTAATGTACACAGATGCTAGTAATATAGTATGGACCCTATAAAAATCAATATGGTACTTCCTAAAAACCTAAAAATAGAGCTGGTCTATGATCCTGCTGACTCCTGCTGGCTATATACCTGAAGGGCTAATTTAGCATATTAGCACATGGCAGAGACACCAGCACGTTCCTTTTTTGTTGTTGTTGTTGTTGTTGTTGGTGGTGGTGGTGGTGGTGGTGGTGGTGGTTTTTCGAGACAGGGTTTCTCTGTGTAGCCCTGGCTGTCCATGAACTCACTCTGTAGACCAGGCTGGCCTCGAATTCATAAATCTGCATGCCTCTGTCTCCCAAGTGCTGGGATTACAGGCGTGCGCCACCATGCATTCCTGTGGCACCATTCCCAACAGATATGGAATCAGACTACACGTCTGTCATATACAAGTGTGTGTATCTTGATTAATTTATAAGTAATGAAATATCATTTAGAACTAGATGGAACTAGAGACCAGTACATTAAGTGAAGTAGACTCTTCTAAGATGCATGCCCATGTGTTCTCTTAGGTGAACTCTAGATATCTCTAAAAGGTATGTGCACATATGATATGAAGGTAGATAGGAAACTACTTGGGGGAGGAGGAAGACTTAGGGGAACAAAATAATAATGGGGAACTAAGGAGCAAAGTTCACTCCACACACTGACAATGCCAAAATGAAACCCATTAATTTGCATACTGAAATAATTTTCTGGCAAGGCAGTGGTGGCACATGCCTTTAATTCCAGCACTTGGGAGTCAGAGGCAGGTTGATTTCTGAGTTCAAGGCCAGCCTGGTCTACAGAGTGAGTTCCAGGAAAGCCAGGACTACACAGAGAAACCCTGTCTCAAAATAAAAAAAACAAAAACAAAAACAAAAACAAAACAAAACAAAAAACCCAAAAAAACAATAAAAAACCCAAGCTATTTTCTGAAAAGGTACTTCCCAAAGGGTTATAGAGGTGCACACTTGTAATCCTAACACCCTGCAGCTGAAGAAGGAAGTAGATAGCTAATGAATAGCTATGAAAGGGACTAAAGCTACCCCAGGATGATTTAACCCTGGATCAGCAACATTACAACTCTGCACAATCACCAGTCATCCGTTAGCCCAGTAAGACTTGTAGACTCTTCAACATCGGCACCATTTTTTTTTTCTGTCTGAGAGCTTGGGTGAGTGTGTGTGGTGGGAGTGGGTGTGGGGAGGGACAGGAGATTGACCCCAGGGCCTGGTATGGGCCAGGCAAGTACACTGAGTTCCTGGTCCTGATTCTGGTAGATGTTCAGGGAAAATAATTTACACACATCCCCACCCGTGGTTTCATAGGGTTTATCTGGATCTCATCACATTGTCATAAGCAGCTGTACCTAGAAATGTCTGTCTTCATAACTGTCACTTTGTTCTGGAGCCAGAGGAAAAATGATAAAACTAACGGTGTATTATCACCATTTCTGGTTGTCTTGGAGACTAGGTGCCAGGAGCTGGGTACGCAAAGTAGAAAGCATCCATTAATTTAGGATTGGAGGGTACCACAGCACCTGACAGCAGCCTTGAAAAGAGGAAGATTACCAAGTAATGCTGCTTGCTATCTGCCTGCTTGCCTTCACTCTCAATGCCTGGCCCATCTACCCTCCTGCTGAGACATCTCTTCCCCGGTAATTAGAAGTTACCACTTCCAACACAGGCCAAAGATCAGCAGCTCTCTAGGAATTCCTCAGGACTCCAGCACCAGATTAGCACTGCTGAAATATCCATTCCCAGCTGGGCAGTGGTTGCACATGCCTTTCCTCCTAGCAGAGGCAGGCACGATCTACAGAGCAAGCTCCAGGACAGTCAGGGCTACACATAGAAACCTTGTCTTGAAACATCCCCCTCCCCCTATAAAAAGATTCCCAGTTTAATGTACAGAACAGCTACTGGCCTTTCTACCAGGAGATAGGACATCTATCGTCGGACTATCCAGACTACAGCCTCTATGTTTTTCTGATAAATTCCGTATAAATTAAAATTTTTTTAAGTGGTTTAGGGATGGAGAGATGGCTCAGTGCTTAAGAGCTCTTGCAGAGGACCTAGACTTGATTTCTAGTACTCACAGCACATAAAAAATAAATTATTAAAAAAGCAACCCAAACATGGGTACATCTTGACATGTGACTTGCTGATTGGATTGCTATCTCTGATCTTGCTTATGGATGCAGGATCACTATGTCTTTCCAAGTTGTCTCTTCTGTGTCTCGGAGGCTTAGCACTTTTAGCTGGCCTGAAACATGGGATCTTCTTGCCTGAGACTCTCAGGTGCTGGGTATTATAGGCATTAATCACCGTACCTGGTTATTTTGTTATTATAGAGGGAAGGGTTTGAGCTGACTCATGGCTCCAGGGTACAGTCCCACGGTGGGGAAGGCAGGGCAGCAGGAGCTGAAGGCAGCGGGCACACTGCAGCCACAGTCAGAAAGCAGGGGGGAGGGGACAAAGGGGAGAATGAACCTTGGAGTTTGGCTGCATCTCTTTTTATTCACAACACAGGATGGGTCTGCCCACCTCAACTTGTCTAGATTATTAATCTAGATAATATTTCATGGACATGTTCAGAGTTTTCTCTCCACGGTGAACTTAGGTCCAACCAAGGTGCCCATCAGGGTTATCCAATGATTCTGCTGAAGTCTAGCCTTGTTTGTATGTATCTTTGTTTGTTTGTTTTAAAGACAGGGTGTCACTGTGTAGCTTTGACCAGCTACATACAACTCACAATGTAGACCCGTTAGCCTTGAATAAATAGAGATCTACCGTCTTTTGCCTTCTGAGTGCTAGGATTAAAGGTGTGTGCTACCATACCTAGTTCTAGCTTTCTCCAAGGTTTTTTGGGGGGGTTTGTTTTGTTTTTTTTCCAAGACAGGGGTTTCTCTGTGTAGCCCCGGCTGTCCTGAAACTCACTCGGTAGACCAGGCTGTCCTTGAACTCAGAAATCCGCCTGCCTCTGCCTCCCAGGGCTGGGATTAAAGGTGTGCGCCACCACTGCCCGGCCCTAGTTCCAGCTTTCTCTTTTCATACCATGAACCCAATGCCCATTTCACTTTAACTTTAGACTCAAAAGGATTGTAATGTTTTTTTTTTTTAAAGATTTATTTATTTATTATATATAAGTCCACTGTAGCTATCTATTTTCAGATACCAAAAGAACTCGCATCAGTTCTCATTATGGATGGTTGTGAGCTACTATGTGGTTGCTGGGATTTGAACTCAGGACCTTCAGAACAGCAGCCAGTTCTGAACTGCTGAGCTGTCTCTCCAGCCCCTGTAATGGCTTTTTAAATATTACCTGCGCCGATTGAAGTGTTAGAAATGAACAGTGAAGTGATCCGTCCTTCAGAGGTACACACAAACAAATCAAAACCAGCTCTGCAAGGCAAATCTTTTTTGTAAAGATTTGCTAGAACCCAAATGAGAGTAGCAAGCACACAGGGGCCAACAAGTCTCCTGTTTTTACCCCTGATGTTGGTGGTGACTGAGATTTACCCCATTGGCGGGAGAATGGCGTCCAATCTGACACATCCTGTAACCTAACTAACTTCCATTAGAAAGGGTCTTCTAAGACAGTGTTTCCCCACCTTCCTAATGAGGCAACCCTTAATACAATCTTCATGTTGTGGTGAGCCCAATCATATATTTACTTTTTGTAGCTGCTAATTTTGCTACTCTGATGAATCGAATTGTAAATATCTGCTATGCAGGACATCTGATATGGGACCCCGGTGAAATAGTCCATGGACCCCGAGGGGGTTGTGACCCACAGGTTGAGAACAGCTGTTTTAAAGCTTCCAGTACAATTTATTACATCGGGGGTGCCTGGGATCCCATAGTCCCCTCTGGTACCTCTAATTAATTATATCTGTCTTTTGTCTGGGTTTAAGTTGGACTATTGATCTGATGGTTTCCTCCCAGAGTTATACAGTCCTCCATCTAAAACAGGTACTTCCCAAAACTTGATTCTTACAAAGTAGCAACTTTACATCTCTAAGACTAAGACACACCCTAACCTGATGATTGATAAGGCTCTGAGCTGGCAGAGCAGGAAACAACTTGGTTCTATAATCCTCCCCTTCTCCCTTTCAGTTTTAAAAAGAACAAGATAAGAACCTAGAAAAACCTGTTTTTGTTTGGAGTTCGGTTGGATTTTTACTTTATTTGGGGAGAGGAGAACGAAGGCAGTTCGGTAACTGCAAGGCCACAACTGCCAGTTTAAAACAACCATAAAGATGGAAAATATTGGGCTGGAGACAAGGCTCAGTGGTTAAGAGCATTGACCACTCTTCCAGAGGTCCTGAGTTTAATTCCCAGCAACCATATGGTGGCTTACTACCATCTGTAATGGTGTCCGATGCCTTCTTCTAGTGAGTCTGAAGACAATAACTACAGTGTACTCATATGCATAAAATAAAGTAAATAAATCTTTTTAAAAAGATGTAAAATATTAGTTATTGGCCTTTTAGGCTTATTTACATAGACTCCTTTAAAATTGTATGTAGAGGTAGACACTGTGGTGCACACTTTTAATCCCAACATTGGGAGGTGGGTAAATTCTGTGGAGTTTGAGGCCTGCCTGGTCTACAAGTTTCAGGCTAGTCAAGGGAGGGCTATATAGTGTCTCAAGGGGGAAAAACAACAACAACAACAACAAAAGAACAGCAGAGAGACAGAGATGGGAACAGCAGACAGGAGTGGCAGAGGTAACCTTAATTTTCTCAAGGCCTCAATTAGCCTGTCTTTTGTTATTGGATTTGGTTTTTTCGAGACAGGGTTTCTCTGTATAGCCCTGGCTGTCCTGGAACTCACTCGGTAGACCAGGCTGGCCTCGAACTCAGAAATCTGCCTGCCTCTGTCTCCCAGAGTGCTGGGATTACAGGCGTGCACCACCACCGTCTGGCCTGTCTTTCATTATTTTAGAATGAGATTTACTCCAATCCTTGGCTGTGTACAATTGCAGGGAGTCTAACTGACTGCCCTATAGGGCCAAATAAGAAATGAAGTGTTTCCAGAGTGAAGGAGGCATCCCTCTCACCTGCTCATAGTCTTTAAGAAATAATCAGATAGCCTGGCAGTGGTGGCACACGCCTTTAATCCCAGCACTTGGGAGACAAGAGATAGGGGGATTTCTGAATTCCAGACAGCCAGATCAGACAGCCAGATCTACAGAATGAGTTCCTGGACAGCCAGGGTTACACATAGAGAAACCCCGTCTCAAAAAAACCAAAAAAAAAAAAAAAAAAAAAGAAAGAAAGAAAAAGAAAAAGAAAAAAAAAGAAAAAGAGAAAATGAAAGAAACAAAGAAACAAAGAAAGAAAAAGAAAAGAATCAGATGGGTTAGGGTATTCTGCATTCCTGTCATGCTCCCAGATGACCTGGGTAAATCTGAGTATAGCTTGTATAAGGGTTAGAAATACTGGTTTGAATTCCAACCCTTGTGGGTTAACTCCTCTTCCAGATAAGGTTTTTGAGGCAGGTAAGCGTAGAAGACAGACCGTTTAGTATGCTGGGACCCCACTTAGTATTGGGTTATGCACTCCTGGTAACAATGCACTTTGCAGCCTTGTTCCTTCTGCATGTCCTATTCACACACCCACCTCTACAAACAATGCTCCCAGCCATGTCAGAAACCCTCAATCCGCACCTGTTCGGCTTGGGCTATGGGCATCCCTATCTCTGAACAAGGGCCTAAGTTTCTCTCCTGTTTGCCTTCCTGCTCAGATGGGAAGGTGCCCTGCAACATGGAAGCCCAGGAGTTGCACACCTCTGAGGTGGAACAGTGTCCCAGTGAGAGCGCATCCTGACATGGGGTCCTGGGAACCACAGAGCTCAGAGAGGAAGCCACCTCTGCAGCAGAGGCTTCGCAGCTCCCAGGGGAGGGGATCCCCAGCAGAGCTGGGGGGCCTCAGCTCTGCTCTAGTTCTTCAATTTTTGTCATTGCTTCTTGGCTTCTGATATCAATCAAGCAACGAATCTCATAAGAGATGAACTGGGCAGGTCAGGGTGTGGAGGGGTGACTCCAGGGGTGGCGGCCTTTGCTCTCAAGAGAACACAGCAGTTCACCTAATGTTAGCATAATCTGGGTGGGTCCTACTGAGGGCCTGGAGAGGAATTTTGTAGCAGTTACTGACACTGGGAGTTAGAGAGGCCTGGGGGAGGGCATCTGATCTCTTTATAGATGATTCTGAGCCACCATAAGGTTGCTGGGATTTGAACTCTTGAGCAGTTAGTGCTCTTAACAGCTGAGCTATCTCTCCAGCCCCTGACCTGGATCTTGACATAGAGATTTTCAAGGCATAGTGGCCTTGAAAAGCCTTGACCCAGGCGCAGTAGGGCACACCTTTAATCCCAGGAGGCTGAGGCAAGGAGCGTTCAAGGTCAGCCAGGACAAAGCAAGTCCCACCTTTAATCTGGGACACACCTGCAGGAGGCCTCCCTAAGGACTTTGGAAGAAGGAAGAGGTGCAGTTCTTCGCCTGCTCGCACTTACTTGCCAGCGCGTCTGTTGCAACCTATTTACTGAAGACCAGTGGAAACAACTAGCCTCGGACTGAGCAACTACTAGATCCTTGGACTTCCCATCCACAGCTGACCATTGTTGGGGAGTTGGACTACAGACTACATCATTACAATAAGTTCCCTTAATATATAGAGACATTCCATAAATTCTGAGACTCTAGAGAACTCCACCTAATACAGTTACTCAAGTGTACTCCCAAAGTATCTGGGTATGAAGAATAGAGGGGACAATCTGACCTGAATTGGTTTGGGGGTGCATGCTCTGTAATGCAAAATGGTGTCCTCCAGTAACCTTTTTTTTTTTTAATCTTTATTTTTTGTTTTTTCGAGACAGGGTTTCTCTGTGTAGCCCTGGCTGTCCTGGAACTCACTCTGTAGACCAGGCTGGCCTCAAACTCAGAAATCTGCCTGCCTCTGCCTCCCTGAGTGCTGGGATTAAAGGCGTGCGCCACCACTGCCTGGCTTATTTGTATTTTTTTTTAATTCTTTCTTTTTTTGTTTTTTTCGAGACAGGGTTTCACTGTGTAGCCCTGGCTGTTCTGGAACTCACTCTGTAGACCAGGCTGGCCTCCAACTCAAATCCAGCTGCTTCTGCCTCCTGAGTGCTGGGCTTAAAGTCGTGTGCCACCACTGACTGCCCAGCTCTCTAGTAATGTTTTAAGGAGAAGCCCGTATTTGCTGTCTTACGCCTAAGCATACTTGGGTATGCATTGTGGGTAGCGACATGAACAGTAAGGAACAATTGAAATACGTGGCCCAATCTAGCTTTCAAAATACAGAAGGACCTCAATTACCTGCCTTAGTAGCCAGGCTTTCTGTGCTGGCTCCTCCCTTAGTAACCAACTCCTCTGTGCTGGCTCCGCCCCTTAGTTACCAGCTCTCTGTGTTGTCTAGTTTTATGTCAACGTGACACAAACTAGCGTTTAGAGGGGAATCCCACATGAGAAATCTCCATAAAATGATGCTGTAGACAAGCCTGTAAGGCATTTTCTAAATTAGTGATTGGTGTGGGAGGTTCCACCCCATTGTGGGTGATGCCCTTCCCTGGCCTAGTGGAGTTGGATTCCAAGGGAAGCAGACCTCTTCAGAGGCCATGAGGAGAGAGCCAGCCAGCAGCTCTTGCCTTCCGGCTTCTGCGCAGTTTGAGTTTCTGCTCCGATTCCTTTGAAATGGTTGACTGTGATGTGGAAGAGTCAGCCAAATAAACCCTTTTCTTCCAAAGTAGTGTTTGGTTCTGGTGTTTCATCACAAAAACCAAAACCCTAAGACATTCTCCTTCTCTTGAATCCCTTAAAAGGAATCCCTGAACAAGAGGTCCTGAGTTCAATTCCCAGCAACCACAGGCGGCTCACAATCATCTGTAATGGGATCCGATGCTCTCTTTTGGTGTGTCTGAAGATAGCTACATTGTACTCATATATTCATATACATTAAATAAATCTTTAAAAAAAAAGCTAGGCCCCTTAAGAACTTTCAGTCCTGTGGTCCACTGTGGTGGGAAGCAAGGCTCCTTCCCAGTAACAGTGCTTCTCTGTGATGAAGCTTAATCTGTGGCTTCCCCTTTAAGAAATACAGAGATGAGCCTGGCTGAGGAGCTGACAGGCTCCTGACCTTCAGTAGCTAGAGAGCAGAGTTTTCTGAGAACACAAAGTTTTAGCATACAAAGTGACCAAGCTGTTCTGACCTTTCTGACCAAGACAAGACAAAATAAAAGCAACAGTTCTCTGAATTCCCCTCCTGCTACTGGGTCCTGGGGATGGCCACAAACTGTCGACAGTCTTACTGCAAAAGTCCCTCTTGACCTGTAAATTTAAAAATATATTACTCATAGTAATCCACCCCTCTTCCAAATAGGGTATAAAAGATGTATGCTTTCTGTGTTTGGGGTGGACTCTGCCTGTGTGGCTGCGTGGGTACCTGGATGTCTGCTTTCTGTGTTCAGGGTGACTCTCCCTGCGAGGATGAGTGACCCCATGTATGTGAAACAATAAACCTCATGCTCTTGCATCAATCTTTCTGTCAAGCCGTGTGCTGAGGGGTTGCACGCCTGAGCTCAGACCCTGCGGGGTCTGTTGAATTACAGCACTGTCAGTCTTGACAGTGAATCCTCCTATAACCCTTTCACTTTGTTTTGAGGAAAATGTCTTTTGTAAATCTGTGTGTGTCGTGGCCATAGCTCTGCCCTTCTGTGGCTGGCCGAGGGGTAGCCATCCACACCCAGCGGGGCTCCCTCTAGAGTTCACAACTTGTAACCTCATCGTGAGCCTGGCCACTGCTGTGGTAAGTTAAGGAGTCAGGGGCAAAATAAACCCTGGAGGTTCAAAAAGGAGAGGAGTGAGGTATGTCAGAATCGGCAGGGCTCTTCTCACAACAGGGCTCCAGGAGGAGCGCCCCAAGATCAACTGACAGTTTAAAAAGAGAAGCGAGGGTGGGGGTGGGGGTGGGGGCTGGGCGTGAAGACAGAACAGCTGAGGCAGTCCAGCATCCGTCTCAGGTGGCTGTGATGGGCCACATAGAAGGGGAAGCTATCTCCCAAGTAAGGTCAATTTGTATGGAATTTCTCAGACTGAAAACCAACATAGTGAGAGAGTTTCAGACCTAGAACAATGGGGCCGTGTTCCAGCTCCAGCAAGCAGCAGAACTCAGAGGCTTTGGCTATGTGGCTCTCTCTGTCTTTAGAGTCAAGGGGCTAAGGTCATAAAATGCTGATTGGTGGGATACTGGAGAGGGAACCTGGGGTAAAGAAAAGGTTTATGCAAAAGAAAAGGTTGGGTTTTAGTCTGCAAGGAAGAACTATCATGGGTTCTGATATGATAGGTATCATATCAGAGTTTTCAGCTTGCATCCATCACCCACCACTCCCAAACACCCCTTCCTCAGAACTGCCAACCAAGCTGAGGCCGGTCCTCAGCAGGAAGGTAAGCAAAATCTACCAAGACGCTCCTGCAATTATTAACATCTATGCCCCAAACACAAGAGCACCCACGTCTGTAAAATAAACACATCTACAGCTTAAATCACCTACTGACTCTCACACACTGATAATGGGAAACTTCAATACCCCAACTCTCACCAACAGACAGATCATCCAGACCAAAAAAAACTAAGCAGAGACATGCTGAAGCTAACAGATGTTATAAAGCAAATGGACCCAACAGCTATGCACAGAGCCGTTTCTCAGAAAGCTAAAACAATACATGACAAACCAGTGCCAAGCGCACAGCAGCAGTCACTGTTCTGCAGTAGACTCTCTTGAGGTTGGTTTCCCTCCAGCTTCAATGAGAGACAGAAATGCTAACAAAACAAACAACAAACAAACAAACAAAACAAGACACCCGAAACACAAAACATTTCTTTTGATAAATGAGCAAGAAAAGTTTGATTTTTTTTTAAATCAGGAAGCTATAAAGGAAGCAAACTTATTTTTAGAAATTCGCGTGACTTTATGTAGGAAGTTTCTAGCCCTACTAGCAATTAATCATGAGTGTGGCATGTGTCATTATTTCTGCAGTGACATTTATTGAATTGCAATTGACATACACTGAAAATGTTACCTTATGAAGCAATGTAATTTTTCTTTCTAAAAATATAAATAAACAAACAAAAGCAAAACAAAAACCAAAAAACATAACAATGTGTTTAGATGAGGTCTCTCTGTAGTCCTGGCTAGCCTTGAATTTACAGAGATCACATGTCTCTCCCAAGTGCCAGGATTAAAGGCATAATGCTTTAAAATAGTGTGTTGCAAATACAAATGTAT
Organism: Apodemus sylvaticus; assembly: GCF_947179515.1. NCBI lineage: Eukaryota > Metazoa > Chordata > Mammalia > Rodentia > Muridae > Apodemus > Apodemus sylvaticus. The sequence continues at coordinate 15,855,404 of NC_067485.1, forward strand.
GTGCCCAAAAGGGTCTATTCTGTGAGTTCTGGTTTTGTTTTTTTCCTCCCAGAGGGACAAAGAATGATCTACAAATTTGAGTCCCTTCTTCAAAATCTCTAGAAGTTAATTCCAGACAGTACATAAAAGTCAATGATAATTCAACCAACTGCCTTGATTTGAATCCTGTTGAAGGTGAGGCGTAATAGGAGAAATTTGAGTTGTGGGGAGTTGACCCAGTTACTTTTCTTATGGGTGTGACCAAATACAGGAGAGAAGCAACTTAAGGGAGGAAGGAAAGATTCCCCTGGGGAGGGGTCTTGGTACTAGGGAACAGTCCATTAGTGGGGGGAAGGCACAGCAGGAGAGCTCCGTTTGGTGGAAGTCAACGCTGGGGCTTCACATCTGGATGGTCCAGGGAATAGATGCTAATTCTGTTTCTCAATTCACTTTCTTCTTTTTTCTCTTTTATTCAGTCCATGGCCCCAGTCTTTGAACCTTTCACCAGGGTTGTTCCTCTCTGAAGCACCCTCATGGGCCCATCCACAGGTGTGCTTCGGTCTCCTAGGTGATTCTAAATTAGGTCAAGTTGGCAAAGATCGTCCATCACAGGGTGAATGGATTGATGCACTTCTTTCTTTTCTTCTTCTTCCTCCTTTAAAAAAATTTGTTTTTAATTATGTGGTGTGTGTGTGTGTTTGTACATACCAGTGAAGGTCCCTGTAGAGGCCAAAAAAGGGTGTCAGGTGTCAAAGTCCCCAGAGGTGCGAGTTACAGTGGTTGTCAGTCACCTAATGTGGGTGCAGGAATTGAACTCAGATCCTCAGCCAGAGGAGTCTGTGCTCTTAACTGCTGAGCCATCTCTTCAGTCCACTGAGTTCTTTTCTTTTTTCTTTCTTTCTTTTTTCTTTTTTTTTTTTTTTTTTGGTTTTTGGATTTGGTTTTTGTTGAGACAGGGTTTCTCTGTGTAGTCCTGGCTGTCCTGGAACTCACTCTGTAGACCAGGCTGGCCTCGAACTCAGAAATCTGCCTGCCTCTGCCTCCCAGAGTGCTGGGATTACAGGCGTGCGCCACCACCGCCCAGCCACTGAGTTCTTTTCTGTGTGAGCTCCTACTCTGAAGGGACTGGGTAACTTTCCTGCAGGGTGTGTGGCTACAAAGTGAGTCTGGCTTCCCTTTGCCCTTCTTGTGCTCCCCTCTGCATGAGATCCCTGGGCAGGTGGGTGGGGACACAGGCTCAGAGAAGCTGCCCGCTGTGTCAGCTCACTTTTCTTGCTGCTATAACAAAATGCCTGACCCAAGCGGCTTAAGGAAGGAAGGGTTTATTTTGGTTTATAAGGGAATAATGAGGAAGTTGCCACAGTCAGAAAGGAGTGGGGGCATGGGGCAGGGAGAGAGGGAGCCAGAGCATGAGAGAGCTCTGCCTACGGGGTCACCTGGGTGCCAGCAAGGGGCTTCAGGAAGGAGGAAGAAGGCAAGCTAGGTTGCTAGGACCCGGGTGCTTGGCGAGGGGGTTGGGTACTGAGACCATGGGAAGCTATCTATCATGTGTGTGAAATAGAATGACTTAATATGCAGAGCCGAGTGGCTTTTGTTCCTCTGTGGCACCACTGGGCACATGAAGGACACAGATGACCTCGGGTCATGCTGTTTCCTTTGACATGGCCAGGGCCTTAAACATAATAGTCTTTACAAGAGAAAGCTTATACTAATGGATTTTGCAGTCCTTGGTAATGCTATTTAAGCCACGGTCCCTGGATCCTTTGAGTAAAACCTAGTCAGTCAGGTGACGTTTAACAATAAAAACACCAACACTATTCTAAAGCCTTATATAAAAGTGTTTGGGATGAAATGTTGATCTTTAGCCACTCATCTTCTGCAGTACTGAGAATAGCCACAAGGGGGTGTACTGCTCCTGATGTTTATCAGCTGTCCACTTTCAGAACTAGGATGACCCAGCTTTCCCTCCCCCTCCTCCCTCTCCCTCCCTTCTCTCGTCCTGCTTCCCTCCCTCCTTCCTCTGAAACACGACTAACCCCCAGTGTCTGTATTCCCTCTCTGCATCAGATTCCAGCCTACCAAGTGTGTAGCCAAAGGCTCACAAGATTCCTGTAGGGCGGAGCCAGCTCCAGTATCACTGGCTAAAGGATGCTGGGGTGGCAGAAAACGACCAGATTCTGCGGGGCAGGAAGCAGAAGATCATGACAGGTTATCCTGCATGTTGGCTTGTCTAACAGCTTTTAAAGTGGCAAAATAAATAAAACAACCCCACAAGCCTCCTCAAACCATAAAGTCCAAAGACCCCAAAACAAATAAACAAACCACTCAAACATAGCCAACAGGCAGTAAAATAGAAAAATAAGAAGGTATGTTTGTCGCATTGTATTAAAGATATCAGGAAATTGTGTGTTCTTCCTAGGAATAAGTACTATTAAAACACCAAATTATGCACATTTAATATCAATATCTAACAAGGTTTACAATAGTTTTGGCTAGTTGGCACATTATAATTAGATGTATTCCAGAATTTTAGTGGCTCAGTAAGACACTAATTCATAGAGCTTCAGCTAACAGAATGTCTGTTTACTTTGGTGTGTGTGTGTGGTGTGGTGTGTGTGTGTGTGGTGTGTGGTGTGGTGTGTGTGTATGTGTGTGTGTGGTGTGTGGTGTGGTGTGGTGTGTGTGTGTGTGTGTGTGTGTGTGGTGTGTGTGTGTGGTGTGATGTGTGTGTGTGGTGTGTGTGTGTGTGGTGTGTGTGTGTGGTGTGATGTGTGTGTGCGGTGTGTGGTGTGTGGTGTGTGTGGTGTGGTGTGTGTGTGTGGTGTGGTGTGTATGTGTGTGGTGTGTGGTGGTGTGTGTGGTGTGTGTGTGTGTTAATTATTTTAGGGTAAGTATTTTAGGATAAAGTCTTTAGCTTCCTGGGTAAAAAGAAAGAGAATTGTGTTTTGCTTTATTGTGTTTGAGATACAGTCTCATTCTAACTCAAACTATCTGGGAACTGTCAGTGTGGCCCAGATTGGTCTTGAACCTCATGATCCTCCTCCCTTAGTAGCCAAAGTGTTGGGCTTGTAGGCATGGACCTCCACTCCCCACTAAGAAAAATCTCCCTGTCTGATGTTTTAACAACTGGATCCTATAAATTATGTATGTATGTAAGCAATTTAAAGCAAAAATAATAAAAATTAAAGAAGAATATTAAGACACAAGTAAAAAAGTAGTCATTCATCTCGTGACTCACAAACCAACCCAGGGAGAGACACTGCCAACACAGGCACAGCAGGAGACCACAGCCCTCCGCATCCCACAGACACACTGAGTTTGGCAACCGCCCATGCATATGGATGCCTTTGTGGGAGGCTGGGAGCTCAGCAGAGAGGCTCCAACACCTCATTAGAGTAAGAAAGAAAAAAAAAAAAAGGAACAAACCTATCAGGGAGAGTAGATCAGGCAGGCTCACTGTCTCACAGGCCTGTCCCCATCTGCAGAACTCAGTGAAAAGAGCCTCCTCCAGCCGTGACTTCTCCCACGAGGGAAAACAAGAACAGAATGAATGCCTGGTCTCCCAGTCACGTGGGAGCCCAACAGACCTGGTTCTTTTTTGGCCTAAGCAAACACTGTTGCCTCCTCCTAAGTAAAAAGCCTGGGACTAGCTAGGAACCGGCAAAAGGGGCAGGGGTCATAATGACAGGGTCACCAAACCCAACAAAGAATGATTGGCCGCCCAGATACCTTGGAAGCTCTGTCAGGAGGCTCACTATTGCAGATGCTCCTGCTAGAAGTCTAGGTGGCTCCTGTGGGCACCACTCTCAGATCCCAATCAATTACTGTAATAGACACTGTATGCAATTGGATTGGGGGAGGGCTTGGTTTGGTTTTAACAGGCTATTAGCATACCAAGGGTGTGGCTCTCCATCTCCCAGAAGCTGAGATTACAGGTGTGCCGGTAGTGGGCTTGCTTGCAGGGGCACTGACACTAAAGGCTCATATTTGCTTAATCCCCAGTTGAGGAAATACTTCTAGCACCATACCTGTGTGCTGTAGTTAACTCCGGGTAAATGGATTAGCCTTCAAATAGTAAACAACTGTTAGCTAGACACTCTTGGGCTTCTTTCATTGTGGTATCTAAGCCAACATGGCCAGGTTAGTTTCCCTGATTGGCTGGCATACAGACCCAGGGCAGAAATGTCTCCAGGTGCCAGTGCTGCTTTGTCAAGCAGAGTTGACTTCATCTTTCCTTCATGTATGTGAAGTATGAATCGGCACTTTCTGAATCCAGATAAAGGCATCAGATCCCCTGGAACTGCACAACGAGTTGCCTTGGGGGTTGCTATTAAACTAAGGTGCTATGGGAGAACAACCAGTGCTCTTTCTTCACCACTGAGCCATCTCATCTTCCCAGTCCCCAAACTTAAATAAAGTCTTGTTCTCTTGAAAAAAAAAAAGTCTAGGTGCGCCCCCCCCCCAACTCTGCATGCATCTCAGTAGCTAGTGTTCTCCCATAAACTAATGCTGCTATTCAACTTGATGAGATCTAGTGTCACATAGATTACCTCCCGGGTGTGCTTTTGAGGAACTATGTCAAGTTAGCCTCTGGGTGCATCTTATCTAGATTAGGCTAATAGAGGTAGGAAGACCCACTCCAAATGTGTGTGACATCATCTCTTGGGCTAGGATTCTAGACTTAAAAAGAGAGAGAGAGGCGAGGGGCAGGGAGGGCACAATCATTCATCTTTCTCTGCTTCCTGACTGTGGCTGCCGTGCGACTGGCTGCCTGGCACCCCTGTCTCTAGGATCTCCACAGCACGATGGACCAACCTGTGAGCAGAACAAACTCTTCTTCCCATTGCTTTTGTCAGGCTCATCACTGAGATGGTGAAGTATCCAACACAGCCTCCATATATAGCCCCAAGCACATGCAGGCAACCAGCTGAACTCTGCAGAGCCGGGAGCAGGCTATTAACCCTGAACACTCAGGGCACTGCTTCAGGGACAAGGAACAACTCAGAGCTTGGCTTAGCTTTATGAGACTCAGATGAGGTATATATTTCTAAGGCATTTCCTAACTGTAAACCAAAGGGAGAAAGCCACAGAAAAGACTCCCAGATTCCCTACCTCGGGTGACTAGTGGAAGCCTGACTCTTTCAAAGCTATTCAGTAATGGCTAGACATGCCTGCTTTTCCAGATGTGAGGGTAGCAGCACAAGGCTTCAAGAACAGGGAAATTCAGAAACACCAGTGGGGCTATAAGGCAGCACACAGAGGACATGGTGAAACCACTTTCCAAGGGCGAAATGAGAAGTTCTACAAAGAGGTAGAAACCTAAAAAAAGAAAAGAAAAAGAAAAAGGAAAAAAAGAAAAAGAAAAGAGAAGAAAAGAAAGAACTTTTAGGATTCTGTAATCTTGAAAAGGGCCACTTGAAGTTATCCCTTTAGTTAGAGGGAAAAAAAACACAAAAACAGAATCCCAGCACTCTGGGAGGCAGAGGCAGGTGGAGGCCAGTCTGGTCTACAGAGTGAGTTCCAGGACATCCAGGGCTACACAGAGAAACCCTGTCTGGGGTGGGGGGAAGAGTAAAGTGAGTTTCTAGGACTTCTGAGACTTCCCAGTGTGGGCCAGTATGGACCTTCTGGGAGTTCCACAAGAAAAAGAGAAAGAGTAATCAGAAGAAAGCTTGCTTGAAGAAATAATCTCTTCCAAATGATAAATCCCCAACTATTGAGAAAGAGACAGGCATTGAAGCTCATGAATTCAAAGCTTTTAAAATAAGATTACATTAAGATATATAATTAACAATTTATTAAAAGTCAGACAGGATTTAGAAATTCCCAAGAGAAAAGATTCCTGCCACACGCATCAAAACTCTCACAAGGCTATCGGCAGATTTCTAAGCAGAAATCCTGTAAGGGGAAAGAGTGGAATTCTGTAATCAATGAGAAAAACAGACAGACAGACAGACAGACAGACACACACACACACATACACACACACACACACAGAAATTCTGTAAGGGGAAAGAGTGGAATGCTGTAGTCAATGAGAAAAACAGACAGACACACAGACACACACAGACAGACAGACACACCCACACACTCAGCCCCCACACGCACAAACACACACCCACACACATCAGCTCTGAGAACATATAGGCTGGATGGGCAAACTTTCCTTGCAAACAGAAGCAGGAATGGCTTTCTTATACAAAGTAGACTTTAAGTGTCATAAGACACAGTGGTCACTTGACCGTGGCCAACTTGTGGCAGAAACAAGAGTACAGGGACATGCAGTGGCCGTGAGTACAGAAATGTGTAAAGCAAGTGTATCAGCAGAACTGAAGGAGCACACAGCCAGCAGTGGCTCCCAGTAGCAGTCTTTAACAGGGCACTTTCAACACTTTCAAAATGGATACATCATTGAGGAAAAAAAAATCAATAAACACTCAGTCTGACTGACCAACCTGACACACAGAGATTTTGCCCAACAGCAGCAGAATGTGTATCCTTCTCAGATGCACAGATCAGATACAAACCTGTAGGACGGATCGTATGCCAAAAAATTGTTTTTGGTAGCAAATTTAAGAAGATTGAATGCTGGTAACCCGTGTCCCAACACTTGGGAGGGTGATGCAGGAGGGTTGCTAGAAGTTCAAAAAACATAATTAAAAAAGAGTAAAGTGCCGGGCTGTGGTATCACACGCCTTTAATCCCAGCACCTGGGAGACAGAGGAAGGTGGATTTCTGAGTTCAAGGACAGCCAGGGCTACACAGAGAAACCCTGTCTTGAAAAACCAAAAAAATATATATATATAAACAAAAATTAGAAGTTTAAGGTCATCCTGGGCTATGCAGTGCATTCTGGGTCATCCTGGGCTACAGAGTGAGGCACTTATAACCAAAATATGAGCAAGAAAGAAGATTGGATACATTATTATTTATCTTTTCGGGTCAAAATAGAAATGTGAGATCACCAAAAGTGGGGAGACTCTCAAGGGTGGGCAGCAGACTCTTGGGCATCCTAAGTGTAGAACTCGGGAAGGAAACAAAAAACAGTACAAGGTGAGCAAAAATAAAACTGCAGCTTTAAGGATGCAGTTTCGGAAAGGGAAATTACCAGTGACGTCTGCCTATATTAAGAAAAAAAAGAAACTTTTGGAATATGAAACTGGCTTCACATATGACATAACCAGAAAATCAAAATCAGGTAAACCTTAGATTATCACACAGGAAGAAAGATAGACCAGAGCAAAAATAAAGGAACTGGAGACTAAAAAGGTAATAATAGGAAAGAAAACCATGATTGACTTGTTTTAGAGACAATTTTATCTGTAGCTTATGTTAACCTGGAACTTACTATATAGCCCTGGTTGGCATTGAACTCATGGCAATCCTCCAGTCTCTCAAGTGCTGGGATCAAAGGCATGAACCTTAGTGTCATACTTGAGTTCTTTTTTCTTTTCTATATGTAAGTACACCGTGGCTGTCTTCAGACGCCCCAGAAGAGGGCGTCAGATCTCATTATGGATGGTTGTGAGCCACCATGTGGTTGCTGGAATTTGAACTCAGGACCTTCAGAAGAGCAGTCAGTGCTCTTAACCGCTGAGCCATCTCTCCAGCCCCCTTGAGTTCATTTAAAAAAAAGATTTATTTTTATTTTTATTTATGTGTGTTCGTGCATGCATTGTTTGTGTGCGTGCGTGTGTGTGCATGCGTGTTTGTATGTGTATGCACGTGCATGTGTGCACACATGTGTAAGGGTGCCTGAGGAGGCCAGAAAAGGCTGTCAGATGTCCTAGAAATGGAGTTACAGACGGGTGTGAGCTACCCGGAGAGAGCGCTAGGAACCACATTCCAGTCCTCTACAGAAGCAGCAACATTCAGATCAGCCGACCCATCTCTTCCACCCCAAGTTAATATTTTGAATAGATAAAACTGACAAACATCTAAAAAAGAGGTTGAGATTGAAGGCATGGGAGAGAAAGGACTCAAATAAGCAACCATTATAACAAAAATACCATTAACCATCATAAAACACTACGACAATTATGAACCAACAAATCAGATAATATACACAAAATGGGTAAATTCCTAGAAATACAACCCATCAAACTGAATGATAAAGAAATAAAAATAAATAACAGACCAAAATGGGTAAAGAGATTGAGTTACTAATCAAAACTTTTCTGACAGAAAGCCACCCAGGACAAGAGACTGCCCTAGTCAGTGCAATGAACATCCGAAGAGGCCATTTTAGTTCTTAGACTTTTCAGAACATGAAGGGCAGAAACATTTCCAAATTTTATAAGGTCAGCATTATCCTGATACTAAGGTTAGACAAAGATACTACAATAAAAGAAAAGTCAGCCTGTAATCCCAGCACTCTGGGAGGCAGAGGCAGGCGGATTTCTGAGTTCGAGGCCAGCCTGGTCTACAGAGTGAGTTCCAGGACAGCCAGGGCTATACACAGAAACCTTGTCTTGAAAAAAAACAAAACAAAAACAACAACAAAAAACAAAAACCAAAAAATAAAATAAAATAAAATAAAAAAGCAAAGGCTTTTGATGCACAGGGATGCAAAAATCCTCAATAAAATACCAACCAATAATTCAATGGGATAATAAAAGGACCATTGTCATGGCTGAAAGGGCCAAGTCTATGGAAGTCAAAGACGTCTCAGCAGACACCAATCAAGAAGCATCAACATACTACAGAGAATAAATAACACTGGTGGGTATCCTGACACATGGAGAAAATGTGTCTAATGAGATTTCTTTCTTTTTGAGGCCACAGAGGGACTAAGCCTGATGGGAACAGACCATGGCAGAGACCAAATGTTGGTGAGGAAACCAACTTCTCCACACCACACCATTATACCACTATATAAAACTGTGAAGAGTCCTTACAAAGTTAACAAGGAATTGCTATGTGACCCAGAAAGTTCCAGGAAAATAAATTTGGGGATCTGATCCCTGCAACCTGTGCTCACTCATAGAGTTATTCACATATAGTCTTGTGAGTCAACGTATGTGCCAGTCGAAAATATCCCATGGAATATTACACAACCTTGAAAAATGGAGAAACCATTCCATGTATGAAGCCATGGCTATGTGTGGACAGCACTGTGCTGAGTTAAATGAGCCAGACACTGAAAGGAGACTCGACCTTGATTATATAGCAGTCAAAATATATTGTGCTCAAGGAAGCAGAGAGTAGAATGGGGGCTTGCAGGGGGAGGAGGAAGGATGAGGTTGGGACTGAAGGCTGTCTAGTTTTAGCTATGCAAGATGAGCGAATCCTGGATTCCTAATGTTTAGATGTCTGTTTGTAGCTGGCACGGCTGAGCTGTGCATTTGAACTTGGCTGAGGGAGGCTATCTTAGATATTCTTACCATAGACAGAAAACAACCATGTGAAGCAATGGATGGAATGCCAGGCAATTATTTCAGAATGTACATGTACAACTTTCAAAACGTGGCGTTGCACAGCTTAAATATATACCATTCTTGCCAATTACATTTAAATAAACCTCAAAGGCACACTTTCTTGGAAAATAGAACCTAGCCGCAATGTAGCATCTAAACCAAGTGACCGGATACAAGAAAACAGCAGAGCTAAAAAAGATGGCTGAGCAGATGTCTGTGGAAGTGAATGGCTCAGGGCACAGGCTCCAGAAGCGTGCTCCCTGGAGCAGCATTAGTATCAGTACCAGAGAAGTTGCAAGGTTCTCATGATGCCCAGATCTTCTGGATCTGGAACTCCATGGCACCAACCAGCAGTGGGTGTTTTAACAACCTCCACGGGGTGGGGGTGGGTGGGGGTGGGGAGAAGGGTCAGTCTGGGAACCAACCCTAAGAACAAGCTAGAATGTCTTCTCTCCTCCTCCATATTGACCTAAGCTCAATCCTTGTGTTTGGAAATGGGAACTACTTGTTCTTCTAAAATAAAAATCTTATCTGGAATAAATCGCAGCCACAAAAGGCATTTAATGTATATATATATATATAACTATATAACTATATAACTATATATATATATATATATAGTTAATTAAAGGGGAAGAATATCATTGATACATGCTCCCTATGCCCAGTTTAGGAACTACGATGGTGCTGAGCGTTAGTGCTGTCTATTGCATCTCAAAGCAATGGCTTTTAGGAATAGATCCGCTGGGCAGTGAGGTTTTCTTGTTTGCTTTTTGTTTTGTTTTGTTTTAATAACAAAGTCTTTCTTTTGGGTGAGAGGGCTCAGTTAAGAGCACTGGTCAATCTTACAGAGTATTTGACACCCACACAGTGGCTCACAACCACCTGTAAGTCCGTTTCCAGGGGGATCTCATGTCCTCTCTGGGCTCCTCAGGCACTGCATGCAGACAAAGCAACCACACATACAAAAAACTAAAGTCTCTCTCTCTCTCTCTCTCTCTCTCTCTCTTTAAAAACAGTAGCCTACAGTATTGGTTAGATTTAAACTATTTCAAGGTGGAAGCTTAATTCATACACGACGCCCCAGGTGTTCCTGTTTACAGACTCCTTGTCTATGTCCTACAGGAGTCAGACCTCCCTAAAAAAACGTCAGACTCCACACTACCAGATTAGTTGAACCAGATTAGTTTCAATTATTCAGAGCTTCTGGTGTTTTTTGGTTTTTGTTGTTTTCTTTTTAAAATTCATAGGGTCCTCATTTAAGTTCTCTGATTCACTTTTCTTTAATTTTTTCTTTTCTTTTTGCAGAAATGTCTGAGGCTCAGGCAAAGACTGATTAAACTAGCTATACAAGCATTAAAAGTTAATGTCTTTGTTTCATTTTTACCCACATACCAGTGGTTACCATGGTTACCCAGAAGGGTTCAGGTGGTGCCAACTTGCAGATGTGCTAAAATGTTTTCCCCGGCTCAGTCTCTTAGTTACTACAACATTCTAGTCTATAGTTTTCAGGGAAAACATTTTTTCCCCTAATATCCCAGGCTAATTTGAGGAAGCTTATATGCAGTTTTAAATCCTTAATTCAATCAGCTCACTGTAAATAAAGCTGTTGTTTTATCTACTAGGGGAACAGAACAGACACCCAACACTGGGGAGAACTTGGGAGCTGTGGCCCTTCTCTCCTCTCTGTCTACTAACTTGTTTTTCATCAGGAATCACCTCATTTCAGAGGTGAGATGGCATCTTGTTGTTCAGAGCCTGCAATCTCTGTGGAGTCTTAGAATGACCTGAGCAGAAAGCAGGAGGAACCAGCAGGACACACGGCTTTTTCATGGATCAGGAAACCAGAGCAGAGGCACAACCGGAAGCAGACTTTGGAAGGTTCCCAAATGTTATCTTCCCTTGGTTCTTTCTAGGAATTTGTTTGGAATTCAATGATTAGAACAAACACAGATGACAACTGACCTTTATGCATGTGTAGTAGTTCAGTGCACTAAATACACTCTTGTCTTTCATAGCTTTTGTCTGCATCTACATCCAGAACCCTGCCTTCTTCCAGTGATCTAATAACTCTCTAATTTCCTAGCAACCATTTTATTTAATTAATTATTATTTCTTAATATTTTTAATTTTTGTTGAGACAGAGTCTTCAGTATCCTAAGCTAGCCTCAAATTTCCAAGATATGGGCTTGAACCTCTGTTCTTCCTGCCTCCCCCACCCAAGTGCTGGGATTACAGGAGTGTGCGTCCTACCTGGCTTCAGGTAGTGCTGGGTACTGGACCCAGGGCCTGCCTGCTCGGCCAGCACTCTAACCCACGCCATCAGGCCTCCAGCCTAGTTATAAAGGCTGAATATTGTCCCGTTTTGTGGAGGCCCCTCCTTCTCTTGGTTCATTGCTCTACCAATGACCATTGGGGTCCTTCTGCCTGCAGGTGATTACAAGCAATGTGGCTGTGTATATGGGTGTGAGAATCTGTGTATCTGATTCCAGCAGTTCTGGGTATATATCCAGTGGTGGAATTAAATTAACTGCACAAGCTGGGTGGTGGTGTTGAACGCCTTTAATCCCAGCACACAAGAGTCAAAGACAGGTGGATCTCTGTGAGTTTGAGGCCAGCCTGGTCTACATAGTGAGTTACAGACAGCCAAGGCTATACAGAGACTCTGTCTCAGAAAAACAAAACATTTAATTAATTGTGATAAGTAATTTTATGTGTGCGGGTTTTTTTTTGTTTGTTTTTGTTTTTTTGTTTTTTTTTGGTTATTTTAGTTTTTCAAGATAGAGAAACCCTGTGGGTGTAGCCCTGACTGTCCTGGAATTTGATATGTAGATCACCGTAACCTCAAACTCAGAAATCTTCTGCCTCTGCCTTCTGAGTGCTTGGATGAAAGACATGCGCCGATATTGCCCAGTTCCACACTCGGGGTATTTTGAGGGGCTGCCATGCCGGTTTTCACGTTTGTCTGCATCCTCATCAACGCCGCTTAGCCTTTTGCTATTATGCTGATCTTGATCATTCTTGTGGTAGGAGGTATTACCTTAAGCGGTTTTGACTGACATATCTTTGGTTGTTAGGGATGCTGACTGTGTTCTAAGCACCGATCAATTGCTTTTGCAGGGGTGTCTGCACTTCCCCACTGTAATTGTGCTGCTGAGATTGAGCTAAAGGAGTGGTTTGCAGAGTTTTTCAATGTATCCCTTCTCAGATACACAGGTGACAAATGCTCCCTCCCTGCCGCCCCCCACCCCCCAACCCCCGTTTTGAGATATGTGTTCACTCTGTTCACAGAGTCATTTAGTAAGTACCGGCTTTTAATTTTGATGAGATTCAGCTTACCCGATTTTTTTTTCTTTCATAGTTAGGAAATCATGGCAAAATTCAGTGCCATGGCCCCATCCCCTTTTCTTTTAAAATAGATTTATTATTGTTGTTATTATCATTAGATTTATTTTTATCTTCTGTGTATGGATGTCTCAATTTCATGTATGTCTGTGCATCATGTGCAATACACAAGGAGGCCAGAAGAGGGCACCAAATCTTCTGGAACTGGAGTTACAGAGGATGGTGTGTTGTCACATGGGTGCTGGGAACCTAACTCCTGTTCTCTGCAAGAGCAACAAGTGATCTTAGTCACTGAGCCATTTTTCCAGCCCCTATTATTACTATTACTATTACTATTATTATTAGTGTATGTGTGTGTGCCATGTGTGTTAAGGGTGTTCCAAAGGCCAGAAGAGGGTATTAGATTTCTTAGAGATGTGGCTGATGGGAACTAAGCTTTAAATTGTTTTTTTTATTGTGTGTGTGTGGTATGTGAGATCTGTGTGTTTTTGTGTGTATGTGAGTGTATGTGTTGTGTATGTGAGTGTGTATGTGTGTGTATGTGAGTGTGTATGGTGTGTGTGTGTAAGTCTAAATGTGGTGTGTGTGTAAGTCTAAATGTGGTGTGTGTGTGTGGTGTATGATGTGTGTGTGTGTGAGATGTGTGTGGTTTGTATATGAGTGTGTCATATGGTCCTGCTTTTATGTGGGTTCTGGGGATCTGAACTCTGAGCATTATGCTTGCTCTCTAAGACATCTACTCTGAAAAGGAATTTTTTTCCCAAAGTCCTGGGGTTTAGGTCTAATATGTGGTAGGTAAATGCTCTAACATAGCCTCACCTCATCCTGAGAACTGCTGTCTTAATGGACTGCTTGAAAACTCAGTACACAGGGGTGGAGGCTACTGGACTATTGAGACTCTTTATTAAAATCATGATTATAACAAATCTGTTATTATTAAGTTTCTATTCTTTTGAGACAGTCTTGCTATGTACCTCAGCTGGCTTCAAACTCATAATCCTTCTGCTTCAGCCTCCTGAGTACTGGAATTATAGGTGTGTAAAACCATGTATAGATCACCATTTTTTCCCTTTATGGTCTTTTCAGACAGGGTCTTGCTACACAGCCCTGGCTGACCTGGAGTTTGCCACACATAGAACAATCTTAAATTTACGGGAGTAATTTCTCCTTTTACTTAAAAAATGGAAACCATATTATGCTCCCAAATATGGGACTGGGCAGAGCTCAACCATCTGTCTCCTGTGATGCTGACTGGACAGGACTCAGCTTGAGTTCACCTCGATTGTCAATTGCTGGGGGTGGGGTGGGGAGGCGGGGATTGGGGGAAGGTGAGGGGTAGGGAATGCAGGGGTGGGGTGGGGTGGCCACTCCAGCCTGGTTCTTCTTTCTTTTCAGTTCTTCTTGAGACAGTGGAAGGGGAAGAACGTCTTATGAGATATTTAGGGTTGCTGCATAATAAAAAGTTTACTTATCTAAGTTACTATGACTATGTTACTGTGCCTGACCTGCCTTCTGCGTTCCTCTGAGGCCAGAGACTGTAGTCTAATGCACTTAGCATCTCCTCCTAAAACAGCAGGAGATTATGGAAAGGATTTGCTAGAGCCTTTTCCCTCTTGTCCAGATGCCCCTTGCTTGTTGGGCTCAGGGCAAGTTTGGAGCAGTAAACTTCTATTGTATCAGGAGACGAGAATAACACTGGCAGAAGGAAAAACTTTTACATAAGCAAATATGCATTATCTCATATAAGTTCATACACAGCTTCATGTATGCTCATTTATACATTTCCATTCATACCAGTTGAGCCTAACTTGCATGTATTCTCACAATTACATACTTACATACACATCCACACTTATAAATGCATATGGAGCAAAAGACCAAGCACCAGTGCAGAAAGAACTCACTCGTTCTGGATGAAAAATGAGCTCCAATCTTTATTGCATAGAGAAAGAAAAAGCTTCCGCCCTTTTAATGCTAAATGAATTAAACCCATGTTTGTAAGAAGAAAACTTTGTTCCTTTTACTAAGACTAAGCCTGCCTTGTCCTTCCCATGGCACCTGTTCTGCCCCATGGTGAGGAGAAGCCTGCCTGCTCCTTCTGCTCTCTGTAGCGTCTTCTTTTTTACTCTTTCCCCCTGCATTCTGCACATTGCTCTCTTAGAGTTTTTTGTTACCTATAGTTTCTAAGTCATTCCACTCTGCATTCTCCTTCTAAACTTGTTCTCTGCTCCTGCTCTGAAGTCACAAATGCTCTTATTCTCAATGCCTTTTCTCTTAAAGCTATGCCTATACTTCTAAGTTCTTGAGTTCAGTCTGTCTGAAAAGTTTTCTGTCTAAAAACTTCCCCTCAGCTCAGTTCCTTCTCACAGCTCAGTTCTTCTCACCCCAGTTCCTCTGACCTCAGTTCTGACTCTTCTCTTTGTCCTCAGCACTTAAACATCTTTCAGAACACATGAACACGTTTCAAAGTTCATCACAAGTTCATACAAAAAAAAACAAATCATAAATTGAAATAGAAGTTTACAACAGAGAATGTTTACATCATATCCATTAGGAATAATTATCTACTAAGCACCTGTCTTATCTCCACAGGTTCACTGAAGGGTTAAAACCATAACTATGTTATTAGTGAAGTTTTGTATAGATAAACCCAGCCAATATTTTATCTTCTGTCCTAGCACCTATAATAAATCATTAGTTCCCTTTTTATGACCTTTGGTTGATTGTTTTAAAACATCTTGGAATGTGCTCTGAGTAGGAGAAAGTATGATTACCATCTAAGAGCAATTAACTGGCGACACTTGGGAGACTGGCAGAGTTCTCATTGCAGTTTTGACTATCAGAAAAGGACTTAATAGCAGTCCCACTATAAAAGAGCTTAATAATCACAGATATAATTTTAGGAATTCTTATAGGATCATCATTAAGACTTAACTCATCTATTTCTCTATATAGCATCACCACAAGACAGTACATCTTCATGGATCTGCAGAGATCTCCTCCAAAGGGGTGTGCTACTGCTTAGTGATTGTTATAGATGTTTAATAATAACAGGAAAAGCATATTAATAGCAGGAATCTTTCCTAAAATGAATCCCTTACAGACTTGCTTAATAAGGGTGCACCTGTCACAGATTATATAATAGTCCAAAGCAGGCCATCTCAGGATGATCACCTGCTAGTTATTAGCTTGTCCTATTGTGGCTCCTGATACTTGCTGGCTGTGCCCCTGGCTGTGCTGCTGGCTTTCCCGGAGCTGGTACAGAGTCTCTATGGAGCCCCTTGGATTTTCCTGTATCACAGGCTCCAAGAGCAAGGACTCAAGCCAGGGGAAGTTTGTCTCTGATTCCTCTCATTTCCAGCCACCCTCCCCCCATCTTCTGTCCATTCGCCCTGAGCACATTGCCCACACCTTGTTGGAGCTCCCAGTCGCTTGGATTTTCTGGATACATCCATTCCTCTGCTGCATCCTCGGCCTCATTCCCGCATCTGCTTTCTGCTCGGGCTGACATCTTTCTTGACCCCACCTGCATAGGTATTTGATGTTTGCCTTTGGTAGGTACCCATTGTTACTGTCACAGGTCAGGTACCAGTTGAGTCCCACCTCACCTGTGACTTTTTAAAACAAACAAACAAACAAACAAACAAACAAACAACTTTTTGTCTTGTTCAGCGTTCTCTTCCTTCTAGCAGGTGCCATCTCTGGGGGGCGGGGCTTGCTTCTGTCTTACATCACTTCCATGATGAGGAATTTGTAAGCAGCAGTGACACAGCAGGACCGCTGTAGATAACTCACGAAAAGAGCCATTTGGTGGTTCTTCTTCTTCTTCTTCTTCTTCTTCTTCTTCTTCTTCTTCTTCTTCTTCTTCTTCTTCTTCTTCCTCTTCTTCTTCCTCTTCCTCCTCTTCTTCCTCTTCTTCTTCCTCTTCCTCCTTCTTTTGAATTTATTTATATATGTGTGTACACTGTAGCTGTCCTCAAACATACCAGAAGAGGGTATCAGATCCCATTACAGATGGTTGTGAGCCACCATGTGGTTACTGGGATTTGAACTCGGAACCTTCAGAAGAGCAGTCAGTGCTCTTAACCACTGAGCCATCTCCCCAGCCCAATTTTATATTTTCCATACATGTAGATTGGGATAGAAGATTTAGTGGGGCCATGAGGGCAGAACCCTAATTTAATGGAGACCATGAGGAGAAGAAGGCATCAGAGTATTTCTCTGTTTCTTTATCTCTCTGTCTCCACATGTGAGAAAAAGACACATAAGGACAAGGCCAGAAAATGGGAGTCTGGGTACATCAATTCCACTAGGCCAGCTTGCCAGTGGACCCTGGGTCTCAGTCTGTTTCTACTGCCAAAGCTAGGTGACAGAGGCCTGTAGCCACCTGAACCTTAGAGACTCTAATTTAACTGATTAAAAAAACCAAAACCGGGGCTGGAGAGATGGCTGAGCAGTTAAGAGCACTGACTGCTCTTCCGAAGGTCCTGAGTTCAAATCCCAGCAACCACATGGTGGCTCATAACCATCTGTAATGAGATCTGACACCTTCTTCTGGTGTGTGTGAAGACAGCTACAGTGTACTTACATATAATAAATAAATAAATAAATCTTTAAAACAAAAACAAAACAAACCCAAACAACCAACTAGCACTCTTGGGGCCTTATACACAGATAACAGCAGATACTCTGCAAAATGCAGACCATGGATCCACATTTACCACATTTGCAGAAGGAAAACTTCTGGTCAAGGAACTTTACGAACTATAAAGGCAGTTTGTGGTGGCCACCGCCACCCAGAAGCCCTCTTGACTGTGTATGTGTTGAGATTTAAGAGGAGCTGAATTATCTGTGAGACACAGGACATGGCCGTACCCACAGCATTCTGAGTTCCCACCTCCTCTCAGTGCAGCCTCCTTCCCTTAGAATCCCCCTGTGGGAGCAGGAGGCAGGGGACGAGATCCACCTGGAGCAGAGTGATTCCTTCTAAGCCTCCTTCCCTTGAATGAGGGTCCAGGGCGGTCACAGCTGCCATGCCCCCAGCCCCAGCGCACTGTGCCAGCCTTTAGGGTTAGCAGGGCCACTCTGGCAGAATCTCTGCAGTCGCTGCAGAGGAAGATCTCGCCCTCTTTCTGCTAGGGCTCTGTGGACGACTGGAGAGAAGGCTGTTGGGGACTTTTTTCTCTGAGACCCACACGGACTGAGGAAGGAGCATGCGCAGTACTGCTGTGGCGTTGGGCTGTGGTAGGGAGTTGAGATGGCCCGGGTACTGATACCGGTGAGGATGGATCTTTGGAATGGGATGGTGCAGGAACTGGGACTTGGTTCAGTGTAAGCCACTTGATGTCTAAGCATGAAGCCTGGAGCCTGGCTGCCTAGTAGCCCACATCAACACAGTGGCCCATCTGTAATCTTAGCACTCACGGGGCAGAGACAGAGCATCCCTGGGACAAGCTGGATAGCGACATTGGCCAGATTGGTGATTTGGGGTTAAATGAAAGACCCACGCCTCAATGCAGACGGTACAGAGCAACTGAGGAAAATGTTAGATGGCAGTCTCTGGCTTCCACACCCAGGCACATACGTGCACACACGCTCACAAACACTCATGCTGCATGTATGTGGACACACCACCCCATGTACACACAAAAGGACAGTCCCTTGGCATCGACCTCTGGATTTCACGCACACGTTCATGGATGAGCAAATTTGTATAGACATATGTGCTCACATGCATACCACACACACACACACACACACACAGACACACACACACACAATGGGATGATGCAAGTTCTGAAGTACATGGGTGTAGCAGTAACTGTGGGCCACCTCTATGTAAACACTGGGGGCCACGGACTGCAAAACACTGCAAAAGCATCTTCTAAAGGAGGACCTAATTGAGGACTGCCTGAGAGACCAAGGATTGCTGGTGCAGACAATGCCAGCCAATCAGGAACTGCTGTTTAGAAGGATGCTTTCTTGGGACCAGTAGGGCACGGGTGGAGGGTATTAAAGGAGCTTACAGCGGTGCTCAGATGAGGTTGGCACATCTATGTCCTTGACTCTGTACCACCCCACCTCCAATCCCTAAGGGCCGGTAGGGTCAGGCTGCGGGCAGTACAGGGCACAGGAAACACATGGGCAATACCAAAACCAGATGCTCAAAGAAGAAACAAGAGGACTGTTTATGTCAATGAACATGGGCACATACACGGATTCCCACACACAAACACATACCCTCCCCCCCCCAGCCCTTCAACAGATCAGGTTCTAAGGCTGCCACCACCCTTGTGGAGGGACTTGAGGTTGATGAGGGAGGAGGGCAGAGAGAGGCAGGTGATTCTGAGGTTATAGCAGCAACATGGGATAGGACCTCTCTCCTCACACAGACTGTAATTATGTCCTGATACCAGGAGTGCAGACCACGGAACGAATTCATGCCTCTGAAGGCTCAAGGCGCACCCTTGGAAAGACCTGCTAGGCGCTGTTTGAAGACGCGGGTTGGGTCGTCACAAAATGTCTGTGATTTTCTTACGATTACTTCTTCCCACATTTCATTGCTTTTGTGTTTTGCAGAAGGCTTCCTGCTGCCCGGGGGAAACTGGAATGAATCTGTTCACTCTGTGTTATGGCAAAACACATGTTGCCATGGTTTCTGAAAACAAAATTCCAGTGAGCAGATGGAGCGGCTGAGGGGGGGAGCGCCTCATTGGTGTAGAAACAGCGAGCAGAGCTCGAGTTAAAATAGACGCATTTCAAGAAGTCCTGCCATGGAGAATTGCACTGACTCATTGCCAACAGTATGGCGGTGTGCTAATTATTGTGTTAAACATTCTTAATTGATATATATCTCATAAAAATTAGCAAATTCAGTACCAACGTTTAGTGTACAATATGCTTTATTTTAGTCAGTAATATTTTTAAACTTAGGGAATGCTGGAGAGGCATAGACAGAGTGGAAGGGTTGATTTAGAATTCACTGTGAGCGCCGATGAACGGTGAGGACGTCTAGAAATGTGGGAATCAGTTGAAGGAGACTGTCTCAGGGACCACCAGGATCTGGACTGTTACTTTCGGTAGAGAGCTTGGAGTATTCAGAACTTACAAGGGGAGGAAGCAGGTCAATAGTCTATAACCATGTACAGTGTTTTCTATGTGTGATTCGTGTTTAGTGGCCACGCAGAGGGGGGACTGGGTTTCCCTGCATCCTTTGCAGCTGTCATGTGGCTATTTCACCTTGCTCTGCATTCTTTCTCCCTCTCTCCCTCTCTGCCTCCCCCTTCCCTCCCTCTCTCTCCTTCCCCCTTTCCCTCCCTCCCTCCCCCTCCCCCATCAGTGTTCTGCACTTGTATATGTAATTTTGTCTATGCACACCAGTGTGGTGTCCGTACATGTGTGTGGAGGCCAGTTGTCAACACCTGGTGTCTGCTAACTCTCCACCTTAAATAATTAATTTATTGCTTTTTTGCCACAGGGTCTTTCTATTTTACTGCCCTGGAACTGGAACTCTCTATGGAGACCAGGCTGGCCTCGAACTCACAGAGATCCACTGTCTTCTGCCTCCTAAGTGCTAGGATTAGAGGAGTGTGCTACCATGCCTGGCCTTCCTCCTTATCTTTTGAGGGAGAGTCTCGCACTGAGCCTGGAGCTTCCTGGTTGGACTGGACTGGCTGTGTATCAGGTCCATGGGGTCCTCTGTCTCAGTCTTCCTGGATGCTACCATGCCCATCCAGCAGTTTTTGTTTTTTTTAATGTGGGTCAAGTCCTCAAGCTTATGCAACAAGGGCCAGAGGCCATGTGCCATCTTCCTAACCAATGTTTTGTTGTTTTGAGAGAGGATGTCACTATACCGCCCAGGCCAGTCCTGTCCTTGTGATCATCCTGTCCTGAGGGCTGGATCCACAGGCACGTACTGTCATCCCTACCCCTTTCCCCTTCTTGGAACCTTCCCTATGCTCCGGTAGTCTGCACTCTGGCTGTCTTCTTGTTTGTGCCTCCTGTTTGGTTTCTGGGACGTGGGTGCTGCTCAAGCTTCTGGGCTTGGCTTTGGTGTGAGAACCCACTTCTATCTAGAGAGAGCGAAACTGCTTGGAGTTTACTTGTCATTTTCAGGGGATCCTAACTTCAACCAGTGTGCTGCAAGTTCTCAGGACTCGGGGGATGGTTGGGTGGTGACTCTGTTGGTAATGCCCCTGCCTTACAAGCATGAGGACCTGGCTTTGATCCTCAGAACCTATGTTAGAAGTCAGAGGTAGTGGTGCAGACTCATGAGCCCAGCATGTGGTGGGAACAGGTAGGTCCCTGGCGCTTGCTGGCTAGCCACCCTTGCCTGACTGGAAAGTTCTAGGACCACAGGAGACCCTGGTTTGTTTGTTTTTTTTTTTTTTTGGATTTGGTTTTTTTCGAGACAGGGTTTCTCTGTGTAGTCCTGGCTGTCCTGGAGCTCACTCTGTAGACTAGGCTGGCCTCGAACTCAGAAATCCACCTGCCTCTGCTTCTCAGAGTGCTGGGATCACAGGCATGCGCCACCACCGCCCAGCGAGACCCTGTTTTTAAACAAACAAGATAGATGGATCTGGAGGAACCAGTCCTGAAGTTGACCTTTGGACTATGTGCATACAGACACACACAGACACACACACACATACACACATACACAGACATACACACACCACTCATGCACACATACGCACACACAGATGCACACAACCCATGCACACATACAATCAGCCATACACATACTTCATGTACACAACCACAACCATCCATGCACCCCCCACACACACTCATTCACACATACACATACATGCAAGCACGTACTCCACCTGTGCACATACACATCACACACACACACACACACACACACACACACACACACACACGCGCACGGGGCACGGGTTATCATAGAAGGACACAGTTACTATCACAGTTATAAGTACTAGTAGTGAAGCTCACATTTCACAGCCCTGTACCTGGTGTTCTGGAGAAACCCAGTCCCAGCATATAAGATCCAGCTCTGAGACTCACAGGAGGCAAGCAGACCTAGGCATTCAGGACTGTGAAGGGCAACTTACTGAGGTCTTCCTGACAGAAGCAAGGCGGATCCCTGTGATCTGAGTCTTAAGGAAGGAGTTTCAAAGGTGACTTTAATCCAAGCTGGAACCAGAGTGCAGCTGGATTATCTAAAGTTAACATTTAGAGTATCAGGCAGGGTGCAGTGTGCTGTAGGAAGTCACATTTACTCTTCTGATTGCTTTGTTTATGTGAGAAATGGGATAGCGAGGCGGAGACTAGACCAGGGTTACCTCCTGGCAGTCATAGTTGTCACAATACACGGTGGCGTGGTCAAACCAGATCTTTGCAGCTTATTAACATGCATGCTGTGCTCTGGCCATCTTAGACAGTCACTAGGATGGGAATCAGGGCATCTGTGGACCATGGGTCAGAGTTATATAGGAAGCAATAGCTTCCCCCTTAGGAAGGAATCTCACAGTGATGGAGTCTTCTGACCTCCATCCTTCTCCTGTTACATAGCAGTCTTCACCTTCCCACAGTGCTACAACTGGGGCTTCCAGCATCCTGAATCCAAAGTGTCCACTCTTCCCTTAGGAGTCCCATTGTCCTCCAGCTGACACAAAGCATAGCGACTTGCCCAGTGAGACAGAGCTGACACCCAGGTGTCGCCCTTGGCCTGTGTCAACCACAAGTTCCCCTTCTAATACCATGACTACTCAGAATTCCCCCCTTCTCTCACTTCCGGGTTCATAGCCTGGGCTACAAAACACTAATCTGGGCACCCGCCTCCTGACAGGTACCTTGTACCTGCTCTCGTCCATCTCTGGCCTGTCATAGGCACAGCGGCCATGCTGCTGTCTGCTCAATCGGCTTCCAGGTTCTTAAATTGTCAGCATAGAGTTCTTGCCCTGGGTTGTTCTTCCGCCTTTCCTGGGCCTCCTCAGCAGTTCTCTCTGTTGTCTGTTCCTTAGCCACAGTGGTGCTTCTCAGATCTTCCCAGGGCCTCTGTACACCCTGCTCTGTACGTCACCCAGAAACACTGGCTTTCTTTGTTCCCATCATCACAGCTTACAGGTTTCAGTTCCGACATCTCCTCAGGGAGCCTGCCCAGTCTCTTCTTACAGGTATGGTCCCACTGTTAAGCTTTCAGAGAAGGGTATAATGGTAATTAGTTTTGATGTCAACATGCCTTCCTTCTGCCTCCCTTTGCCTCTTGGCATGGTGCGTTTTTCTTAGCTGGTATCCCTGGACCCCAGACTTCCAGCTTCTGCTGCTTATGGGACCCCAAACCCTCACGGAACATCAAGCACCAGCCTGTGTCTCGGAGCTGCGTCTGAAGCCCCCAGCTCCTTGGGCTGGGCTGCTACTGGCCTCTCTAGCTCTCCAGCCTGACGATGTCCAGTGTGGAACCCCTCAGCTTCTGTGGTTCTGCACACTGGTCTGATAAACTTCTTCCTGCTTGTTGTCATTAGAAGCCATTAACGCCTCCTACAGTGCCTTTCCTCAGGAGCCATCACCTTGTGTTTTGGGGACAGGATCTTCCAATGGGACCTGGTATTCACCAATCAGGCTAGGCCACTGGCCAGTGAGCCCCAGGCACTTAACAGTATCTGCTGTCTCACTGGGATCACAAGCACATGATGTCGCACTTGATATCTTCAATACAAGTTCTGGGGCCTGAACTGGTTTTTTTTTTTAATTTTTCAAAAATGTTTTAAATTTTTTTTTTTTTTTTGGATTTGGTTTTTTCGAGACATGGTTTCTCTGTGTAGCCCTGGCTATCCTGGAACTCACTCTGTAGACCAGGCTGGCCTCGAATTCAGAAATCCATCTACCTTTGCCTCCCAGAGTGCTGGGATTACAGGCATGTGCCACCACTGCCCGGCAATTTTTTTAATTTTTAAAAAAAATTAAAAAAATTTTTTTCCTGCACCTCCCAAGCCTGCTGTGCTTCTCCTAAGGCATCTCCCTATCAGAAGCCTCATTGTTTCACAGACACCCTTCCCTCACCTCTCTTATTCTGAAAAAAGGAAACAAATTTAGACTAGCTCTAATCTGGGAGGACGGAGTTCGATGACACGAATCGGGGGAAGCAGCTTCCAAAGGAGGAGCATTTAAGGCAGAGGTAACTGCTCACGCGAGGTGAGGGCTGACGGGCTTTCTTTTCTCCTGATGGAAGCTGTCAAAACCACCTTGTTTTTAAGCTTTTCTTTGCTTCGTCACAGAGAGATGATCCCATCTATTTTGAGCTATAATCTGAGAGAAGCTGGGTGTGTTAGAATGCCAACACTTCGGTGTGTGTGTGTGTGTGTGTGTGTGTGTGTGTGTATGTGTGAGCATTCTGGGGTTCAGGTCCCTCCTGGAAAGAAACTAATTAGCCCTCGGTCAACCTTGGGCAACGGAGGAGTTCTGGAATGGGAGAAGTAAGACCTGCGGACAGCTTTGAGGACTAGACCCCAAGCCTCCAGGGTGAGGACTCGGCTGCAAATTTGTGGTAAAGTTGTTCTCACGTGTCCAGCTAACCACTAGGGAGATTTAATAATGCCTCTGATATTCCCAAGGAGGGAGGCCAGCCAGTCCCGAGAGAAAGAGGCCAATGAGGTGACCTCTTTGGAAAATCAGGAAATTAAAAAGAAAATATCCTTTTCCAAGACTTAACCTTTGGCAGAACCTGCCCCTGGCCACACTGGCCATATTCTTGGGTGGTCTCTTGCCGGCAAACCTTTGATTTCTTGGCTTCTCTAGAACACACATGCAGCCTCTGCATTAAGAGGTGGCCTAACCCTCCATGTTTTACCCCTAGGGAATGCCCTGTCACCAGTGTCTGCCTCCAGCGAGAACCCTGTTAGTGGGTTCAGCCAGAACTCGGCTCCCCTGTTATTTCCTCTTAGAAACCTTCTATTCACTAACAGCCCTTGCCCCCACCCAGTGCTCCACCACCACCTCATCTGCTCTGTGCAACAGATTCTCCCCTTCACTGCTGGTGTTTGGGGCCCAGTCTTCCTTCCCTCTGTGCTCCTTTGACATGGTCCCTTCATCCTGCCCCACCTTCTACTCTAATGTCACTTGACAAGTGACTTCACACACGTGCTGTTTGGGTTCCTCTGCAGGGATTCCTGTGCTAGAAGCTTGGTCCTTAAGTGTGGTGGAACTTGGAAGAGGTAAGGTCTAGCAGGGTATGATTCTGCCATAGCTCTCAAAGGATTAGTGTGATTTTTGTGGGACCTTGATTAGTTCTCTAGAGAAAGTTATAAAAGAGCAAGATTAACCCTTCCTGGATCACATGGACATCACACCTAATCATGTGACCTCACTGTCTTGTGAGCATGCCTACCACAATGTGATATGCTATGCTACAATGAAGCTGGGCCCTTTGCTAGAGCACATATTTCTTATGTGCTCTTAGACTTGCAGTCTCCCAAAGTGTCCTGCCTTGGCTTCCCTCAGTGACCAAGAGTGATCTGCGAGCTTTAAGCTGAAATAAACTCGTTCCTCCCCAAGTTGCTTTTTTTGGTCATAGTGTTTTATCACAGCAATAGAAACCTTAATTTAGAAATATTGCCATCATGACAGACCTTAGGTGATCATGTGACTATGGGCCAAAACCTTTCCTTATTCAAGTTGCTTTTTCAGGTGTTTGGACATAGGGAGGAAGGAAATAACTAGTACCGAGAGGATGAGGGATCAGGTTCTGTGTGCAGGATGAGGGATCAGGTTCTGTGTGCAGGATGAGGGATCAGGTTCTGTGTGCAGGATGAAGGATCAGGTTCTGTGTGCAGAATGAGCATCAGGTTCTGTGTGCAGGATGAGGGATCAGGTTCTGTGTGCAGGATGAGCATCAGGTTCTGTGTGCAGGATGAGGGATCAGGTTCTGTGTGCAGGATGAAGGATCAGGTTCTGTGTGCAGGATGAGCATCAGGTTCTGTGTGCAGGATGAAGGATCAGGTTCTGTGTGCAGGATGAGGGATCAGGTTCTGTGTGCAGGATGAAGGATCAGGTTCTGTGTGTAGGATGAGCATCAGGTTCTGTGTGCAAGATGAAGGATCGAGTTCTGTGTACAGGATGAGGGATCAGGTTCTGTGTGCAGGATGAGGGATCAGGTTCTGTGTGCAGGATGAGGGATCAGGTTCTGTGTGCAGGATGAGGGATCAGGTTCCTCCTCTAACCTGGCACCCTCTTTTGCCTCCCTACAATGTCTTATCCAGTACATATGCTGCTGAGTAAGGAGAGGGTGAGTCCTTAGTCCTTGCAACCATGTGTCTTTAGGGTCTGGAGAGCATACTGCTCTTGCAGAACTAAACTCAATCCTCAGCACCCACAAGTAGGCAGCCTTTCACAACTGCCCGTAACTCCAGCTCTAGAGAATCTGACACCTTTGATCTCTGGAGGATATCTGCATTCGTGTGTGTACATACATATATGTGCACATGAACACACACACACACACACACACACACACACACACACACACACACTAAATCTAAAACAAGTCCTTAAGTTTCCCTAGGTTGCTCCTCAGAGACAGCATCCTCAAGCCTGAACAGAGTCAGGAGACTCTGGTGAGACTCCATGCCTAATGCAGCAGAGCACTGTTTGCACAGAATGCATTGGCCCGTGATTTTACCCTTTCACCGTCACAGGTTATAAGCTTTCACTTCTTCATGATGTAAAATGTAAATATTTACATAATCCTAGTGCTCCAGTTCTAACCAGAGTGCCTTCTACAAGTGTGTTTGAGTTCCCATTTGAGTGTCTTCAGGATCCAGGGGTTGTTTATTAAGGCCGCTAGAATGACCCTGTTGCTGTTTCTCATGGGGAGAGCATGTATGGCGGGTGGGCCACTAGAGGGGTCCTGGAATGTTTGTCTTCAGTGAGGTGCACGCTGTTTGCAGGAGGTCTTTGGCAATGTCAAAGACAAAGCCAGGGAGAATCTGCAATCTAGCAGATCTACAGGGCATCATCCTTGCTGTCTGGTTCCTCCACACAGGTTCAGAGAGAGCATCTGTTCTTTGACGTAGATTTCAAGAGTCAGGGAGTGGGATATCCCGTTCTAGCAAAGGCTGATTCAGGGGTTCAAAGCAAGGAGCAGGTGAGCCAACCCACTGGAAACGGAATCTTCCCAGGTGTATCCTACATCCTCAGTTGCGTACTACTTATTCCTAAAGCCACTGGTATGAGTCCATTTTCTGTGGCTGTAACAAAATACCCGAGTACCTTATAAAGAGGTTTGTTTACCTCCCAGTGTTCTTACCAGGGCCACTGGCCTTTCACGTCCTCTGGAGAAGGTGAAAGGACAGCAGCTGGGGTTTGAGAACCAGCAAGGAAGGCAGAGGCTGTGGAGGAGCCAATCCAGTGCTTTGTAACAATCTGGTCCAGGAGAATCACCCCATCTCTATGCTACAAGAGACAACATTAGTTGTCTTAGGGTATCATTGCCGTGAAGAGAAACCATGACCAAGGCAACTCTTATAAGGACATTTAATTGTGGTTGGCCTACAGGTTCAGAGGTTCAGTCCATTACCATCAAGGCAGGAACATGGCAGCATCCAGGCAGGCATGGTGCAGGAGAAGCTGAGAGTTCTACATCTTCATCTGTAGGCTGCTAGGCAGCTGACTTCCAGGCAGCTAGGATGAGGGTCTTAAAGCTCACACCCACAGTGACACACCTACTCCACAGGGCCACACCCTCTGTACTGGCTGGTTTTGTGTGTCAACTTGATATAGGCTGGAGTTATCACAGAGAAAGGAGCCTCCTTTGAGGAAATACCTCCATGAGAGTCAGCTGTAAGGCATTTTCTCAATTAGTGATCAAGGCGTGAGGGCCCTTTATGGGTGGGGCCAGCCCTGGGCTGGTGGTCCTGGGTTCTATAAGAAACAAGCTGAGCAAGCCAGGGGAAGCAAACCAGTAAGCAGCATCCCTCCAGGGCCTCTGCATCAGCTCCTGCTTCCTGATCTGCTTGAGTTCCAGTCCTGACTTCCTTTAGTGATGAACAGCAATTTGGAAGTATAAGTTCAATAAACCCTTTCCTCCCCAACTTGCTTCTTGGTCATGATGTTTGTGTAGGAATAGAAACCCTGACTAAGACACCCTCTAATAGTGCCTCTGACTGGGTTGAGCATATACAAACCATCACATTAGTTAGTAATCCCACGAAGGGGACGTCCCTGACCTCATTATTTCCTCCCAGGCTCTACCTGTCAAAGGCCACCAGCTGTCAACTCTCCTACACTGAGGGTTGTGTTTCTAACTGATGACATAGTAGGACAAACCGTGCAAGCCTGAGCACATCCTTCTGGGAAAGCCAGCTCTGTCTTGAAGGAATTAAGGTGAAAAGACTGAGGCTGGCAATGGTGCGGCCAGAAACGCAGGGGAACAAGGCCGGGATTGACTTTAGGGAAAACGCCCTCTCTCCCTTACTTTCCTGGCTGGCCCTCCAGGATCTAATTTTTAATGTTGGGGTGTTCAGAATATTAAAAGAAAAAAAAAAGAAAGTTTGCTTTTTTTTCCTCTGTTTCCATGCAGTCAGTTTTGTGCCACAATACTTCTGGAAAGGCTGAGCTCTTGTCTGTCTGTGTAGGTATTTGTGTGTCAGGTATCTAATGTGGCTAAAATGAACAGGTGTGGTCAGACTTTGTGAGGTTGAGGAGGATCAAAAGTTCAAGGCCAGCCTTGGTTACTCAGTAAATCAGAGGCCAACCTGGACTGAGACCCTGTCTTACCACCACTAACCCATCCTCTTGAAAACAACAACAACAACAACAACAACAACAACAACAACAACAACAGCAGCAGCAGCAGCAGCCAACTCAATCAAAACAAGAACAGCAAAAGAAACTCATGGTTGTAGAGCTTCCTTGGACAATGTTGGAGTATTTCAATGTCACTGCTTCAGGGGGTCCTGGAACTGGAACTCCTGTAGAGGTGAATTTGAAGAAGCTGAGGATTTGATGTATTTGGTGCCTCGACTTATGTGGGATCTAGAGAAGATCATTACTGAAGCTCACAATGGCCTCTCTCTTCACATTGGGGCTAGGCAAACCTCTAGGCAGTGAGAGGGGGTGCGGGGGTGCAGGCAGGGGCTGGGGGGGGGGAGTTTTACTCTCATAATTGCAGTTTGCTTAATGCCCATTTGAGTAAACGAACCAGACATAATGTGGGCTGTTGAAAGGGGCGTGGGCCGCTCGGACCTCAGCTCCGGATGCGCCAAGGGAGGCATGGCCTGTCCTCATTTTTCCACCTCTAAGAAGTCCAGTTGTCTTCTTTCTTGGGTGAAGGTGATGGGGGAAGGGAACCACTGGGTGCTTTACTGGCTGGATAGAGGACTTGCTGGGCTGGCTTGGGAGCCTCTGTCCAGCGGCTCTGGGAGTTGTCCACAGTTGTTGTTGTGTGTGTGTGTGTGTGTGTGTATGTGTGTGTTTTAAGTTATAAATACTTATAACCTATTTATTTATCTTCCTTTTTTCATTAGTTTATTGTTGACTTTACATCCCGATCTTAGCCCTCCCCTCGCCCCTCCTCCCAGCCCCACCCTTGTTCTGCGGCTTCAGTAGCCTTTCTTTTCCTGTTTGGAGCCTTGAATCTCACAGGCAGTATTAGGAGCATTTCCAGGGGCTCCGGGGTGTGGGGTGGTGGTTATGCGTTGGGACAGGAAGCACACTGCCTCCCTCTGTCTCTTGGGTTGGGCCTCTTCATCTGCCGCCGCCGCCTGCATGCAGCACCCACGCCTCCATAGCAGCCACTTGCCAGCAGCAGCTTCGTGAGCCAGCAACACCCACGCTCCTATAGGAGCCCCGCGCCAGCAACACCCACGTGCACCTGCAGCACCCACGTACCCCTACATCACCCACGCACTGGCAGCACCCACATGCGCCTGCAGCACCCACCTACGTGTGCCCAGCCTCGCCTCGGCCACGTGCGCAAGGGAGGATTCCACAGTCCTCCAGAGTTAGGAGGCAGAGTTTAGCTCCATTTCCAGGGTAACCAGTCAAACCACCCGGAGGAGGGGTGTTGGTGGTACAGAGGGGGGGTCTCAGGACGTGGTGGAGCCTGTGATAGCCAAGGCAGAGCCCAGGCGCTCATCCTACTGAATGACAAAAGAATTTTAGAATGACAAAAGAATTTTAGGCTCCTGTGGAAGAGGACTTGGAGGGTGGGGCTGGAATAATCCAGAGCTGGCCCCTGTGGTGACTGGAGATTCACAGTGCTAGGATTTAAAGCAGGCGAGGCAGGAAGCAGACAGACCCACCGGCGGCGGCCTGAACTGAGAAGCCCAGTGTAGAAATGAGACTGAACAATCGTTGATTTTAGCATTGGGAAGCAACAGCGCTGCTATTAGCAGGAGAGTCCAAATGGCTTGTGACAATTTAAAGTGTTTTGCATTCTCAAGTTTATTATTTCTTCTTTCTTTTAGTGAGGTGGTTGGTGAATCCCCTTTCAACGACTTAAAAATAGATTGGTGTTCAGAATATATTTTAAAATGTCTGCCTAATGTAAACAGTGTTAGAATTCAGAGCTATAAATAGCTTTTTGAACTATTTATACCTCAAAATTTTTTTTTCATTGCAATCGCAAGGTTAGCCCCTTAGTTTGGATAAGAAGAAATGAAAATAAAACACAAGTATTTCGTCGGGGCAGTGGTGGTGCACACCTTTAATCCCAGCACTTGGGAAGCAGAGGCAGGCAGATGTCTGAGTTCGAGGCCCGCCTGGTCTACAGAGTGAGTTCCAAGACTGCCAGGGCTACACAGAGAAACCCTGTCTCAAAGAAACAAACCAAACCAAACCAAAACAAAAAAACACCAAACCAAACAAAACCAACAACAAAACCCCAAGTATTTCTACTTGAAATTGAATATGAAATTACAGTATTAAAAACCAAGTAATATATTAAGAGGTGTGTTACAATATCAACTTGCCGGGGAAGTCAGAAGTCCATGGCTCAGGAGGTCACAGGTTCAACATATGACAACTGTCCATGCATTAGTACTATTCTCAGCCATGGCCAAAGAAGCTTCTCTCTGCAGTGTTCAGCACTTACTGCAGAGACAGACCCGCAGCTAGAAGGAGTGACTATGGTCATGTCAGCCCTCAGTGGGACATCTGTACCGCCCTCTAGGACAGGCTCATGGGAAATCTTGGAAGAGGGGTTGGAAAGAATATAAGAGCCAAAGGATAAAGATGAAAGCTATACAATTCTGTATTCTGCATGTGACAGGATCATTTGAATTCATGAACTCCCGAGCAGCTATTGGAGTTAGGGGATTAGTCAACATCACAGCAGGCAGCACTGATTGGACTCAGATACACACATGCACACATACATGCACACACAT
This sequence comes from Apodemus sylvaticus, assembly GCF_947179515.1. Classification (NCBI taxonomy): domain Eukaryota; kingdom Metazoa; phylum Chordata; class Mammalia; order Rodentia; family Muridae; genus Apodemus; species Apodemus sylvaticus. Next base: position 15,886,494 of record NC_067485.1, read on the forward strand.
ACATGCACACACATATATGCACACACACATGCACACACACACACACACACACACACACACACACACATACACACATACCATGAAAGTCTTGGAGTTTCTGAGGGAGTAGGAGGTAGGTAGATGAGGTAAAGAAGATCAAAACACATTGTTTACATGTATAAAACACATTGTTTACATGTATAAAACACATTGTTTACATGTATAAAACACATTGTTTGCATGTATAAAACACATTGTTTGCATGTATAAAATTGTTAACAAATAAAAGATAACGGATGTGAGGTTTAATCCCTGTGTTTCTCTTCTTTAGCCTGTTAATCAGTGGGTTAAGCTGCTTTTCATACTGACCCAGCCTTACATGCCTGTAATAAATTGCACTAGATCTTGTTGTACAGTTCCTTTCACACATTGCTGGATCCTGTTGAAGTTAAGTCCTGGTTCTTCCTTCCAGCCCCATGCTCCCAGAAATAAGACTCAGACTGAAAATAAATTTGCAAATACTTTGGCCACATAGCTAGGCTCTTCCTGACTAGAACCATAACTTAAGATAACTTATTTATTTTAACCTACATTTTGCCACATGGCTGGTTACGTGTGTTCAGGTACCATGCATCTGTCTTATTCATCTTCCCAGCAAATCCCCACCTGGCTTTCTCCCAGAATCCTTTCTCCTTCCAGATGTCCCATCTCTACTTCTTGCCTAAGTCATAAGCCACAGGCTTTTTGACTGACAGGTGATGCATCCATACACCACACAAGATATTCTCTCCACAGGATCCAATGGACTCTTTTATTAAGGGGCTATTTATAAGATGAGAGAAGTTGGGTATAGTTTCCTGTACTGCTTTGTCTCAGGACAATAGAATTAGAAACCATTTCACCCTCTCGGTTTTCTGAATGAATACATGAAGCATGAATGTTAATTTAGTGATTGATTGATTCAGTGAAAAACACATGCTTTGGCAAGTTCTTTTCTGCTAGCTTCTTAACCACCAATTCAAATTCTAATGGCTGTAGATCCGTCAATAATGTTTGTCACATTACCTCTGTTCACATCGCTTGTGGGTTTGACGGATTGGTATATTTTATCTAAATCACTGAATATATATATTGAAAGTTGTTCATAGCACAGTAATAGCTGCCTCTTAATGGGTGGGGAGTCTGTTGAGAAAGCCTCTGCTGCATGCCGAGTTGATAATTTGGGTCTTCTGTTTTAACCCTGCCATTGACTAGAGGTATACCAATTTGAGTGGTTTTTTTTCTCCCCAAAGAGCTAGCATTTTTGCTTTATTAATTTTCTCTACCATATTCAAGTTCTTTGACTTAATTCTCTTGGTCACATCTTCTGTCCTGCTACCTTGACATTTATTTGGACCTCCACTTCCCAATAAGTTCTTGAGAGAGGAACTGAGATATGTAAGACCTTATTTTCCAATGTAATCATTTAGTGCTAAGAACTTAACAGATTCTGTTGACAGTGCAATATATAGCCTGGTCCCATTGCACCGCAGGTACAGCAGCTTCTGTGTATCTTGCAGGCTGATCCTGGGGGGAAAAATACTTGCCTAGCTGTCCCTGCTTGAGCAGGGTATCTTAAGGTTCTTTTTGCTCAGTCATTCTCTTTTAAATGAAAGATTTTGGGGCACTCAGTGGATGGGTTCTTGCCTCAAAGGATCTTCCTTGTCATCTTGGGGCAAGGCAAATGACTTATCGCTAATGGTGCTAATATCTTTAATAATTGCAGATAATCCCTTTCTTTCTTTCTTTCTTTCTTTCTTTCTTTCTTTCTTTCTTTCTTTCTTTCTTTCTTTCTTTCTTCCTTCCTTCCTTCCTTCCTTCCTTTCTCCTTCCTTCCTTCCTTCCTTCCTTCCTTCCTTCCTTCCTTCCTTCCTTCCTTCCTTCCTTCCTTCCTTCCTTTCTTTCTTTCTTTCTTTCTTTCTTTCTTTCTTCCTTCCTTCCTTCCTTCCTTCCTTCCTTCCTTCCTTCCTTCCTTCCTTCCTTCCTTCCTTCCTTCCTTCCTTCCTTCCTTCTTTCTTTCTTTCTTTCTTTCTTTCTTTCTTTCTTTCTTTCTTTCTTTCTTTCTTTCTTTCTTTCTTTCTTTCGAGACAGGGTTTCTCTGTGTAGCCCTGGCCATCCTGGAACTCACTCTGTAGACCAGGCTGGCCTTGAACTCAAAAATGCGCCTGCCTCTGCCTCCCAAGTGCTGGGATTAAAGGCGTGTGCCACCACTGCCCGGATAGATAATCCCTTTAATAAGTACAAAATGTTTTGTCCTCATCAGCTTTTTTCATGGCTGGATTTAAGCTCACTTCCTTGTCACACTGCATGCTTTCTACATTTTTCTGCTCCATGTTCTGCTTTTTGTCACTGTAAATCTGACTAAGAGCAGCAAGCACCAACCGTGCCACTGTCTGGCTGTTACGCTGTCTTAAAAATTCTTCTGTGAAACAAATTATATTTCTTTTGATTAACCTTGCTCAAAAAATTAAAACAACTTATTCATCTAATGATTTGTATTGCATACTATGCCATGGTTGTGTGGTAGCCATAAGTTGTGGAGACAAGAAGAGGGCTTGGATCCCCTGGAAATGAAGCTGGCAATTGGAGCTGATGATGTAGGAACTGGGGGAGAAACTCTTACTCACTAAAAGCCCAGTTCTTGATAAAGTCCTTATTCCTCTCTGAAACCTCTACAGCCTGAATTTCTGTTGCTATTTGTCATGGTTATTCTCAGTTGTCACTGTGACTACATCTGGAATTAACTAAAACCTAAATGATTGGGCGCATCCGTGAGAGATATTATATTTAGTTAAATCATTTGAGGCTGGAAAATCTGCTTCTAATCTGGATCTTTGAGGTGGGAAGATAAACCTTGAATTTGGACCATACCTTCTTCTGTCAGTCAATATAAAGAACATGGAAGAAGGAAGCTTGCTTTCTTTTTGCCTGCTTGCTTTTGTATCAATCACATGAACAAGTCCATTCTTCCACTGGCATGGGGGCCCACTTCTTCAGGATTCTACTGTATACTGCAGACCAGCTGATAGACCAGCCTTATGGACTGAACCACTACTGGATTCTTGAACCTTCCATTGATAGTCAGACATTTTTGGACTAACTGGACCAGAGCCTGTGTGTGGGTATGTGCATGTGTGTGCAGAAGCCTGAAGGCCAGAAGAGGGTACCAGATCCTCTGGAGTTGGAGTGATAAACTGTCAAATGTGGTATTTTGGTCTTCTGCAAGATCAACAAGTGTTCTTATCTGCTAAGCCATATGCCCAGCTCCTAGAATTAAAAAAATAATTTATCAAATTTGGGTTTTAGCTTCTTGTGCTAAGTTCAGGAACCTGTAGTGGTATTAATTCTTTGAATATCTTTTCAACACTCCTCCAATGAGATTCCAGTAATGGTAAAGCTAGGCTTTTTGTTTCTGCCTAACAGATGCCTGAAGCTCTGCTCATTTCTCAGTCTGTTTTATCTCTGCCATTCAGGCTGACCACATTTTGTTACTCTGTCTTCATGTTCTTCATGGTCATTGTTTTTTATCTTGTTATTGCTGGTCTACTTAGTATAGAGGCCCCTGGTAAGTTAACATTGTTTCAGTGAGTCCTATTTTTCATTTAATTACCTTTGACTCTTTTTATAACCTAATATCTCTTGGTTGAAAATTTTCTATTGTAAAATTTCATTTCAGGAGAATTTGCAGTGGTTGATATTGGCTCTTGGTTTGCCTGATAACTTTCTTTTTTTTTGGTTTTTGTTTTTTTGTTTTTTTGAGACGGGGTTTCTCTATATAGCCCTGGCTGTCCTGGAACTCACTCTGTAGTTGAGGCTGGCCTCAAACTCAGAAATCCACCTGCTTCTGCCTCCCAAGTGCTGGGATTAAAGGTGTGCACTACCACTGCCTGGAGTCTGATAACTTTCACTCTTGTACTTTGTGGAGACATTTTGGGTCTTGCCTTGGTACTGAGCCTAGTCAAATTCTCCTTTTCAGTGGACAGCCATCTTATTTAAATCTTATCAGCTTTTATGGGATGTAGTTCCTAGGGAAGTTTTCACAAGTTTGAAATGCTGGTCTGGTTGGCTTGTGCCACTGGACTTTCACAGTGACCTCCACTCCTGTCTCCTGTAGGAGAAGACACCTCCTCTGTGGCAGCCTGGGGATTCTGGGTCAGAGTGGATGTCCCTGTGCATGTATCAAGTCTGATTTGGGCTGGAGAGTCCTTCGGTTCTGACCTGTGGGAGTATTGTCCAGATTGCTTGTGCCCTGGCTGTGGAGCTGTGCTGAGCTCACTGGGGTTCTGAAGATCCTGGTGTGTACAGACCAGCCACTCAGTGCTACAGGAGCCCCAGATGAGTCCCTACTAGGTTCCCGGGTGTCTCCCTTCTCTGATTCTTTGGTATGGAAAGAGGAGTGAAGATGTTGGTCCATTGTGTTCTTGTCATATATTTGGTCAATCTAAAATTCCCTCGCTCCCTCCCTTCCTCCCTCCCTTCCTCCCTCCCTCCCTCCTTCTCTCCCTCTCTCTCTCTCTCTCTCTCTCTCTCTCTCTCTCCCTCCCTCCCTCCCTCCCTCCCTCCCTCCCTCCCTCCCTCCCTAGCAACATGAGTTCTTTTCCTCTCCACCACCTAAAAAATTAAAAGACAGCAAAATGGCTTAGTGCAGTGTGGAAATAAGGATTACTGACACCATTATAGATTTCTTGGGCAGAGAAGGATCCCCCAGAGTCAAGGACAACAGCCACACTAAGGAGTTCAGATTTGTAGAGAGCCTTATTGAGGTGCCATGCCACCTGGCAGGAACTTGACATTGACCAATGTGAAATTCCTCTCCCACCCTTTGAGTTGGAACCCCTGTGTCAGCCATAATCTGCTCCACCTAGCATGGAGTGCTCAGACCAAGGTGAAACTCATTTTTCTTCAAGGACCTGCAGTTTCCTGAGAAACACCAGCCACCTGCAGAGCAACTGAATTGGTTCTGCTGAGAAGCTTCCAGCCTTTGGGGGAAGGGTTTTCCCCATCTATATATTTGGAGTTCTCCATTAAACTTTGAGACCTTGAATAGTAGGTGTTGTCTTGGTCTCCATCTCTTTTCGCCGTCTTCCCATACATCCTCAGCTTCCCTTCCAGGTAATGTTCGATGTTTAAGTGTGGGCAGTTACAAGATTTCTACTTGGGTTTAAGGTGATGCCTTCCCACACCTTTCTACTGGTCTAAATCTGTCTGTGGGCGGATGGCATCTGTCTGTGTCATTCATGATTGGCTGGGGTGCAAGAGGGCACCTCAACCTTCTCTGCTCTTTGCAGTATAACAAGCACAGAAGAGACCTACTATGTGTGAGACATGGGCTACATTTCAGAGAAATAGAAACTTCTTTCTTTCTTTTAAAGCAGCTGTCTTCAGTCACACACCAGAAGAGTGCATCAGATCCCATTACAGATGGTTGTGAGCCACCATGTGGTTGCTGGGAATTGAACTCAGAACCTCTGGAAGAATAGTCAGTGATCTTAACCATTGAGCCATCTCTCCAGCCCAGAAACTTAACTTCTGGGGACAGAAAAACCCACAAAGAAATGGAGACTTACAGCCTATTGAGGGCACAGAAAGCTATGACAAAATCTCAAACTGGGTGGTATATGTTCCTCCTTCTCCCATCCTAGGTCCAGCTGCCTGATTCCTTCTCTCCCTCCCTCCTTCCCTCCCTCCTTCCCTCCCTCCCTCCCTCCCTCCCTCCCTCCCTCCCTCCCTCCCTCCCTCCCTCCCTTCTGTCTGTTGGTTTTTGGCTTCAGGCTCCTTCAGCATGCAGCTGACCTATGCAAGAGCTAAAAATAAAACCCAGAGGCTTCCCCACCATGTTATCCCCGAATCTCTGAAGTCTACAGTCAGTTATTTTTAAAAACATTTTTAATGGATTGTAAATCAGCTGTAACCCCTCTTCCGGCAACACACACACACACATACACACGTACACACACACACACACACACACACACTCACTTTTAGCATCTATTCTGGCTACTCATGAACTTATTTCTAGGGTCTGAGCTGTTCTTTTGGGGGGGAGGAGTTGTGAGGGAACATGAGTATAAAAAATATCTTCTTTTGAAAGTGGAAGCTGCAGTTTGTAGCAGTAATTAGTTAACTGCTCTGTGCTCCTGATGGGGCGCAAGCATGCATCCACTCAAGAGCTATCTGGATTTGAGAATAAAAGACACACGCGCCAGATAATTTTAGTATTAATATGCCTTGACTAGCTTAATGGCTGGATGTTTGTAATTCTTCCCACTGCTAGCAAACACTCCCTTCAGGTACATCTTCTAAAATCTAGATTTCATCTCTGCTACCCAGGCCCAGTGGGGAAGTGGCCTGTGTCAGCAGTGTTGGTCTGAGTGGCACGGGTCAGCAGTGTTGGCCTGAGCTTGAGGGGCGGCTCTGAAGTGACCACACATAGTACATGATGCAGGAGCAGTTCCACAGGCCAGGGTTCCTACAGTGGCACACTGAGAATGTTCTCCCTCTGCAAACAAGGAAGAGCAAGGTGATGGAAGAGAACCCCTGGGTAGTTCTTCTACCCTGTTCCTCACTTTGTGGCTGTGTGGTGTCTGACTGACACCAAGGAAGGACTACATAGGAATAGCCAAGACTTGGCTGAAAAGAAAGGCTGAGGCCCGTGCGATCATCAACCCAAATACAGATTCCATCATGAAAATCCAAGGAGCTTTCAGAATTCTGGGACTCTGGAGTAAAGAGTTTGAAGATTACGAGGCTACTTGGTGTCCTCAAGAAAGAAGTCCCTGCCATGTTAGGTCTCTGCTCTATTTTACACTTTCCAGAGCCCAGGTGGACGTGGGGTGAAATAACAGGTCTCCAAGCAACAGAGGAGATGGGAGGAGTGAGTCCCTAGGAACCAATGTCCACTCTGTGCCAAATAAGGGCCAATTTTGGCACTTACTTTGATATCCCCTTGAGGGGCTGGGCTTGCTTAGGTGTGGCTATCCCTTCTGGTCATGTGTGCCTTCTCAAGTTGCGCCATGGGACAGGAAGCTGGCTTTAGGGGTGTGGGCTGAGGTGCTGGACACTGTCGTCACTTCCTGCCAATGAGGGAGTGGCTCAAAGTATGAGGGCAGGGCCAATACGATGTTCAGGGTAATGTGCTCCCGAGACAGACCGCACCCTCCCCGTTTGGGCTGTGATGAGCCTGTGTAGGATGAGTTTTAGGGGGGTCTGTCTGCCCGTGCTAATGCTAATGTTATGGGTACCTGCACTGCCATACCAGATTTTTACATGGATCTTGGGGAGCTAAACTTGGGTACTTTTGTTGTTGTATAGCAAGTACTTTGCTCATGGAGAATTCTCTGCTCTCCCCCTCCATTGTCCCCGCCCCTCCCCGCCCCTCCCCGCCCCCAGCCCTCACCAAGAACACCTGCCTTGGGGCGGTCAGTGTGGTCCTTTCTCCTTATGTGACATCTGGAGCTGAAGAAACAGGAATCTGGACACAGGCCACTTAAAGGAATTACCAACAACAAATAAAACAGCCAGTGAAAGTTGGCTTGGTGGAAGGTTCTGGACGGCGATCAGGATTTCTGATGGAATGCTACAATCTGCCTGCCAGGATATGATTTCAGAGACATTGAAAGGGAGACTTCAAAAATATTTTGATTTGCTTCATTTGGGGCTTTCTAAACATTTACTATTTAAAATCTTTCAGATTAATGATTCGAAATGCCGTTTGTTGGGACGGCTTATGTTTAGTGTCTCCTTGCCATTTATAAATGTTCAACAAAATGGGTCTCATGTGGCACTTTGGTGATGTTTGTAACTGCAGTTTCTGGTTTGTCTTGGGATTCTTGTGCTGAAGACACAAGAGAATGATGATGGTCCTCGGATGGAGCTAATGCTGTAACAAGGGGACAATACGCAGTGGAGAGTGGGGACTTCTTCCCTCTAGTCCAGGGAGAAAGCCCTTTCTAGTGAAGGCACTGATGTATTGAAAGAGGTCTAAATGAAACCTAAATGCGCCTGCCCACAAGGCCTCTCAGGCTAACACCCTCCCCAGGCTGCAGACACCACACTGATGTTCTTATGGGGTCCCCCTTAGCAACAGAGTTGCCATGGAAACACATTGTGACTTGCTGAGAGGAAGCCGGCAGGAGGAGTCTGCAGGAATTTCGCATTGAAATAATTACAGTCGCACTCTGTGCGCTGGAGAGATGAATGCACCATGACTGGTTTCCCAAATTCCTTTTCAATGCATGTTTGTGACAGTCCCACACTCAAAGGCTTGTCACAAAACCTTGCTATTTTAAACCTATATTATATTGTTTTGTTTTGTTTCTTTTTTTAAAGCACATTCTCAAGCACTTGGTGGCCAATTAGCCTTTTTTTCCTAGTATGGAGGGAGTCATGTGAATTTAAACATTTGTTCAGTTAAGAAAATCCTGCAGTGTTTTTCATGCATGGGGGTGGGGTGGGGGAGGAAGAGGAAGGGGGGAGAGAGAGAGAGAGACAGAGAGGAGGGGTAAAGGGAGGGAAGAAGAGAGTGCACTTTGTGTACAACTCTAAAGAGTTTTGTGCTTTGGTTCAAATATTGTGTATAAAAATGATTAAAACAAACAAACATTTGGGGGCTGGAGAGATGGCCCAGTGGTTAAGAGCACTGACTGTTCTTCTGAAGGTCCTGAGTTCAAATCCCAGCAACCACATGGTGGCTCACGACGTCTGTAATGAGATCTGACTCCCTCTTCTGGTGTGTCTGAAGACAGCTACAGTGTACTTACATACAATAATAAATAAATCTTTAAAAAAAAATACTCTGACAAAAGACAACTTAGATAAAAAAAGGATTTGTTGGAGCTCCTAAGTCCAGATGATCTAGTCCATCGTTGTGGGGAAGTCAAGGTAGGAGCTTCCAACAGCCTGTTACATCGTGTCTGCAGTTAAGACCAGAGCAATGAATATACACGTGCTCCTTTGCTAGCTTACGTTCAGCTGGTTTTCCATAGTTACACAGTTCAGGATCCTCTTTGCTGGAAATGGAGCCACCCAAGTAGGCTGGGTCTGCCCATATTGATTAACTTATTAAGGCTATCCCTCACAGACATGCCCACAGGTCAACCCAATGTAGACCAATGGTTGAATCTCTTCTTCCAGATAATTTTAGGTTGGATCTAATTGTCAGTTAAAGCTAATTAATACACTCAACACTGGGGGAAGTCATCCAGTATGGGGACACAGACACTCGTGAACACATGGTGAAAAGGCCATTATGGAGGGAGGTGGGAGTGGAAGGGGCCTCACAGAAAGGATGGTGTGAATCCCATGTCGCAGCCTGAAGCCAGGCCTGCCTCCTGCTCTACCCTGAGTCCCCAGCATACCTTAACAACGCTTGAGAGGTGCTTGGCTCTTGTTTGCCAAGACCGCAAAGGGATGGGAGAAGGGCATGGCCTTTTCTGTACTTCCAATCATCCCTGAGCCTTGGTCTCCCAACGGAAAAGCCCAGGATCACACAGATTCGCCAAATTCTGCCGAGTCTTTAAAGACGGTCTAGAAGCAATATTCTATAAAACAGAAAGAAAGGAATACAAAACCAAGCTCACGTCATGAAGCCAGCAGTGCCTGGATACCACAGCTGGGTAAGGACACAGTGTGACAGAATATCATGGGGCCAGTGAAGTGGCTCAGGAGGAAAGGTGTTTGCCACTAAGCCTGAGCACTTGAATTCTATCCTTAGAACCCCTGTGGTTGAGAGGACTGACTTCCTTAAGTTGTTCTTTAGCTTTCATGTGTGTGCTTCTACGGCATGCTTATGTATGTGCTCAAATGCATGTGCACACACACACACATGAATAAATACAAACAAAAGAGAAAACTATGCGTCAATTTCTCTAATGAATGTAGACAGAATTCTCAATACAATATGTGGAAACTAAATTTCAGAGCTCATTGAAGGTCTAAAGAGATGGCTCAGTGGTTACAAGCACTTACTGCTCTCCCAGATGATGCTAGCTCAGTTCCCAGTATTCCAAGTTGAGTGGCTCACGACCATCTAGAATGCCAGGGGATCTGACATCCTCTTTTGGCCTTTGGGTACTGATACACATGTAACACACACACACACACACACACACACACACACACACACACACACACACACAGAGGGAGCAGAAGGAGAGAGAAAGTTTCTTTGAAAGAATACATTGAAAAGTTCATACACTATGGCCGAATTGGTTTTATTTCAGGGATACAAAGATAGTTCAACATATGCAAATAAGTCAATATAGTATGTCACATAGACTTCAGTACAGAGGATTACATCATCACTCAATAGATGCAAAGGTTCTTGATGGTTGTCTTGGTTAGGGTTTCCATTGCTGTGAAGAGACACTATGGCCAAGGCAACTCTTATAAGGAACAACATTTCATTGGGGCTGGTTTACAGGTCCTGAGGTTCAGTCCATTATCATCATGGCAGAAAGCCTGGTGGTATCCAGGCAGGAATGGTGCTGGAGGAACTGAGAGCTCTACAACGTGTTCCAAAGGAAAATAGGAGAAAATTGGCTCCCATGTGACTAGGAGGAGGGTCTTAAAGCCCACTTCCACAGTGACTCACTTCGTTCAACAAGGCCACACCTACTCCAAAAAGGTCACACCTCCTAATATTGCCACTCCCTGGGCCAAGTGTATTCAAACCACCACAATAATATAATAAATATAGTAAATATAAAAAATAATATACAGTATATGTAATATATAATACATAATATAAAATATATAATATATATAATATGATATAATATCTTTTAATGATAAAAGGCCTGGTACAACTGGGAAGAGAAGGACTGTACCTCAAGACAATAAAGAGTGCAAACTTGTATCCAAATTCTAAATGGGGAAAACCTGAAAGCATTTTTTCTGAAATCTGTCATGAAACAATGCAGACCTAAGCAGAAAGAGCAAAACTGCAGGCATTGCAATACCTTATGTCTAACTATGCCGCAGAGCTACGGGAACAGAACAGTATGACACCGGTGCAAAAAGAGACACAGCTCAGTGGACTAGATGAAAGGAACCAGAAATAAATGCACACGGCTGCAGTCACCTAGTGTTTGGCAAAGATGTCAAAAATACATTGGAGAAGGGTCAGCTTCTGCTGGAAAAACAAAACAAAACAAATCAGGGTATCCACATGTAAAAGAATGAAACTAGATCCATACCTCTCTCTAAATGGATCAGATCTCTTAATGTGAGATTCCACACTCTGGAACTGCCAGGGTGGGACATGCTGAGACGCAGACGTGGGGAAAGGGGTTCTGAAAAGGGCTCCAGCAAGACAGGAAACGACTCTAAGCATCGACTAGTGGGACTGCATGAAATCGGAAATTAGAAACTCCCAATAAGTGAAACTATTCATTCAGCAGGGGTTTAATATCTGGAATATATTAGGAACTCTAAAAAAAATTAAATACTCCAAACTCCACAAATCCAATCCATTATGGGCTAATGTATAGAATGTTCTTGAAGGAAGGGATTGAAAGGCCAATAAGCATTTGAAAAAGTGCTCAACATCCTTAGTCATCGGACAAATGCAAATTGAAATTACTTTGAAATTCCATCTCTTTCCAGTCAAATGCCAACAAATGCTGGCAAGGATGTGGGAAAGGAAAATCTCTTAGACTATGCTGGTGGCAAACTGGTACAGCTACTCTGGAACTCAGTATAGGAGTTTCTAAAAAAATAAGCTAGCACTACCATATGGTCCAGTTATTTGCACATCCATGTTTACTGGTGCTGTTTGCAGTAGTCAAGATAGGTGAGTAACCTAGATGTCTATCAATCCATGAAAGAATAAAGTTTGTCACACATGAGTGTTACTCATCTGTGAGGAAGTATGACATTGTGACATTTACTGGACAGTGGATGGAGCTGAGGCCATTACGCTAAGCACACTGCACTGTTTTCTCTTGCACACATAACTTAGATGTAGATGTGTATTTACACGGATGTGGATGGTGAAGGCAGGCAAGGGACCAGAGAGGGAAACAGAATATATCACATGGATGCTAAGGGGGGACTATTTAGGAAGAGGGGTCACACTAGCAAGAGTGGGAGAAGGTAATGTATTGGGGAACAAGGTCAAAGAATAATAATAATATGTATGTATGTATGTATGTATGTATGTATGTATTATGTGTGTATGGGTGTATGTATGTGTGTATGTATTATGAAAAGGTCACAATGAAATTAATTTCTCTGTATGTTAACCAAAAAGTAAGTAAACAAATAAAAAAGAAAGTTCCCAGCATCTTGCTGGAAAAAAGGGTGAATCTATTCAAATTTATACCACTGACTTGGTCAGACTGGAAGAATTTCTATCCATCTCCCAACTCAATTCTGATGCCTCATTTCCACGGGAAAATGGGAATGCTCGTGGATAATTCTGAGCTCACTGGAGAAATTAAAATACAAAATGTTAAGTCCAAATTTTTGTTGTTCTGATGACATTCCAGGGACTTTGTAAAAAAAATGAGTTTATTTGGTTCATACTTTTGGGGGCTGTAACTCTAAGATTGGGCTGCCTGTCTTATAAAGGCGCAAGCATTCTTTGCGGAGGGTGTATGTGTGTGTGTGGGGGGATTTATACAAGAATCTGTTTTGGCAAAAATAGTTAAGGTGGAAGACTTAGTGATAGGAACATGGGGTTCCTGAAGTTTTGTGTGTCTGAAAACTTTTCTAACAGAGAGTTGATAAGCAATACAGAATTTAGCTTATTGGGTTTATTTAGTTTCATCTTGACATAAATATAACTTGAAACTTCCTACATAGCTAGACCAGTGGTTCTCAACCTGTGGGTCGAGACCTCTTTGGCAAACTTCTATCTCCAAAAATATTTACATCCCAATTCATAATAATAGCAAAAGAAAAAATTATGGGTGGAGTTCAGAGGAATGTTAGGAACTGTATCAAAGGGTCACAACATTAGGAAAGTAATGTAATAGTTCACCAACAATTCTTCCCTGGTCCCTACTTTTCAGAAACATGTTTTGAGAGTCTCTTTCTGTTGTGTGTGGCCCAGTCTGAGACTGGAACACAGTGCCCTCAAGTGCAAAGACCTGGACCATCTCTCTGGATTGGCACCCCCATGCCCACAGCTAGGCAGATTCAGACTCAGAGAAAATGACTGGCTCTCAGAAGTTTAACTCTGGATGTTGTTAGGGAGAATTCCCAAGATAGCTACTTAGTTTTCCAGAAGCAACACTTGCCGAGTTGTAGATTGTCACCAAGGAGCTGTCACCTGAGCCCAGGTTAACCAGAAATGTGAATGCCAGAGCACTTCCTAAAACAGCAGGGGTGGCCCTGAGAGTGACTTTAACAGAATATTGTTTGAAGGTCAAAGCCTTGAGGAGGTGGTGCACTGAAGGACGCCGGGGAGGGCAGAGGTCTGCCCTGGTAATATGTCCAGCGGTTCCATGTCGTTGGTGCTTCAGAGTCACCATGGTCACAGCAGCTGGCCACTTGTCACATCATCCTGGCAGAGCCCTGCTGACCACAGGATGTACGGCCATCCCCCATCACATGATTCTGTAGGAAGCCTCCCACGGACTCCACTCAATTGGCTGTTTCCTAGCAACACACCCACCACACTGTCCACAGACCCAGAGATGGCCCGACAGCAGCTCAATGCAGACAGAAAAATCTGCCGCCAGCATCTCAAGAGGGGCCCGCGCAACCTTCTGCAAAGGTTGATTGGTCCTATCCTGTGGCTTTCTGGCAAGAGACTTGCAGCGCTGTAAAAGCAACGCAGGGAGGGCTCTTCTTGCCTGAATACTAGTGTGCCTGCTGGAGGCTGTTCTCCTTGCCACATCCCTGAGAGCAGACAAGGCAGCAAGCCCCATCTGGCTGGTGTGTGTGTGTGTGTGTGTGTGTGTGTGTAGAGCAGTCGGTGAGCCACAAAGATATTGGCACAGTGTAACCTAGAAATACCATACCAGTCACTCACAAAACATCACAACCAAGAAGCAAGCTGGAGAGGAAAGGGTTTATTCAGCTTACACTTCCACATTGCTGTTCATCCCTAAAGGAAGTCAGGACTAGAACTCAAGCAGGTCAGGAAGCAGGAGCTGATGCAGAGGCCACGGAGGGATGTTACCTACTGGCTTGCTTCCCCTGGCTTGCTCAGCCTGCTCTCTTCTAGAACCCAGGACCACCAGCCCAGGGATGGCACCACCCACAAGGTGCCCTTCCCCCCTGGATCACTAATTGAGAAAATGCCTTACAGCTGGATCTCATGGAGGCATTTCCTTACCTGAAGCTCCTTTCTCTGTGATAACTCCAGCCTGGGTCAAGTTGACACACAGAACCAGCCAGCACAGGTGGTGTGGATTTGGGGAGCATTGGGCAATGGTTATTTCCTCCAGGTCACCACCTAAGAGCAAGTGTCTGATGCAGGGAGAGACAGAGGGCAAAGCTAGCCTAGAATCACAATTAAATATTATTCCCTGGCAGCCATAGGCCCTGGCTGTGCACCATACAGACTACTGTATGTCAGCTCCTCAGCTATTACCGGGTCACGTAGCACTGTATTGTCACCCAGTGTCACAGATTATTATCCGTTGTTCTCCTGACACTCTGAATGCTGAGAGGGACACTCAGGTGAAACTAAGGACAGCATTCCCCCCCCCCCCCCCAAGAAATCCATTCTGACTTTTCAACCCACTTATTTTTATTTGTTTGTTTGTTTGTTTTTGCTCGTCTGATAAACATCTACCAGAAAAGCCAACCCAAAGTGGTAAAGCCTGCTGGCCCTACTGTGTGGTTACTTCCTCCTAATTTAAATACTTCCTCCCAGACATGAGGGTGGGGGAAGCTACTGAACGAGAAGTCTCAGAGACTCATAAAACTCATAGTCTCAAGGATGTCAAAGCAGTGGGCAATTGCTAGCAGGAGACTGTTCAGTGGGCCGGCTGCAAGTTCCTGGGGATATGGCTTTCATAAGTTGTTCCGTGGGTGGTAGTGGTGATGGGGGGTGGGTCTTTTGGTAACATAGTTGCCTTTCAGTTGTCTATGCTCCTGTAAGTAACCCCTCACCCACACTCCAGCAAATGACCCCTATAAACCCGTTGGTTCACCAAGGAGTTTGGTTCTTGCAAATTGCTGGTGTCTCTCTGTCCTTTTGGATTACCTGAGGCCATCTCCACGAATGTGCTTTTAATGCTGTCCTCTGCATTTGCCTTCTGAGGAAGGTAGGAAGAGTCCTGTTTCATACCTGGACCCTGAAGGAGCTGTCAATCACTCCCATCCTCCCAAGGGTGAGATGGTCTACATTTTCCAAAAGCAGTAGTTCCTCTCTCTCCCTCATTCCTGTCTCTCACTTCTATCCTGGTCTACTCGTTTACTCTGTAAGACACAATAGCTTCTTCTCTGTTGTGCTCCATTACATCCTACAATTTGTGTTTATGTTTTTTTTTTTTTTTTTGCTTTTTTGTGTTTATGTTTTTGACATGCTTATGTGTTCATGTGTGTTTTCATGTGTGTGTGTGTGTTCATGTGAAGGCAGGAGGATGTCTTTATCACTCTCTGCCGTTCTTATTTGTATTTTATGTATGTTGATGTTTTGCCTCCATGTGTGAGCCTAGCGCTGGAGAAATCCAGAAGAGGGTATCAGCTTCCCTGGAACTGGAATCACAGACAGTTGTGAGCCACCATGTGGGTGCTGGTAATCTAACTGTGGGCCCCTGGAAAAGCAGCCAGTGCTCTTAATCCCTGAGCCCTGTCTGTCTCTGGCTCCCCACCTTCAGTTTTGAGACAGTGTCTTTCATGAAAGCAGAGCTCATTGATTGGCTAGGACTAGCTGGCCATGCAGCTTCTGGTGTCTTTGTTCCCAGCACTAGGATTTCAGGTACACACTACCGCACCTGGCTTTTTTTGTGGGTTCTGGGTGTATGCCAGTCATTTCCCTGACAGGCTATCTCCCGAGCCTCTCTTTGTAATATAGCCTATCTCTTATCTTTGGGAAAGTCTGAACATTTTTGTCTTTCATTCCATGGCAACATTGTCCTGTGCTATCTGATGATTAATGACCAGTGCCCACAGCGAGAAGGCTCACTGGACACCACACGCCACACCTCTCTGAGGCAAGGTTGTGTGTGACCATGAAGATAGAAGATTGCGTAGCCCCAATGACCCTTGGCTTCCTTTATGGAAAACAGGGTGTAAGCTGGACTTGCAGTAGGTGTGCATTGCTGGTTAGTGAGGACAGTTCCTCAGAAGACTGGGTTTTTATACTTATTCTACAGTTTCTGGCTATTGTTTTTGTTTTTGTCTTTTTTTTGTTTGTTTTTGAGACAGAATCTCATCACATAACCCAGACTGTCCGACTAGAGCCCTCAATTGTCCTGCCTCAACCACCCAAATGCTGGGATCATAAGCACATAGTACCACCTACCCAATATCTAACCCACCCTTTTTTAAAATCTCATTTAGAGAATTTGGAATTTCCCAGTTTCAACCTCTGCACTTGATGTCTCTACATGGAAGGCTCCTAACCCTAAGCTGACCACTCCCATGCAAGTATTACCTTCCCTTCCTCTCCTCACATGGTTAGACTCTGCACTCTGATGAACAGGTCTTGATTCAGGTGAATCCTCCAGGGAGGGAATGAGACTTTGCCCTGCATCCCTCTCAGTGGAGGATGCCCAACTGCAGGTGATAAGGCTGAGCAGTTTTCAATGTCAGCCACCCAGGCAAGGAGCATTCTTTGCATTGTTATAGGGTTTCTATTCATATCTCTGGTTAATAGCACCGTCCAATAAACTAAGTGAATTATGACTAAAGATAATTTGCCTCTCCTCCTTGGCCTGGTACAGCTGAGAGACCAGAACAGGTGATGGGATTCTTGCTAGCAGAGTCTAATGTGGCTCAGGGTTAAAGACAGTGAAAGACTGGGAACATGTATGCCTGTGTGTGTGTGTGTGTTCAGTCTCTCTCCTTCTGTGTGGGAATGTGTGTGCAGGTGCATGTTTGTGCTGGTGTGCTTGTGTGGAAGTGTGTCATACCTGCATGTGAAGGACAGAGAACAGTCTCTACTCTCAGTCCTCGGATGACAGCCATATTTTCTTTAAAAATAGCTTTTCATTAGATGCATGTTAGAGCATGTGTGTAGGGATCAGAGGACAACTTTACAAGTCTCTCTCTCTCTCTCTCTCTCTCTCTCTCTCTCTCTCTCTCTCTCTCTCTCTCCTATTTGGCTCCTGGGGATTGAATTCCAATTATCAAGGTTGGCATCAATCTTGCTGGTCCCATCTTATTGTTTTGAGGTAGGGTCTCTTCTTGGCTTAGAACTTGCTGAGTAGTTGTGCTGGCCGCCTTGGAACCCAGGACTCTGCCTGTCTCTGCCTCTGTAACACCAGATCGCCAGCCCATTTGTTTGTTTGTTTGTATTTTTGTTTTGCCTTTTTTTTTTTTTTTTGAGACAGGGTTTCTTTGTGTAGCCCTGACTGTCCTGGAACTCACTCTGTAGACCAGGCTGGCCTTGAACTCAGAAATCTGCCTGCCTCTGCCTCCCAAGTGCTGGGATTAAAGGCGTGTGCCACCACTGCTGGGCTTGTTTTGCTTTTCATGTGAGTTTTTGAGGATTGAATTCAGGTCATCTTGCTTGCAAGGTAAAGCATTTTACTGACTGGGCTATTTCGCCCCAGTAGTCACTCACTGAGGCTTCTCCACTCTGATGACCTAATCCCAGTCCTGTCAGAAGCCCCTCCCCTGAATGACACAGGCTAAGCTTTCACCTTCTGAAAGAAAGGGGACCAGGATTAGACTTCTACGTGAGCATTCAGTGAACACGTGACAGTCACATCATCGCGAAGACTTTGAACATGGCATCTAGAGTTCTCTCTCCCCTTTCTCACCAATGCCAGTTTGTTGCGGGTTGACAACCCAGATGCTTGGGCTTTGGGGGATAATGCCTAAAGTAAGCGACAGCCAGGCTCCCTAGGGCGAACAAAGGGCTCTCTGGGACCTGCACGTGAGCAGAGCTCCCCTGCAGGCTCTGTGGGATTCCGTCTGACGCACTTGGGCTATTTAATTTATTTTCTTTTTCTCTGTATACCAAAATATCCGTATCACTTTCCAGCCAACAGCAGCTTTAGCTGTACTATATTATATTCTTGGTATATTAACATCTAACACCAACGAGTCTAATTGTTGTGTGTAAATTTACACCGCCATTCATATTTTCTAACTCCCTCATAATAGAATCCAAAGTCTCCTGTTGGCTAAAGGGTTAAATGATGTAGCTTTGGGATCCCCTCCGCCGCTCTGGAAACTTAAGCTTGCATAGGTCTTTATTCCTTTATTAGGAAGGACTTCAGGGGGAAGAGGCTAGCTAGCTTTGACTGGGTCTTCTGTGTGCATTCATAATAAAAGCGGATACATTCATGGCCGCTCCATGAGGTAGAAGAACCAGTGAATGAAAGTTTGGGTACAGCTCACCTCCAAGAGAGTGGTCCTGCTTCACCCGGACCTGACCCGACAGTCTCCAACACCCTTATAAAGCTAATTTCCCCCCTCTTTCTACACCGCCTTATCTCTTCTTCCCAGGATTTTTGTAATCAATTTGGGTGGTGTTATTTTTTTCTTTCTTTCCCTTTTTTTCCCCCCACACTGCTGTTGGATAAAAGATCCCGCCCTTGATTGAAATGGAATCTTCCACTATTGAGCGAGCCTTTGTTGAATGAGTCATCGGCGCAGCCTCTCATTGGCTGAGGCTGCCTGAGCCCAGGGGATTGCCTGGCACCGGCTGCAAGGACCCGCTCCATTCACAGAAACGCTGGCTCGCTCGCCGGCCCTTTCATTCACACAAACAGCATCTCATTCACATTCTGTGGATTTTTTGTCTGCTTCTAATGAAGACCACGGTTTGGGAATGGTGGGGCTGACTTGCTTCAGATTGGAGGGGGACTCCAATCACCGTCGAAATCGTCCGTGGGGTGCGCATCTGCTGTTGCTATGCAAGCTAGAGGAAGGGAGAAAGAGTGCGGGGTGGCTGCTGGGCTAGGGCTGCCGGCTAGGGCTGCCGCGCGGTGGGAGAGCGGTGGGGACGCGTTTGCTGCTCCTAGGCGGGCCTGGCGGCTCTGCGCTTTTTCGTCCTCTGGAACCGCTCTCACTTGCACGCCCGCCATGGGTAGCTCTCCCTAAACTCCGTTCCTAGGGCTTCCAGAAAGCCTGGCAACCTCACTGCCACCCGAGATCAGCCCTGGGCGTGAGAAGACTCAGGGTGACCTGCTAGTGTGCTAGAAGGCAAATGCATTCGCTTGCACAGAAGTTACCAGCAAACTTTGACAGCGATTGACTTCTCTGTGGTGCAGGTTATCTATTTTAACGCATGAGGCCACCTGGCAGAGGCTACCGAGGAAGGGGTCAGTGGGTCTCAGAATCTCGGACAGACCTTCGGGGAGGCAGTCGATGTCCTGTTCCCCCAAGCGTCAGGAAGAAGGCCTGTGCGTGTCACTGCAAGCCTGGGCCTGACTCCCAAGGAAGAGGCCGTTCTTGCTGTGGATTTGATGGGCAGTTAGAGCAGCCGCATTTTTTTCCTTCCTTACTGCAGGGCTGCAAGCAGCAACTGAAGGGACATTGAAATGGATTGGTAGTGCTACTGAGGCATGCTTCCAGGGCTTAAACACATTCAGTTGGAATAAGGCTCGAAACACAGACCTCTCTTCTTCTTCTTTTTATTTTTTTCCCTTTTTGGCATGGATTTCTGGAGCCTGTTGCCACTCAGAAGAGAAGCACTGTTTTTTCTTTCTTCTTTTTTTTTTTTGGAAGTAGATTTTTCAACGGAACCCTAGCTGAGTAAGGCTGCTGACTGCTGAAAATTATTAGGGAAGACCCCCCCTGAGCTGTACTGAGAAGAAATTTCTGTGCAGATTTTTCTTTTCGTGAATTGGTCCAGGAATTGCACCACCACAGACACTCGTCATGGCTGCTCTGTTGATCTGAACAAGAAAAGGGAACTGACAGGTTTTTTTCTTTTTCCTTAAATATTCATCTGCTGGTGAAGGGTCCCCTCTTTTTTTTCCTACTTAAAAATTCTTGCTACTTTCCAAATCAGGATTCATCAGGATTCGCCCGAAGACTTCTCAAAAAGCCTTCGTCACATTTGAACGCGTCCCTGACAGACACTTCGGGGCTTCATCCACAGGAGCTGAGCGAGGGAAGAACTGACCTTAGCATGGAATAATGGGTTTCGGAAAGTTCAAGAGATCATTTGAAGGAACTGGATTTACCTTTGGCACAAATGCGGGACGGGGAGGGGGTAGGTGAAAAGGCAAAGATTGGAAGGAAATATCTGCGAAGGTAGAAAAAGGAAATTTGAGAACTGATTGGCTGTAGTTGCTGTCAGCGGGTGGATGTCGTTTTCTTCTCTCTCTTTTTGCAACAGGAAGTGATTTGTGGAGCTCACCGAGCCTTTGTTGAGAAGGGTCTCCTCAGAGTGAGTCACGCTTTTGCTGGGAGCAGCCCCGTGCAGCTGGGCGCTCGCCCCATCAGCGGCAACTATGACTTTTGCAAGGCAAGCGTTCCACCCCAACCCGCGGTCTCCAGGGCCCGCGCTGCGTGGCTGCTGCTCTGCTGCCTTGTAACGGGGAAAGGGCTCGGTCGTCGGCCTCGGCTGTCCCTCTCCGGAAAGGCTGTCCTGGGACCCGGGCTCCTCGTCCCGCTCAGGGGACCGCGGCTCGTGTGCTATGCGCGGCAGTCCGCGCCGGGGCCGGCAGCAGCAGCGCCCGGGTGGATGCGGCGAGCCCACGGAGGGGCATGCTTCCACGCACCAAGTACAACCGCTTCAGGAATGACTCGGTGACATCGGTCGATGACCTTCTCCACAATCTGTCGGTGAGCGGCAGCGGCGGCAAGGTCTCGGCGGAGCCCGCGGCGAGCCCCTACCTGGTGTCGGGCGAGGCGCTGCGCAAGGCGCCGGACGATGGGCCCGGCAGCCTGGGCCACCTGCTCCACAAGGTGTCCCACTTGAAACTCTCCAGCTCCGGCCTGCGTGGCCTGTCGTCGGCCGCCCGGGAGCGGGCAGGAGCGCGGCTCTCGGGCAGCTGCAGCGCGCCCAGCCTGGCGGCCCCGGACGGTGGCAGCGCGACCCCCGGGTCCCGCGCCCCGGCCGCCAGCATGAGTGCCACCAGGAAGAGCCGGGCCGGCGACGAGCCACTGCCCAGGCCCCCGCAGGGCGCGCCGCACTCCAGCGACCAGGTGCTGGGGCCGGGAGTCACCTATGTGGTCAAGGTGGGTAACCTGAGCACACAGCTGGGCGGGGGTCTTGGGGACTGGGTGCGGTGGGGACAGATGTCCTTCTCTGAAGCCCCAGGGTGCAGGGAGCACAGACGACAGTTGGATGCGAGGAAATGCGCCCTCCTTAGCCATCCTTTTGCTTGGCAGGGCAAGGAGTGAACTAGAAATGCTCCGTGTGGGGTAAAGGGTGAACTGTCTGGTCACCTCGAATGGAGCCTGCTTTCCCCAGGGCACGGTTGTCGAAGCCTGCTTTGGTCACCTGGCTTCATCGGATATCCTGCTCCTGTCCCTCCCTCCCTAGGGATCTATCCCTGAGATCATGGTCTGGCCTACTATAGATACACTTGTCAAACCTGGCAGCCAGCCTTCTCCCAAAGAGCCATGTGCCCTCGTGTCCCAACTTCTGTGTCCTCCTCTGGCGGCAGGGTGGGTCACAGTTCCTCTCCAGAACAAGAACGCCCAGCTTCTACAGGGCAGGGCAGGTGCTGCCTTGCTTCCTTTAAAAGATGGGTGCTAGCGTTTTACCCAGAAAGATTTTCTTTGCCTCTAAACTGTTTTTGGTTTAGAGCAGTGGAGGAGCATTTGGGACTATTTTCAGGATGACAGAAGTCTTCTTACTGTTTAATGGACTAAAGAGGGAATGAGGTTGTGGCTCTTGGATCCACCTGATGGAAAGGAGTTTTTCTTGCAACACAAAGAACGAGAATAACTAAAAAAAACAAAAACAAAAACAAAAATAAAAACAAACCAAAACAAAACAAGCCCAACATAATTGATAGAATCCCCGCAGTTCTCAAGTATGCCACGGCCTGTAAGGTAGTGAGCCCAGCTCAGCCCGTCTGCCAAGCGCCCATTTCCTCCAGCCAGCCCAGCCAGCCGCAGCAGCCACAGCCATGCTTTGCCCAGATGAGGGCCAGGAGAGAGTCCAGAGGCTCATTTCATCGTGCCCCCCCCCACCCCCAGGGCATTGCTTTTCTGTTGAAATAGAAGCTTTCTCAGTCACCTGTGTTGACAAACCTGTGGGACAGATGTCTGTTCTGTAAGCAGTAGTTGCAGATCCAATTTAAAACTTCCATAGGACACTTTTTCCCATCAAATGCAGTATCTTGGTATCTTGGGACTAAACTCCCTAAGAAATGCACATTACCCTTGGCTGTATGAGACAAACGTAAAGAACGGGGCTGAGGAGATTCCCTTCTCCAGTCTGCTTCTAATTGGTCCTCTAAGCTACCGAACACAAACCACACATATTCTCACTACTTTCACAAAGGGGACACAGATCGGCATAAAATACACACATTCTATTGAGTTTATCTCAGGAAGGATGAATAGTGATCATTTAAGTGATATGTCCAGGGCCCAAAGAACAAAACCAACCAAGCAAGCCAACAAAACCCAACCCTGACAACCTCGGGGTTGAACTGTGACTGGAATATGGTCATCACCTCTTGTAAGACTTGTAATTGCATCTTCTGCTTGTTTTTGTTAAGCGTTTAAAATAGGCAAACAGAGCTGGGTAAAGCTGTTGGGGTATGTATTCCTTAGAACGCAGAGGGCTGCCTTCAAAACCAGGGACGTTTCTCAAACTTGTACTTTAAAAGAACCATTTGACTTGGTGTCAGCTTTTCCAGTCCCCAAAGAGTAGGTCAGTGAATCTGGAATTTGAATATTCAGCCAGACAAATGAAAATGGTATTTTAGGGAGAAAAATCACTTTAATGAAGGCTTTGCCCTCGTGAGATGAGGCTATATGAAACCAACATAGGAAGATAAGATAGCCTGCTTAGCCTGGGATCTGTCTGTGGGGACAGTTTTGGGTTATCCTAGTGTCAGCAGCTGTATATCCAGGGCCAGAAAGCTGATTGGGTTTACTCAGAGGCTATTTGTGTCCCCAGGAAGAGGGTACAGTAGTGCCCCAGAAGCACCTGCACATAGAGATGCAGGTGCCAGTCACTAGTGACCCGCACTGTAGTGACCCAGTTGCCTGGTTGTTTGTCAGCAGCTGTGAATGTTCATGCTCCTGTGAGCCTAAACCCAGGGGTGGTCCCTGCATCTCCAGAGACGTTGGAGATCCCACAGAAAGGAAGCTAGACACTAAAGAACAATTATAGTCCTGTGTGCACGTCCCCTTCAGCTAATCACGTGATTCTCCATTGGCACACGTGAGCAGATTTCCCACATTGTCATGGTGAGTTCAGGACCGACTTGTTTTATTGGAAAACCACAAAACTGAAAACCTCTTTCTTCGGTGTTTATCTGATGGTGTTACTGATAAATAAGGATTCTTCTGGAACCTTCAAAAGCCTGCATCTTAAACCTGGGGCTCAATTCTAACAGCTGAGGGTTTAGAGTTTGCGAAAGGGCTCACTTCCTCTCTGTACACTTCTTTTTCTAAGTTAAAGAAAGCCCCGGATATTTTCTAGATTTCTGGAAAATTCCTACACTGCATCATAACAAACGGTCTATGAGAAGTACTTCCTGGTAGGTGGCAACTGGATGTCATATACAGGAGTGATAACTCAGATACGTCAAGTTCGTCTACTTGAGAGGGGCACTGAGGATACCGAAGCTTTGATTTACAAAACAACTGTTTCTGCGGCAGCTACTAACGTTGAAGAAGGATGAGAAACTGGAAACTAAAAAAAGTTCCCAACCAGCAGGATTCCAAGCTCACTGCACATTTAACCCACATTTCCTGCCACCCCTGAGCCTGCTGTTAGTTTACCCCTTTCTTTCCTAAAGAAAAAGCACCTCTCCCTGCACATGCTCAGACAGGGTCTTAGTATTCCATGCTGGCTTTGAATTTACTATATAGTCAGCGATGACCTTGAACTCCTGATCCTCCTGTCTCCACCTCTGTATGGAGATTGCAGGTTTTCATAGTCCTGTCTGGCCCATGGAGATGCTGGGGATCTTACCTGGGCCTTCCAGCATCCTGGGATGTCTTTGACTTAGCCGCACCCCAAGCCTGCTGTTCAATAAGGGTGGGGGCTTATGCACCCTGGAGGGCTCAGCTGTAGACTTTGTGAGCCAGGTCTGGGTGGCAACACTACTTAAACCCCTCTAAGTATTCCAGACAGTCGCTTAATTGTGTTAACAAAAGAGAATGAACAGCAAGCCATGCCCCGAGGTAGACAGAATGGAAACCCTAACAGCTAAGAACTGTGAAGAGTGTCCTTATGTGTCTATCTAAAGCTTGGATTAACAGTTGCCTGGAGATGGCTGGAGATAAAGGAGTGCCGTGCTGTGTCTGTGGGCCTGTGTTGTCATGCAATGTGGCTGGCATGTGACTCTCTCAGGCTGCTCCTCCTTCTCTTTCCTGGTTCCAGTCAGGAAGACTTTAGGAAGGAAAGCTGGTCTGAGCCTGGCACAGAAAAGCCACTGCAGGCGAGCAGGTCTAAGGTCTGGTTTTGGAACCGCTTGATGGCAGCTGAGACTGTAGTCATGGACTGTGAGACTGTGGTCTGTTACAGGCTAGTCTTTGGCTCCAACATGGTCCTCACAAGAAGGGCCACGTTTTAAAAGGCCGGGAGGGGTTGAAGTGCTGAGATGTGACCATGTTTCGGGCAGCCCACCCATACGAAGATGAGACCCAGGGGAAAGGCTTGAGGTCCTCGCACATGGCTATGCACACTGTGGCTGCCCCCCTGGGAGCTGGCAGACTGGACTGCTCATCGATCCTGCTGACCCCTCTGTATCAGTTTGTGGTGTCGCCCCTCTTCCAGGGTAAAAATGTCAGGCTCTCTATGGAGATTTCATTATTGGGAATTGACCCCGGGCCACACACATGCTCAGTTGGACTTCTGCAGCAGACTCCCCAGGCCTAGAGGAGGCTTTACCAACGGAAAAGGAGGGAGTTGTTTCCCGGTATGTTGGGATTTGGGGACTGGCTTTGTTCTACAGCAAAGGCTTTTTTTTTTTTCCATTTTTAAATAAATGCTTTTAAAATATTTTTTCTCTGATTTATGAATCTAGCGACATCTGGGGTTTGTGAGTCATCTGTTTTATTCATTAATCTTCTATTTATCTTTATGGATGGTTTTTATAAACTAGATTTATTCTGAAATTTATTCTTAAATTTTGATTTGACTCATCTATAATGACATCTTTTTCTCACAGCTTTATTTTTTAGTAACTATGAGTAAAGTTCATACAAAATAGTCATTGCCAAGTCCTTTTAAGTACATTCATGATGCCTTAGATGGTGAAATTAGTTGGATTTTTGTTTTGGTTCTAGATGAGCTGGACTTTAAAGGTTGATGTTTACTCTTTAAAGTTGTTTAACCACCTTGCAATGTGTAGCTTGCATGCAAATATAGCCTAAAACATTTAGAAATTCTCATGACATTAGCAGTTAAATTCTTAATTTGGTCTGGAAAATGTGTTCTCTCTTATGTGGCGTAAGTGTTGATTTATTAAATGAATACACTTGCCACATATCTATTTACATCCCACTGTACATACATGTGTCATATACCACACATATCATATACATATATACCTCACATCCTACACATACACACACATACACATGTACACACATGTGAGCATAATCTATTTAAAGATTATACTCATAACATGTTCATATACACAACCATACCATACCACACATGAATGTGCTATTCCACACCCCACACATGTTGTTATAGCTAATTACTGCACACACACACATATCATATATGTATACATCTGTATATCGCACATATATAATCACAGATATACATAAATGCTACATACCACACATACATACTGTGTTAAATACATACTCTTATGTATACAGTGTATAAAGATATGCACATTCTATATACACACATACATATACTACATATCATATACATGCATATCACACACATTTATAGATATATACACATGTCACATACTACATATAGACTCATAGCTCACATCACATATACATGTGCCTTCCATTGCATATATATATATATATATACACATATATATATGCTACACACTCTATAATATATAGATATCACATATACACATACTGCATAAATATATATATATAAATATACACACATGTCATACATTATACATATATAGATATAGTACATGTCACAAACATACAACCCTTACACTGCACAGATATACACATGTCCATAACACACACACATCACATACACCCCCAATACATCACATATACCCTATACACACACACACACACACACACAGACACACCATACTCTACACACACAGATATCACATACACCCTACACACAAACATATCAAATACACCCTACACACACACAGACACACACACATCACATATACCCAACACACGCACATACACAATACATACACTCTAAATACATACACATACATCACGTACACGCAACTCACACACATCACATGCACCTTATATACCCATACACATCACATATACCTACACATACACATCACATATACCTATACACACACATATCACATACACCCTACACACACACATACATCACATACACCTACACATATCACATACATCCTACACACACACACACACACACACACACATATATCACATATACCCTACACACACATACATCATATATATACCCTACACACATACATCACATATACCCTACATACACACACACATGCACACTGCTTTCACATATGCAACACACCATATATCACATATTCATACACATTCTCCTTTCCATCTCTGCAATCTATGGGTGACCAACCAATGATATTTCAGATTGGGACAATCTTCTTTCTCATTCAAAAAGCTGCATTTCTAGAAATACCCAATTATCTAGCATGTGTCGTTTATATTCATGCTTAAGAAAACAAGTCACCCTGAATGATAAGCCACCAATGAGACTTTGTCCCACACAAAACAGACCTGTGCATGAGGTTTTACGTTTCCACAGATGCTTGTGTTTTGAAAGGCTGTGCGATAAGCAGCCTTTAAGCAAAGCTCTGATGACAGAGGAGTTGGCTCATCTTACAAGCAGTGCTGAATTGTGGCCTTGGCATGGGCTACCATGCATCCTAGTCTGGGCAGGCTGGTGAGACGCAGGGGAGTTCTTTACGGGCTTGAATTGTCAGTTCACTTCTCTAGACTACATTGTCCTGCTTTGGAGGTTGTGACCAGGAGGCTGGACTGAGAGAAATGTTGGAATAATGATTTTGAGGGTTCTGACTCTGACATCTAACCTAACTGGAAAGATGGGCCTGGGACAGGCACTGCACCTTCAGAAGTGCACTTGCCTGGCCGGAAGAGGACTGGACTGCTGTGCCAGGGTTGACACTAGTGCCAGCTGGGTGGAAAAGTATGGTGGAGATGAGAAGGAACAGGAGGACATTTTAGCGACCAGCAGTAATTCTTTCCCGTTCTTGCTGCTGCTGCTGGACTGTCTGTGGTAATCTGATGAAGGTCACAGTTTTGCCACAACCTACCTACATCATGAATCTGTTTGCAGTCCCATGCAAGAGGTCACTCAGCAGTCTAAAAACTTTCAGGAGTGCCAGGTGGTGGTAGTGGTGCACACCTTTAATCCCAATACTTGGGAGGCGGAGGCAGGCAGATCTCTGAGTTTGAGGCCAGCCTGGTCTACAAGTGAGTTCCAGAACAGCTAGGGCTACACAGAGAAACCCTGTTTCAAAAAAACAAAAACAAAAAACCAAAAAACAACAAAAAAACCCCCAAAAAACAGAAAACAAAAACAACAAAAACCCAAAAACCTTTCAGGAGTTAGGGGGATTTCCCTAGGTTTTTGTTTGTTTGTTTTTGTTTTCTTTTGTTTTTTGTTGTTGCTGTTGTTTTTTTCTTTCCAAGACAGGGTTTCTCTGTGTAGCCCTGGCTGTCCTGGAACTCACTGTGTAGACCAGGCTGGCCTTGAACTCAGAGATCTGCCTGTCTCTGCCTTCCAAGTGCTAGGATTAAAGGCATGGCTGCCACTGCCCAGCCGTTAGTTTTCAGTTATAAGGTGATCTGAAGTGGTCCTTGAATTTCGCCCGTGTTTCTTCCAGCGTCTAATAAGGTGAACCGCGTGCTTTAAAAGTCGTTTTCAGCCAGTGCGGCGCATCATTCATCTCTGAAATTCCTGCCTATCTTCTCGTCGCCCTAATTAAAACAAAAGCTCTTTATTGTCCCCTTGGTTACAGAATTCAATTAGAATTCCTTATATGAGAACAACATCTCCTGGTTTGGCTCAGTTTAGCCAGAGCCTTACCTCCCAGCCTCCTCCTCCCAGAACTCCACCCACATCGAACAACCTCTTTCCCTACTGTCCCTCTGGGCTGATTCAGGCTCCTTTCCTTAGAGAACCTGCATCTCATCTCGTTCCAGTGTGAGGGAAGCTCTCTAAGCTTTCCAGACGCAGCTCAAATAAACAGCCAGGCTCTCTGGCCTCTCCTGCCAGCGGGTGGTGGCTAATTGTCCCGGTCTCTACAACCCTATCTATCCTCATATTTGCCATTTCAGTTCATATGGAGATTGTACTTAGGGCTTAGCCCAGGGTCTTTGAAAGCCTGTGATGAATCAAATAATTCCCATTTATAAGGAAATGGTCATCTAGAGAGGACTGTCACGTGCATGATATGAGGCTATGTGTTTGTGTCCTCTAAACCTCCTATGTGGAAAACCTTAGGGCAACACATAAGGGTGAAGGGGCTTTCAGAGGTAATTAGGTCATGAGTGTGTAGATGGCACTAGTGCCTTCCTGGAAGGATCCCAAAGAGCTTGATGGCCCTCTTCAAACCACATGACATAGTTATTTTCACACCAGATATTGGCCCTACTGACACCTTTTCCTTGGGCATGTGGCCTACGTAGCTGTGGGAAACACTCATTGGCTGCTTTAGACACTGATCTCTAGTCCATGGAGTGTTTTGTTCTAGCTGCTGGGGCTGGTTAAGGGATGCAGGAAGCCACGGATTGTAGGAAAGGGGATCACCAGTTGCTGTAGTCTCTATTTGAATTCCTGAGACTGGGTAATTTTTAAATAGAAGTTACCTTTGCTCACAGTCTGGTGATTTGAGAGCCGCCAACCTGGGGTGGTAGGAAGTGTGCATGTTCAAAAAGAGGCAACAGACACCACCACCATCCTCTGGGTATCATCTCTTGATATCTCACCAGTCCTGTGAGGGTGAGGATAGTCTCCTCATTGCCACACCGTTCTGGTCCATTCCTGAGTGCTCTGAATCGGGTGATCATCAAACGACATCCAATCTGAGTTTCAGAGCGGACAATCCATGCTTTCGTGACGTCACTTCCCGAGACTCTCCTGGGCGGAGGGTGGGTCATATGCAAGGACAGGAGAGCAGAGGTTGCAGTTCCCATGAGAGTGGAAGATCACTGGGTGGGAGGCTGGTGTAGGGGCTTTTTAGAGCATTAAGAAGGGAACTCCAGTGGTTGGAGCGATGGCGTCAGAGTGCATACTGTTCTTTCAGAGCACTTAATAACGGTGGCTCACAACCCTGCAATTTCACCCCCTCCCCCAGGGATATAATGCTCCTTTCTGGCCTCCATGGGCATCCAAATTTAGATGCATGTACACACATACAGAGGCACATAGGCAGAGACCACGCCTCCCCAACTGACTAAAATCTTTAAAAAATCAAATAGAAAAGAAGTAACTCAAAGGGCCAGAGAGATAGCTCAGCTGCCTGTAGTGGTTGCTGTGTGAGCATGAGGACCCGTGTGTGAAACCCAGAACTCACACAAAAAGCTGGGCATGGCCATGAGCACCTGTAACCTCAGTGCTGCTGGACATGGAGACAGGAGGGCCGCTGGGCTTGGCTGGCTGCTGACCTGGCCACAGGCTCTGTGATGGACCCGGTCTCAAAGCAGTAAGGCAAACACGCACATAGCAAGGATATGTGACACCCCCTGATCTTCAGGATCACACAGATATAGTCATCTGCATGCATACTTGTATATATCACACACACACACACACACACACACACACAGAGAGAGAGAGAGAGAGAGAGAGAGAGAGCAGAGAGGAGAAGACTTTGAAGTCTACTCTCTTTGGTCTTCCTCTGTCACTGCTCCTTCTCTGAGCTGTGTGCCACAGTCTGCCCAATGGCTTCGAAGGTCGCTCCATAGATGGGAAGCATAATTAGCAGACCCATGTATCCCCGTTCCTCTTCCTCCTTGCAGGAGGGTTTCAGTAAGTGACCAGGCTTTAATGAGCGCCCCATGAGACCATTATTAAGTTAAAATGCTGCACAGAGTGTTTCCCAAACAGAAAGCTAAAACCTCTAACGCATCCCTGTGCACCCACCTCTAATTAAAACACACGGATTCACGGAGTGAATGGATCAACAGGGTTTTTTTTTTTTTTTTTTTTTTTTTTTTTGATGGTTCAATTATGCCCCTGGTCCTGCGGAGAATGTGGTAGGTGGTAAAAAACGGTACAGGATGATTTTCTAAGGAGCTTATTGTGGGGAACAATTATCCCTACTTTATATTAAGAGTCCTGGAGAGTCAGAACAGTGCAAGTGAGGCAGCTTCCTCTGCAAACTTGCAAAGCTAGGAACCAGTCTAGAGAAAAGGCAAGGATAGCTGGCTTTGGGTCAGGACTGCGGTTTTTATAGTCCTAATTTCCTTGCCCCGCCCTTCAATTTCTCATTGGCTCAGTTCTTTAGTTCTTTGCCACGCCCCCTCAATTTCTCATTGGCTCAGTTCTTCAGGAACTGAGCCAATGAGGCACAGTCTAACAGGATCCTCCCCAAGTTCTCCATCCTCCTCTAGGCTGGAACTTTTCTGCTTTTCTGGTATTTGGTTTCAGTCATGTAGCAGACTGCCTATGACTTTTAAATTCTAAGATTAAGCAACAACATAAAATGCCCAGGTACGCAGATGCCAGCTGCTCCCTAGGGAAGACAGGGGCCTCACGGCAACCTGCTTACCCATCTGTGATCCACTGATGAGCTCTAAACGCACGTCATGCTGGAAACGGACCATGTTGGTAGATTTCGTATACTTCTGATTGAGGTGAGCAAGGCGAGGACCCCAGTTTTAACAAGACGTGCTGTGACAAGTGTCAATTATTGGTTAGAAGTCTATGGTGAGCTGGGTGATCCGGAAAGGTCGCAATTCTCTTTACCGTGACCAAATACCTTACAAGAAGCAGCTTCAAGAGAGAAGGCTGATTTTGGCTCACATTTTGAGGATGAGGGGCCGGGCAGGCAGGGAAGATATGTTGGCAGGAACAGGAGGCTGGTCACAATGGGTCTGTAATTAGAAAGGAGGGAGAGGTAGGAACCAGGCTATAAAATCTCAAGGTCCGCCCTTAGTGATGCACTTCTTCCAGAGAAGCTCTGCCTCAGAAGGCTCCACAGCCTTCAAAAACAGAGCCACCAGTGTGTGTGCAGGGGTCTAGTGTTAAAGCACATTTAACATTCAAAATGCAACAGGTCTCACTGAGGCAGTGGGATTCATGATCCAGATCTGAGCAGGTGGGCAGGTGGAAGGTTTGTAGAGTGAGATCTTTTGGGGTGCATGTGGACCTGGAAAGACTTCCTACTTCAGGCTGACTACAGTCACCAGGATGCCTGATGCTGAATGTTGGCTCTCCTTTGGCTGTACACAAGGGTTGCGACCTCAGAAGACTTGAGATTCACCCAAGCAGGCTCAGATCTGGGAGTAGCATGCCTCTGTTAGAGTTCCTTCCATGGCCCCGAGCTCTCTGACTGAGTGTGAGGCTGCTGACCATCGTGCCCTGCCCTTCACGCTGGCCTCTACCCAGCTGACCCTTCCCTTGGAGCCTGCAGAACCGAGCTTCGCCTTTGCCAGTGACAGTCCCCCGGGAAGCAGAAGGCATGCTGCCTCTTCGCCTTCTCTAAGCAACCCATCTCCTGCTCTGTCTGAGAGTCTCTCATCTGTTTGCATCCTGGTCTATAAATTAAAGAAAACTTGCCCACAGTGAAGACTGCAGTGGAATTTGAGTTCTGGCCAATGTTGCTATAAATTATACTTTGAGACGCTTTTCCTGTCTTTTACTTTTACACACACACACACACACACACACACACTCACACATATGTACATGTGTATTGTGTATGTGTACATATTAGATTGTTCTCTCACACATTACTTTTCTCCGCCCTCCACTCTTCTTCACTTCCCTCTTCTGTCTCCCCAAGACACACTCCTCCATTTTCAGGAAAGACCAGGCACCCAAGAGACAATAGCCAAAAAGGACAAAACAATAATACAATAAGAGGAATCAAAAGCTCCCTTATCAAGGCTGGACAAGGCAACCGATAGGAGGAAAAGATTCTTAAAGTAGGCAAAAGAGGCAGAGATACACCTGATACCACTGTTAAAAGTCCTACAGAGCACCATGCTAACAGCCATAACATATACGCAGAGGACCTGGTGCAAACTCGTGCAGGCCCCATACGTCTGTTCAAGTCTCTGTGAGTCTATGTGAACCCTGCTTAGTTGAGTCCATGTGCTGTGTTCCTCTGGTGTCCTCTGTCTCCTGTCTTTCCTGCCCCCTCCTCTGCGGGGGTTTCCTGATCTCCGAGGGGAGGGACCTGATGGAGATCTCCAATTTAGATCTCCCTGGATATGTAAGCCTCGACCAGTCCTATCTTACCGGATCCCCTGAGTGGACCACGAGGAGATGGAAATAGATGCAAAATGCACGAGGAATTTTTATTATTAGAGCATGCTAGGGCCGCTCTGCATAAGAAAAGAGAGCAACCCACACTCCAGGCTGCACAGGACTTTTATACAGTTCTCAGGGTAGCGGCCATTAGGCACAATGTGATTGGCAGAACAGTGTTACCTTTAAATTAATTGGTTGATAGGTAGGTGGCCAATGTGGTCAGTCCTTCAAAATGTGTCCTCACCCTTAGGTCGGTCTTCCCCTCTCCTTTGTGGTCTGAGCCACTGACCTTAGCCTCTGACCTTTCTAAAGTTCCTGAGTTAACTCTTTCAGATAACGTCTGGCTCTGGGTTTCTGCAGCCGCTCCCATTTGCTGTCAGAGGAAGCCTCTCTGAAGATAACTGGACACAACAACACCTATCTCTATCCCAGAGACTTCTCTTGTCTTAAGACTAGTTCTAGGTTTTGGTTCTTGAGCCTGATTGACTGAAAGATAACTTCAGCCTTTTCTATAAAACACCACTGCTCTCTTTCCAAGAATGGTTTCTCATGATTTGTTATAATCTATAGGGGAAATTATATATAATTTTCAGTCATGTATTTCTTAAAATTTCATTCCATATATGTTGTGACATTATTCCTAGGAAGCTAGGAACACATGTCTACTCAGATCAGATAAGGAACCGTGACAGACTAAAGGAATGATAATACCAAAGACCGACTTGGTGAAGCAGTAAGTTTATTGGGATTACTACAGGAACATGGAAGACTGAATGGCAGCAGCATCATTGAAAGCCCACTCCCAGCATGGCTGATAAAATCTGAGAGCAGATACTGATAAAATCTGGAACCCTAGAGTTCTCTGATGTGCGTCAGCCCAACGTGTTGTAGAGTCACCTTCTCCAACAGCCCTTACTGCTTTATAACCTTGGGGAGGGATGAGCCTTGTGAATCTGATAAGTTTCAGTGACTTCCTGAGACTTTTGAATTGTTTGTTTCCTGAGTCTTAATGAGCTTCCCTTTACAACTTTTGAGTTTTAACAAGACTTTCTCCAGGATGGAGTGCTTCAACGCCGAGGAAATTGGTACACAGCAGTATATTAATTATACACGTGTGTTGAGCATGTTGACTAGCCTCATGTCTAATCTCACTGATACCCTTTCCCACCTATTTTGAGAATGGTCTTGCTTGGTAGCTCAGACTGGCCTGGGACTTGAGATCCTCTTGCCTTAGCCTCCTGTGTTGTGGAATTACAGTCATGAGCTACTATACCTGGTTCAAGTCACACTTCCTTGTACAAAACAAACAAACAAATAAACAAACAACAGAAAAACAAAAACAAAAGCTCAATATAAATTCAGCTCCAGCATTCTTTCCTTACCCCTGATTCCCTAATGGGGGACACTCCACTAGCATGAATTTCCACCATCCCCATCAGTAACACAAAAGGGCAGGGGCAATCCTTACCAGGAATTACACCATCTAGCAAACAAAGCAGCCAGCCCACTGTAAAGGTAGAATAAATCTTAGTGCAATGATTTAACGAAGGTAATTAGAATCCCCTTAATTCTAATTACCTTTAGAGTTGACTTGAAGGCATTTTACAAGGTAATGTAGAATAAGAGGAGCAGGGAACACAGTGCAGCAGGTGTCCCATAAACCACTTCCCCACCTCCTCTTCTCCCCTCCACACCCCACCTCCCGCTGTGTTCACTATCCTAGTTAGAGACCTCAGCAGCCCATCTATGACTGGCAGATAGAAAACCTAGCAAAAATGTTAAAAATCTTTTCCCTTGTGCAGTTCAGGATCTTTGGCCTAGAAATGGTGCTGGGTCTTTCCAGCTACTTTTATGGAAGTAAAAGTGCCCTGATAATAAACAAGACAAGAAAAGCACCGATTATATGGAGATAAAAGGGAAAGCTATAGCATGATGTCTCTCAAGGGATTAAATATCAAAATTTCAAGAAAATATTGGCAACTGAAATCTACAGTATTTGAAAAGAATTCTATAACACAACCAAGTGGAATTTATCCCAGGCATTGAAGACTTGTTCAAGATTGAAAGTCAATCAATATAATTAACCATCTCAACAAGAAAAAAATCCCATAAGATCATGCTAATTAACACAGAGAAAGTACTCTCTAACTGTAATACCCATTCATTATAAGAGCTCTTAGCAAACTGATAATTGGAGAGAGCATCTTCAGTTTGACAAAGATTCACAGGAAGTACGCAGTTCAGCTCAGAATTTGAAAGAGAAGACAAGATGTTTTCCTCTCAGGGTTGAAAACAAGGCTTGGCATCTGCTCTCAGCAGTTTTACTCAACACAGTACTAGAGGTCTTAGCCACTGCAATAAAGTAAGAAAAAGAAAGGCATGGTGGTTGAATGATAAAAGATAATATGATATTTCAGTAGAAAATTCTAGAGACTTTGTAGAATGAATAAGTTTGTTCAGCAATGTTATAGGGCAAGCCATATGTATACAAAAGCAAATCTAACTTCTGAAGATCAAAACTGACACATGCAAACTGAAACGATCATATACCACTTGACATCCCACCAGGAAATGAAATATTTAGACCTGAATCCACCAAAATATGAGTAATATATCTTGAGAATTTAAAAATGCAAATGGAGTAAATAAAAGAAGACACAAATATGTAAGGCTGAGACACAATATAGGGGTTGGTGAGATGGAGGAGTGGTTGGCACCCTGAGGCTCTACTGACATTAGGTGGCTCACATTTACCCTGCAACTCAAGTTTCAAGGGACCCAATACTCTTTTTGGGCTTCAGCGGGCACCTGCATATGTGTATACTCCAACATAATTAAAAATAAATACATATTTTAAAAATGTGATGAAATAACTAAAAAGATATAGATAAGTGAAGATATACATCATGTTGCAAGAATAAGACTCATTACAGTAAGTTTTTTAATTCTTTTAAAAATTAAGCAGTAGTTTTAATGCAGTTCACATCAAAACTCCCATAAGGACTTGTGTAGACACTGCCCGTATATTACAGAATATATCTGGAAGCTGCAGACCCAAGGATACCCAAGATATCTTAAAATGAAGAATAAACTGGGGGGAGTAACATTGCTGGATATTGAAGTGGAAGGTCCTGGATATGTCATGTGATTTGCAAGACCCGTGGGAGATCATGTGTTGTTTGAAAAGAATATAAATAGGGCTCAATGTATAGTGATGACATCCTTGCATAGCTAGTTTTGTTGAGAGAGGCATAGTAGAGAACTTCTCCTGGCATCCTGACTGGTCCTGGTCACTCTCAATGACTCATGCGGATATGGTGGAGACCTGGTGGTTTCTGCTGGATCATGCCACTGCTGGCTGATTCGTGTTTGGTATCCCAACACTAGACTGTGGGTATCATGACAACTGAGATTGAAATTGCCCCAGAGAACTACTTTTAAAGAGGTCTACATCCCCTTGCCCTACTTGCCATCTTTTCCCCCACTACCTTTGGACAGTGGTCTAGAAGCGAGGGGGAGGCGTCAAAACATTTGAGAACCTTTATTAAAAGTAGGTTTAAAAAAATCTAATCCTACAGGTGGCACCTAACATGGGACCTAATGTTATGATCTATTCTATATCTAGAGGGCAGGCAAGATGGCTCAGGGGGTAAAGGTGCTTGCCACCAAGCCTGATGACCTGAGTTCAATCCCTGAAGCCCACATGATAATTCTACTCTGGCAGATACATTGTGGAGCTTGTATATGTGCATGGGTACGTGTGTGTGTGTGCAGACACATACACATATACAAAATAATTAAAAAACTGAAAAATTAAAGCTAGATTTGTGATAAGGCAGGGACAGGAAATGCACAACAATCAGGCACTGAAAGAAGCTCAGTTGATTTTGATAAGGATGTCAAAACAATTCAAATGAGGAAGGAGAGCATCTTTGAGTGTCCTAGCGGCAACTGGACATCCATAACTAAAAACACAAACTTTGACCTGAACCTCCTTGCCCACACAGAAATTAACTGAAAATAACTATCGACTTGGGTAGAAATCTAAATTATAAAAATGAAAAAAAAAAGAGGGAATATTTGAGATTTGGGGTCAGGCAGAGTGTCCTTTGACTTGATAGCAATGTAAAGTCTAAAGAAGAAAAAAGTGATGGATCGGATTGCATCAATTTAAAGACATGTTCTGCAGGGACCTGTCACATGAGTGAAAAGATGTTCAATATTTATATTTTCAAGTCATAAACTGCTACATAACAAATAATAAGAAACAAGCAGAAAAAGAATGATAAAAGACAAAAAGTCTAATCAGGAGGTGGGCAAAGGCATGCAAGATATCTCACAAAAGGTAGACAAACACATAAGGTCGCTATCATCATTAGCCAAAGGGATATAAGAACTGATGACACAGTGGTCCACTGGTCCAGGCCTCTGATGGTTATTTCTAAATGTCTACTAGCCACAACCTAGAATACCTTGGTTTCAACTGAGGAGTTACTTAGACCACACCCACCCATGAGGATGTCTGTTGGGGATTGTCTTGATGGTTAATTGATGTAGGAGGACCCAGCCCTTAAGGGATGCACTGTTCCTTAGGCAGGGGTCCTGAGCTGCATAGGATAAGAGAAAGCTAGATGAGAATGATCTACTAAGCAAGCAGAATGGATGTGCTCACCTCTCTTTGCTGTAGCTGTGGATGTGATGCAACTAGTTGCTTCAGTTCCCATCTTGAACTCCTTGAAATGGTAGATTACAACCTGGAATTGTAATCAAATAAACCCCTTTATTCCAGTAGTGATTTGCATGAGAATGTCCCCCCATTCATAGACTCTGGTATTTGAATTAGGACCCCAGTTGGTTGGGTAGCATCCTAGGCTGCTTGAGGAGGTTTAGGAAAAGTGGTCTTGCTAGGAAGTGTATCACTGGGAAGTATAGCACAGGCTCTGAGAGACTGGAACTTCACCCTAACTCCAGTTTGCGCTCTCTGCTTTGTGATTGCGTTTGACGATGTGAACCTCCTATTCCTGCTCTGTGCTTATCTCTTGCTGGCATGCCTCCCACTATATGAATTCTTGTTGCTCTGGAACTGTAAGCCCCTGAAAACCCCTCTATACATTGTCTTGGCCATGGTGTTTTATCACAGCAACAGAAAAGTAATTATACACTCCTCTAACTTGCTTTTGGTCACAGTAGGGCAAGGCTTACTAGAAAGCTGAAACTCATAACCTCAATAGATGTTTGCAAGGTCCTAGGGACTCTACACTCTCAGGAGACACAGCCACACTGGAAGCAATGTAGATATTTAGGGTGACATCACTTGCTCCATCACACCCCAGAACAAAACACAGTGTGAGGTTCATCTTAATGGCCAACTTGATGGAATTTAGAATCGCCATGGAAACACACCTCTGAGCATGCCTGTGAGGCAGTTTCTAGATTGGATTTACTGAGGTGGGAAGATCCACCATGAATAGCAATGGGACCATTTCAGGAATGGGTACCACCTAAGACTGAATAAAAAGGAAGAAGCGAACTGACACCAATGTGTATCTCTTTGTTTCCCAAATGTAGACACAATGTGACCAGCTACCTTCTGCTCCTGCCACCAGGACTTCCCTACCATGTGGGGTTGTGTTTTGTTGAACTGTGAACCCATCAAAGCCCTTGTTCTTTTAGGCTGCTTCTTGTCAGGTCACAGCAAGGAGGAAAGTAGCTGTCGGAAGGAGTGTGGGAAACTCTTCAAGCATCTATTGCTGAGTTTTGAGGTTACATGCAGAGCTTTACAACTTAGATCATCCAGAATTAGGGCTTTATGCTAGTCTGGGAGTCCCTCAAGAAATTACTAGATGTCAGCTTGCCTGAGGCTGGAAGGGCCATTTTATTTTTATTTTTAATTATACATATGAGTGTGTGTGTGTGTTGTGTGTGTGTGACTGTGAAACCGAAAAAGTGCATCTCCTGGAAACAGATCCCCTAGAACTGGAGTTCCAGGAGGTTGTGAACCACCCAGTGTGGATGCTGGACTGACCTTGGGTCATCTGAAAGAGCAGCAATCACTTAGTCACTCAGCCACCTCTCTAGTCCCCAAAGATTCACTTAGACTAACATTCACAGGGCAGCCCCCAGCGATACTGGCTGCGGACAGGAAGTCTCCCACAGGGCTCCTTGCCATCAAAGCAGTGATATCTTCTTTTGTGGCTTACCCTGGAAACCACATGCTATCTTCCTCATATTCTGTTAGACATGTGTGTCATTCAGGGTAGGGTTGCCAGGAAACCTCAGATACACACATGCAGACATAGGCTGTAGGCTGGGAAGGACCGATGGTCATGTGATTGACAGTAACGTCTCCAGTGAGTGGGGAAGACTGAATGCAGAGCTTTATGAAAATGGAGTGTGGGCTGCCTGAGCCAAGTGGAATGTGTTGTGCCTTTAACAGCAGATAACCCTCATCCAGATGTCGGGTCAAGTTAACCAGGGCTGGCAGCCATTCAAGAGAGTCGTGTGTGTGTGTGTGTGTGTGTGTGTGTGTGAGCTGCCGGATGAACAGGTAGATGGTTTGGAAGCCTGTTGTGGTTCAGAGTCCACACTAGGTGAAAGTCAGCTGCTTGTGTCTCCTTTTCAATGTGGCTTGGTGCCGTTGGACTCAGCAGCGATTCTGGCATAGTGGCTGGCGAGGGCAAGGCCACTCTGAAGTCTCTGGAGGAGATTTACTGAGCAGGCACATGGAGGATGCTGTTCTCACTCACGCTGCTCCCCAGCCTGTAACAACGTGATCTCCCACAGTCACTACCGGTAGCCTGGGAATGAAATCGAGGTGGGAGCAGCTAGGCTGATGAGATCTCAGGTGGTGCGCACATTGAGAACAGACCCTCGGGAGACAGCTTCAGTGAGACAGCTCATTTAATTGGGGGAAAGGAGGACAAAGGCTTTTTAAACCTTTGGGGGTGAGTAGGGGCTATGGGGGTAGGTGTACACCATTGGTTGGGGCCAGGATGCTGAAGATGTCTAATTTGCATAAAAAGGAATTCCAGGTGCTTGCTGGATATGACCTTATAAGGAGAGGGGAAATTTAACCTGGTGGCTACTATACAGCCTCCTCTGGTGTGGGCAAAGGTTGTGGGTGCAGGGACATGCAGGCCCGGGGCAGGAGAGGGAGGGAGTGGTCCCACCCTTACTTCTCTGGAAACGGTATTTTTGGGGTTGGACACTACTCAACCCCAGTTCTACCCTGAAACAGCTCCTCATGGAGCTGTGGGTTCCCTGGCCCTACAATGTGTTTTGTTTGTTTGTTTGTTTGTTTTAAAGCATGAGTTGGGGCCAGTGGCTGCAGACCAGCTTGAGGATACTGAGACCACCAGATCAATACTGTGGCTCTTCAGGGATAGCTAGGTGTATTTTCTATCATCTCATCAGATCCTGTAGGAATGATTGTTCTTTAGGAGGAAGACTAGAGAAGGCCGAGGGCCCAAGAGCCCTACACCTCAGGGTGTAACACAAACCAGGCTTCAGGAGGAGTCAAGGTCATTGTCCCAGGGGTCAATCTCAATCTAAGAGGCCCACAGGAAAGACAAGACAAGCTGTTTCTTCTGACCAGAGGGGACTGAGGTGCTGGCTGGGTTCTCTCCTCAGTGGAAGAGAGCAGCTGAGCTGCTTATATTGG
Organism: Apodemus sylvaticus; assembly: GCF_947179515.1. NCBI lineage: Eukaryota > Metazoa > Chordata > Mammalia > Rodentia > Muridae > Apodemus > Apodemus sylvaticus. The sequence continues at coordinate 15,927,020 of NC_067485.1, forward strand.
GACCATCTCAGTCAGGAGTCATATTTAGGGGAAGACGAAGAACAGCTGTGTTCAGGAAGAGAGGGAATGGATTTCTAATTCTCAGCCAGGTTAGCATACATGTGAGGTGTAGGATGGCAAATGGAAGATGCTAGAACAAACTGCTTAGAGGAAGAACAGTGGCTCAGTTGTCCTCCCACTGCTAGGGTGGCTTGGGCTGGACCCCGGGCTGGGATGCACTTGGGACCCTTCTGCACTCCTGCCTTTGACTTTGGAGAGCAGATGTTCCTTGTGTGGATGTTCCAGCTGAATCTCAGCACAGCCGTTCACTCCCCGCTACTCATCCTTCCTCTCATGACTCAGCTTCCTCGAAGTAATGAAGCGATGACACACGCCACCAGTGAGCATTCACAGAGGCTCCCAGCTCTTCTGAAGAAAGCTTAGCTAGGGCTTCAATGGCTGTGATGAGACACCATGACCAAAGCAAGCAGGGGGAGGAAGGGTCTATTGGCTTACACTCCCATACCACTGTTCATCGTCGAAGGACGTCAGGAACTCAAAGCGGGGACCTGGAGGCAGGAGCTGAGGCAGAGGCCATGGAGGGGTGCTGCTTACTGGCTTGCTCTTCATGGCTTGCTCAGCCTGCTTTCTTAGAGACCCCAGGATCATCAGCCCAGGGCTGGCCCTATTCACAATGGGTTGGACCCTCTACCATAAATCGTTAGTAAGAAAATGCCCTTCAGGTTTGCCTGCAGCTCAGTCTTAGGAAGGTGTGTTTTTGTTTTTGTTTTTTTTTAAACTGAGGTTCCCTTCTCTCAAGTGACTTTAGCTTGTGTCAAGTTGATACAAAACCACCCAGCACAGACATCTATATGGAATTCGTGTTAGTATGACTTTCTCTGTGAGGTTAAGGATTTAAATTTTTAAAAAATTATTTATTTATATGAGCATTTTTTTCCTGGTATGTCCATATGTGCAGTGTGTGCCCAGTGATCACAGAGGTCAGAAGGGGGCATCAGAACTCTTGATGGTGGAGTCGCAGATGGTCGTAAGATACCATGTGGGTGCTGGGAATTGAAGTCTGTTTCTCTGTAAGAGCAACAAATGCTCCAAACCACTAGGCCCTGTCTCCAACCTCCGAGGCAGAACATTTAAAAAGATCGGTCATTGGAACTCATTACTCAATGGTAAAGTACTAGGGACCTGAGTTTAGATTCCATCACCCCCACATAAAAGCTGTGTGTAGAGGTTACATTTGTAACCCTTAGCTCTGTGTGAGGGTGTAGGGATTGGCAAGACAGCCTAGCCAGCTGGTGAGAACCAGGCTGCTGGGGAGCACATTGTGGCTCTCAGTCACAGGTACATACTAGGACCCCCTAAGCATGTGAACTTCTGTCTTAACTCCACCCTTCCCCCTCCTTCTCCTGGGGAGATGCTCATGGTATGGAGATGTGTCTGAAGTCCCTTCTCTGAGTCATGCAGACAACCACAGAGCCATCATCAGAGACTTGGTGGCGTGGCCTGGTTAACAGCGAAGTACCAATGTACAGTCTCTGAGCCACCCCAACTCCCTCTGTTCCTTGCAGAGCTGAACTCTAAAGAGCCCTGTGACTCAGGTCAGGCTCTGCCTTGATTCAAAGGGGTTAATTATTTGGTTTGCTTTGTTCAAGAGGTAGGGGTTACTGTTATGTCACAAGATCTTGACTCCCACCTTGGGGCAGCTTAGCTTCTTAACTCATGTAAACTCTGTACTGCACAATGTCACTGTCCCCATTAGGGCTACTTTGCTGTGATGAAACACCATGACCAAAGCAACTGAGGGGTTATTTGTCTTACTATACTGTAGTCCATCAGGGAAGGAAGTCAGGACAAGAACTCAAGCAGGGCAGGAACCTGGAGGCAGGAACAGTTGCAGGGGCCATGGAGGGATGCTGCTTACTAGATTGCTCTCCATGTCTTGTTCAGTCTGCTTCCTTATAGAACCCAGGACCACCAGCCCTGGAATGGCACCACCTGCAATAGGCTGATTACTAGTTAAGAAAATTCCCTACAGGCTTGTCTACAGTCAGATCAGATCTTATGGAGGCGATTTTCTAATTGAGGTTCCCTCCTCTCTGATGACCCCATCTGTAACAACCTGATAAAAAATTATCCAGAACAGCTACCAAAGTGGACAGGGGTGTTGAGACCCACAGGGAGGAAGCTGATAGGGACTAGGTGTTATCCCTGGCCTGGGGCTTCAAGTCTTTCCCTCACAGGTTCTGCAAATGAGTTTTGGAACCAAAACAGTGACAACACATGACACCTATCACAGAAAACAAGGGACAAGATGATAACCCAGGATAGCTCTGGAGATGCGCAGACATGGGGACTGTAGGTTGGTGTCTAGGGATGGAAGGGTCTTATTTGAGTGTTGGGTTGAGGATACATGAGAGCTTACAACACACATTGCCTTAAAAACAGTGCTTCATCTAACCTTCAGTATAAGACCAGGGTGTTTGGGTAGGTTGCTTGTGTGTGTGTATGTGTGTGTGTGTGTGTACATGGATACAAACACATGCACATGCATGTAGAGGCCAGAGGGACAACCTTGGCTGTCATTCCCATCAGGTGTCACCCACCTCCAGCTTTAACACAGGATCTCTCACTGAACCAGAGCCTACCAGCAGGCTAGGCTGGATACCTAGCAAGTGCCAGGGATCCCCCGTCTCTGTCTCCCCAGCATCAGGATTACAGGTACATAACCTGGCTTTTCTAGGTGGGATCTGGGGACCAAACTTGGGCGTTCATGTTTGCACAGCCAGCACACTATCCCTTAGATGTCTCCTCAGCCCCTATAAACTTTTCTTTTGCTCAGAGTAAAGGGCCCTTATCTGAAATTCATACTGACTCATGACCTCCTCACTGCCCTGCATCCTGAAGAGGAAGAAACAAGGTCAGGGTTTAATAAAGCTACACAGGTACTCAACCATGGAGTCAGTCTTTGACGGGGAGCAGGGTTTGCAGGGTTCCCGAGTCCACTCTTGTCCAACTAGAAAGCAGAACACAGGGATACATGTAAGTTCCACAGGGCTTTGTTACTTGTCAGCTCAAGGGGAAAAGACATGGCTTGCATGGGAAGTCCCACACATTGGAAAGAACACAAAAGAGTGAAGTTAGACATCATTGTCTTTCTTCAAGACAATGTGTGTGTGTGTGTGTGTGTGTGTGCAGAGGCCAGAGGTCAATGCAGGTGTCTTCCTCCATTGCTTCTCCATCTGCATTTTGAGACAGGGCTTTTCCCTGAGCCTGGAACGGATAGATAAACTAGTTAGCTGGCAAACTCCAGTGGTTCCTCCTGTCCCAACCCCACCCCTCAGCACTGGGGTTACCAGTACCTGGTTTTCCACACGGCTGCTGCTGGGGATCCGAGCTAGATTTTTCACACTCACACAGAAAGCCCTTCACTGCCTACCCCACCCCATCCCCCCAGGCCCTCTTCTTCCAGTTCCTGGGTGCTCAGGCTACGGAATCCTTTAACAGATGCCAAGCGACGCAGCTGTGGGAGACTCAGCTTGGGAGGGCACACGCCAGTGAACAGACATAGCCATGGATCAGTTCATTAGCTCAGAGCCTATACATTCACCTTAGTATTAGCATTAATCAGTGGCAAACTCTAAGCATGGGATTCAATTCGGAAAATGTGGATTTATCGATATTGTGGGAGGTGCTCCTGTAGGCAAGGCTTAACACAACCCATAACTGTTTTCAGGATGCTGCTCCAGACAGGGGTTAGTAAGTGTCTGGATGGGTTGAGGGAAGTGTTGGGAACAATAGTTCTCTAGGTTACACTTCTTCTCCTGTCCCCAGGGAGCTAAGGACCACATGTAAGGTCTACTGCATGTTAGGGAAGCATTCGCTGTACTCCAGGCCAGGTTTAAAATGCTTTTTAGTTCAAGATCATCATTGAGTCAAGGAAAATTGCAAACAGGAAGCCCATCTTCACTTCCCTGAGTTCCTTCTCAAAGCTTAGATCCTTCCTTCCCTTTGTTCTTTAACTACATACCGACCTCTCAGACAGTCGCCTTAAGACAGTGCTTACCTAATGTCGGTATAACCAAATAACCTCAGGAAAACTCAGTCAGTTGCCATGTAAGCTCACTGCTTACCACAAACCCATACACACCCGGGCGTTAATGATGAAACACAAGGCTAATGAATGATTGTGATTTGCGGAATTCCTGCATTGTGGAGGGCCTGTCAACAGCACCCTTAGCTCCACTTATTTGGTCTGCATTACACGGGGGTGGGGGCAGGGAGAGTAGTTTAGCAATGCACGGAAACTGAGGCACAGCTCTGCAGCAATCATGATGGTGAGTGTGAACGGGGAGAAGCAGCCCCAGCAGCTAATGCTGCTGAGGGCAAGCCTTGGCATACACTCAGGCAGTGAGTTGGAGTGTCGAGGCATTGGCAGGCAAAGAGAGATGGTCTAATCATTTCTTTATTTTTAATTATGGTGGTGTGACTGTCTTACAATGTCTGTGACAAGTGATACAGTATGATTTTAAAACAATTAGAAAGACCCCTTGTGAGCCACTGAAGGGAATGTTAATGGAAGACAGAGGACAGTATTCCTAGAAAGGCAAAGCAGCTAGTTCAGGGCCAGGAATAATGTATATGCATGTGCATATATATATATATATATATATATATATATATATATATATATATATATATATATATATATGTTATATACACATATATACAATATATATGTATGTTATGTTCTTTGTATATCTTGGATATAAGCCCTCTGCCGGATATAGTGTTGGTAAAGATCTTTTCCCAATTTGTTGGTTGCCATTTTGTTCTTTTGATAATGTCCTTTGCCTTACAGAGACTTTGTAGTTTTATGAGGTCCCATTTGCCAATTCTTGATCTTAGAGCATAAGCTATTGGTGTTCTGTTGAGGAAATTTTCCCCTGTGCCCATGTCCTCAGGGGTCTTACCCAGTTTCTTTTCTATTAGTTTCAGTGTGTCTGGCTTTATGTAGAGGTCCTTGATCCACTTGGAGTTGAGCTTAGTACAAGGAGATAAGAATGTTATGTATGTATATTTATGTGTATGTATGTCTATGAATGTGTATGTATGTGTATGTGCATGTATGTATACATATGTATATGCATGTGTGATGTATGTGTATGTATGTGTATGTATATGTATGTATGTATGTGTATGCATGTATATGCATGCATATGTATGTGTATGTATGTGTATGTATATATGTATATATACATAACACATTTTATACATATATGTGTATATATGTATGTATGTATATATATCCAACATGATATTTGATGTGACTCTTAGGAATTATAGGAAGAGTTTGAGAGATTGGAGAGAGGAAGAGAAGACTCCAGGCAGGAAAATTTGGTATACAGAAGTGAGGTATGGGTCAGGACCAGCATGAGAGATTTGGTTTGGCAGGAATACAGGCAGGCACTAAAAAGGTAGTAAATCTGGACTGACTCCTTGTTTTAACCTGTGACCCACTTTCCTTACCAAGTGGAGCCTCAGTATGTTCAGGGGCTCACTCGCCTTTCACTGTCCTGCTCAGCCTCAAGATGAGCATTCAGCCCAGAGTGTGGCTGGGCAGTATTTCTGGAATGAGTAAGGGTTTGCATGGCCTTGCATTAGAGTGACACATTAGTTACTGCATTAGAATGAACCTTTTCCCTTTGCAAGTGGGTTAGCCAGATGTGGTCTAGCAGTGGAAGGGCTGGCTGACACAAGCTGTGGGAGGTGCTTCCATTCTGGTTCCTGTGTGGTGGGGTGTTACAGAATGTTCCACTGTGTACTTACTCATGCTCCATTGATGGATACATTCCGGTTTCCATTTTGAGGCTATGATGGGTTGCAGTACTCTGAACATCTTTGTCCATTTCTTTTGGTGGACATTGGGTTCATTTCTCCTGGAATGGACTTGCTGAGTCACGCCCGTGTCTCATTTTGGAAGAAAATGCCAACCATTCTCTAGGGATTCGCTCATCCTGTGTTTCTTCCATCAGCACTAAGAGTCCACAGTACAAGATGCCTTCACCAACACTTCATGTTGAGTTTCCACTTTGTCATCTTGCTGGGTGTGGGGTATGGTCTCTGTAGAACTCTGTTCTCACCTTTTGTTATTTAATTGCTGCGTCTGTGTATGTGCAGGTGTGTACACATGCATCTGCATTCACGCATACATGCTTATTCATGCACACACACACACACACACACACACACACACACACACACACACACGTACATAAATGTGACCGGTTTCATTTGTATAATGTGACTTGCATGTATATGTTTTCAGGGCTGGCTACTCATTCATTTTTGCTGTGTTGTTCAGCCTGGTCTTGTGTTTGCAGTGTGTTCTGGAGGGATTTGAACGAGTGGTCCTCCTGCCTCAGTCCTAGCTGGGGCACCACCGTGCCCAGCTTCTCATTTTTCTGTTTTTCCCCTTCTTTTCTCCCTCTTTTTCTCTCCCTCCATTTTATATTTTGAATTTATATTAGTCTTGCTCATGGACAGACTGAGTAATTAGCTTGGAGAGAGCTTCTGGGTGGCCAACTTTCTGGGTCTCACTGTGGAAACCTTCCTTAAATTTACATTTCTCAACTATGTAGCCAATGTTCAGGAGCATTGAAATCAAGGCTCAAAGTCTGTTTTCCTTTGGAAATTCCAAGTTGTTGCTCTGTTACTTTTAATCTATGTTGTTGATATGTTTGTTGTCCAAATATTCTATTTTTTAAAATATAATACACACACCCAAAGTGGCAAATTATACATCACGCAAATTCATCATGTAATTTTTTTGGGGGGGGTAGCTAGCTCACTCTCATTGAGTGGTCCCTAAGTGGCCAATCCCATAGCAGTTTCATATTCTTCCTGAAATAGTCTAATACCCCCTTCCCTCCTCCTCTAGTTTTCTTTTTATGGTTCTTCTGACAGCATGTCAAGCATGGAGATTCTTGCTATTCCTCTACCTTTTAACTGTATTTCTCATCTGGTGCAAATTTTCCAATGAAGACTTGGGTCTCAGTTCCTCAGAGTCCTTCTTTATTAATTTCTTGTGTGGTCTGACTTCTGCAGCTTATGTTTATTGAGGAGGGGTAGTCTGTCTTCATCTTATACTTCCTTTCTCCATCCGATTTTTTCATTTTATTGAAAAAATATTTTTAAAAATGATATCCTGGTTATAGCTTCCTCTCCCCCTGTCCTCCAGCTTCCTCTCCACCTCCACTCTGATTTGAATCCACCCCCTTTCTGTTTCTCATTAGAAAGCAACAGGCTCCTGAGAGATAACAACCAAATGTGACAAAGTAAAATATAATAAGATAAAGCAAAAGCCATGATATTGGGACTGGTCGGGCAACCCTTTCTGATTCAGGCACAAGAATCAGAAACCCACTCCTTCACCTACTCAGGAGTCCCAAAAAAAACACTAAACTGGAGGCTACAGTCTACATGCAGAGGACCTGGTATGGACTGGTGGGTTTCAGACCCAGGGCAAGCAGCTGGGTGCATATTTAACACACCAAAGTGGACCTGACCTCCAGGTTCTCCCAGCACCTCTCAGTTCCTACCTGTTCCAGGGCGTGGCTGCCACACCTCCCCCTCTGTGCTAAACTTTCCAGCCCAGGGGCTGGGCATCCTCTCATTCAGAAGTTCTTCATTGTTCTCTCTCTCTCTCTCTCTCTCTCTCTCTCTCTCTCTCTCTCCCCCTCCTTCCCTCTCTCCTTCCCTGCCTCTTCCCTACCCCCCTTTGCATGGCAACTTGATGACCCACTCCTGTGTGGTTGGTGAAATCTCACCTGAGAACTGCCCCCAGTAACCCTGCCTTTATACTTTAATTTGGCTTTAGTTGGCTCTTTTTGTCGGCAGAGATAACTTATCACAGGTCTGCCCCTTGCTCACTGCTTCCATCTCTGTGAGTTCATGTGAGCCTTATTTTGTTGACTCAGGGCCCTTGTTTTCCCGGTGTTCTCCATCCCTTCTGGTTCTTACATTCTTTCTGCTTTCTGTTCCTCGGGGTTCCCTGAGCATTAAGGGGAGGGATTTGACAGAGACATCTCATTTAGAGCTGTCTGCTCCAAATACTCTCTCTATGCATTAGAGTGTTGGTCTCTGCATACATTCCCATTTGTTGCAGGAAGAAGCCTCTCTGATGATGTCTGGATAAGGTACTGATCTATGAGTATAGCAGAATATCATTAGGAGTCATTTTATTGATACTTTTTTTTTTTTTGGACTGGTAGTGTTTTGTTTTACCCTAGGTCTCTGGGATGTCTAGTCTCTGGTTCTTGGTCACCCAAGCAGTGTCAGGTATGGGTTCTGTCTCATGGAGTGGACCTTAATTCAAATTAGACATTGCCTGGTCATTTCCACAAGTTATGTGCCACCATGGCTCTAGTGTATCTTGAAGGTAGGACAGATTGTAGGTCAAAGGTTTTGTGGCTAGGTTGGTGTTTGTTTCTTTTTTGATAGCCTGAAAAGTACCTTCCTGCACCGAAGACATTAGAACCCAGATGAAGTTGGGACATTAGAACCAGGATGAAGGCTCTGGGTCGGTACCAGCCCCACTTGTCTGTGTCCAGTGGGTTGTGTGGGTGTTGTCCCCAGCAATGGGGCCCTGCTGTCAATTTTCAGAGAGCAAACCATTGTCCTAGCAACCCATTGTCCTGGCAACCCATTGTCCTAGCAACCCACTGTCCTAGCAACCCATTGTCTTTGCAACCCATTTTTCTAGCAACCCACTGTCCTAGCAACCCATTGTCCTGGCAACCCACTGTCCTAGCAACCCATTGTCCTGGCAACCCACTGTCCTAGCAACCCACTGTCCTAGCAACCCACTGTCCTTGCAACCCATTGTTCTAGCAACTCATTGTCCTAGCAACAGACAGGTTTTCTTTGTGGATTTCTATGGGACCCCTTTGTCTAACAACTCAACTGAATGCAACTCAGTCCCACTACTGGAAGCCTTGTTGGTGACAAGAGATGGCCAGTAGAGACTCTGTCTCTTCCATTATCGAAAGACCTTAGTAGGATCACCTTCATATATTTTTAGGAAGTTTCCACCACACTAGGTTTCCATATCATCCCTCAAATACCCCTCACTTCCAGATGTCTCTCTCCAAATTTGCACCCTCTACTTTATCTCTTCTCCCTTCGACAACGAATTCTCCTGCTTCTGTCCCTCCCCTCCCCCAGTCCACCTGTAAAATCTATTCTATTTTCCTCTCCTAGGGAGACCCATGTGTTCTTGCTAGACCCTTCCTCAATACCTTACTTCTCCGGGTATATTGAATCTAATATGTAGCTTGCTTATCATTTACCTAATGGCTAATAAGAAAAGCATACTATATTTATCTCTCTGGGTCTGGGTTACCTCACTCAAGATGTTTTTTTTTTCTAGTTCTGTCCATTTGCCTGCAAATTTTATGATGTCATTTTTTTTAACAGCTGAGTAATACTCCATTGTATAAATGTACCACATTTTTTTTATCTATTCTTCTGTTGAGGAACATCTAGATTGTTTCCAATTTCTGGCTATCATGACTAGAACAGCAATTAACATGGTTGACTGAGTGAGTGTCCTTGTGATAGACTGGAGCATCCTTTGGGTATATGCCCAATAGTGGTATAGCTGGATCTTGAGGTAGGTTGATTCCCAACTTCCTGAGGAACTGCCATATTGATTTCCATAGTGGCTGTACAATTTTGCACTCCCACTAGCAATGGAAGAATGTTCCCCCTTTTCTACCTCCTAGCCAGCATGAGCTGTCACTTGTGCTATTGATCTCAGCCATTCTGACAGGGGCAAGAGGGAATCTCAAAGTAGTCTTAATACAGTTATTTAATAACTGGAAAAAAGACAGCATATTCAACAAATTGTACTGGTCTGCCTGAACACCTTTGATCTCTTTCAGGTGTCTTACTGCTCTCGCTAAGACGTCTAGTACTATATTGGGTAGGCATGGAGAGAGTGGGCAACCTTGTATTGTTCTAGCTAAGACTTCTAATTTGAATAGTAATAGAGAGATTGGACAATCTTAACCTGTAATGGAATTGCTTTGAGTTTTTCTCCATTTAATTTGATATTGGCGATAGGTTTTTTTGTAAACTGCTGTCTTAGTCAGGGTTTCTATTCCTGCACAAACTTCATGACCGACAAGCAAGTTGGGGAGGAAAGGGTTTATTCAGCTTACAGTTCTGCATTGCTGTTCATCACAAAAGGAAGTCAGGACTGGAACTCAGCAGGTTAGGAAGCAGGAGCTGATGCAGAGGCCATGGAGGGATATTCCTTACTGGCTTGCTTCCCTTGCTCTCTTATAGAACCCAAGATCACCAGCCCAAAGGTGGTACCACCCACAAGGGGCCCTCCCCACTTGATCACTAATTGAGAAAATGCCCACAGCTGGATCTCATGGAGGAACTTCCCCAACTGAAGCTAACCTTTCTTTGTGATAACTCCAGCCTGTGTCAAGTTGACACACAAAACCAGCCAGTACAACTGCCTTTATTTTGTTTAGGTATATCCCTTGTATCCCTAATATCTCCAGGATTTTAATCATGGATTTTTTCTTTCAGTTTGTTTATATGGTAGATTACATTTATTGATTATTGTATATTAAACTACTCCTGAATCTCTGGATTGAAGCCTACCTGGTCATGGTGGATGATATTTTTAATGTGTTTTTAGGTTCAGTTTGCAAGTGTTTTAGCATCCATGTTCATAAGGAAAATTGTTCTGTAAGTCTCTTTCTTTGTTCAATTTGTACGTGGTTTTGGTATCAGGGAACTGTGGCCTCATAAAATTAATTGGGCAATGTTCCTTCCGTTCCTATTTTGTAGAATAATCTTACACTCCATGTATGCTGTGGAAAATTCCCCATGGCCCAAGTCCTTCCTCCATGCTGTGTAGCAAAGTTGTATTTTGGGAATTGTGCACCACCTCTTGGGATGGTCTTGATTCTGCTGAGTCACTGTAATCCCATCCCTCTTCATGAACAAATGGTTGGCTGAGGAGCCAGGCTAAGGCTGCCCAGCAGAACACATTCTCAGTGATGTCCTTTTTGGGTCTTCTTGGTGCTCTCCAGAGCACTCCCAATTGTATTAACTTGCTTTTCTCCTGGTGGTGCCTGTTTCTTTCCCAGCCCTGCTCTGATTGGCTCACTGAACCATTTCCTCAGCCCATACAACTTCCAGAGTAGCCTCTGACCAGACTGTCAACATTAGCCTTTCTTCCTCCTAGCTAGGGAGTCAAGTCTAGGGAGTGTCAGCCCAGGAACTGTGAAGCAGGTCCTGTGAAGGATTCTGAGGCACGTTCAAGTTTGAGAGCCCTAGTTCTATCAGTTGATTGTCTTTACTCTGTATGCCATTATTGTGATAGTATGTGTGATTCACACATACTCTGGGTACAAAAATGTATGAGAACACACACACACACACACACACACACACACAGAGGGCCATGAAGTCACAGTCTCTCTTAATCTTGTGCCTTAGGAGCCCTTCTCAGTGTTGGGTGCAGCTCTAGGTGGGCACCTGTCTTTGAAGACCTTTCCTGAGCATGTCTGTACACACACTGTTAACTCTAACTTGTTATGTAGTCTTCAGGTTCATAGAATTCTGATTATGGTTTATCTTTCTTTAAATAAAATGTTTTGTGACTAGAGCTTCATCCTGAGATCTGTGGTAAGGGCTTTAAAGGTCAAACGCAAGGGCTCAAGAGACCATACTGACACCTCTGGGTGCTTGCTGTCATGTTGATTTAAGAGTGTTGCTCATAAGTTCCACACTGGGAGAGTCATTTTCAGTGTGGCACTGCCAGGAGATGAGACCTTCACAAGGAAGACCCCGGAGCTGGGGAGATGGCTCAGTGGTTAAAGCACATGCCATACTAGCAGGACCTGAGGGTAGATCTCCAGAACCTGTATAAACACAGGGCGAGCATGGCAGCTCACTGGTAACTCCAGCCGTAGAAGGCAGAGCCAGATGGTTCCTCACTGCCTTCACCCTCTCCTCAAAGCAGGCTGGCTAGTAAGACTCTTCTCATAGGCAAGCTCTAGGTTTGATTTCAAGACCTTGTCTCAAAAGTGCAACGGCGGAAGATTCCAGACATCAGTTTCCAGCTCCACACTTCCATGTGCTCACATGTATGTGCACCCCCACAGTCCTCATATACATGTGAACATACATGTATGTATGTACGCATAGCACATGCACATATGAAAAGAAGAAAAAGTGTGTGTGTGTGTGTGTCTGTGTGTGAGAAGTGGACCTCCGTGGGAGGTCCTTAGTGGGTGTGCTTTGAAAAAAGGCTGAGGAGTCCTAGGCTCTCTGGCTCTTTTTCCAACCTGTTCTCTCAGGAGTGCCATATACCACGAGGAGACATAGGCAGGTAGGACCATCACCAGGGGCTGCACCATGGAGCTCAGCTCTCTATTCTCTGTCTGTCTGTCTGTTTGTCTGTCCCTTTCTTTTCTTCCCTCCCTCTGTCTACCCCTCTTTCTCTGTCTCTTGTTTCTGTCTTTGTCTTTCTCTCAAGTTAGCACGTGTGAGGTATTTTGTTATCATAATGAACAGCGGGCTAATACCACCCCAGGGACAGTGTAGGATTAGGATGTTGCTGGGACTGGACATGCCCCATTGGCCTGATCGTCAGAGCTGCCCCACTGTCTGAGGAGGGAGGAACATATTATAATTTGAGTGATATAATGTGCTTTATGGATTGGGTTTTTATACTAACACAGAAGAGACTGGCATGCCTTGGCCCTCTGGAAGTTCCAAGCGACAGGGAGAGAGGGATCAGTTTTAACCTTGAGACATTGGTTTTGAACATAGAAGCACCTTTGGACTTCCAAGTCTCCTGTAACTCATGAACACAGAGACTTTTCTCTTGTCCAAAGACCCTGGTCCTTTTGTCCCTAATTCTCAGTCCCCACAGGAGCTTCTATAATTCACACACTTGGGGGTATTAGGGTGGCAGGATAGACCTACTGTGGTAACCCTGCTCGAAGTGACAGTTGACCTCTGTGTCAGCACATGGCTACCCAGGCCAGGCGAGAGTCCTCCGAGGCTGCAGACAGCGCCACAGTGAGTCACCTTTCCCAGCACTGGCTTGGCTTCCTGCCTCTTCATTTGCTTTTGCAGCCAGTCCAGACTCAGAGCTGCAGATCGGGGTCTGCAGCAGGACTCTCACAAGGCTGTGTGTCTCGCAGTCTCGGCTGTTAACACTCTCTTCTGAGCGGCCTTTCTCCTTCCTTTTCTGCTTGCTCCAGATGAATTGAGGCTTTCTTTTCCAGTCTCTGCAGATCACAGCTCTTTCCCTACGGCCCCTATTTGATTTTACCTCCATGCCCTCTTCATTGCTTTGTTCCTTTCTAGCAAGCTAGCTCAGTGTATTCTGTCAACCTGCTTTCTGTGGTAGGAGCTGTGCCCACATCTTTGTGTTCTTGCTTTTTAGCGGGTCTTAGTCAGAAAGCCAATTTCATCTGGTGCCCTTGAGTTGTTATTTTTAATAGTGCTGCTGTTTCCCCAGATTCCATCTATTTCTCAACAAAAGCTCTCAGCAACTAGATTGGGGTTGTAGCTATGTGTGGGCTTGTGGAAGGGGCTGTGCTGCCCACAGAGCCAGAAGAGGGAGTCAGATACCCCTCCCTGTAGCTGGAGTTACCACTTGTGAACCACCTGACATGGGTGCTGGCCACTGAACTCAGGTCCTCTGCAAGAGCAGCGCATGCACCTAAGCACAGAGCTCTCTCCAGGCCCTTGTTTGATTTTTTTAAAAAAGATTTTATTTTATTTTAAATTGTGTGTGTGTGTGTGTGTGTGTGTCTGTCTGTCTGTGTGTGTCTCTCTCTGTGTGTCTGTCTGTGTGTCTGTCTGTCTGTCTGAGGGTAGGTTTGTAGACATGAGTGAAGGTATCTTTAAGCCAGAGACAAGGACTGTATGGGCTGGTTTTGTGTGTCAACTTGACAGAGGCTGGAGTTATCACAGAGAAAGGAGCTTCAGGTGATGAAATGCCTCCATGAGATCCAGCTGTAAGGCATTTTCTCAATTAGTGATCAAGCGGGAAGGGCCCATTGTGGGCGGTGCCATCCCTGGGCTGGTAGTCCTGGGTTCTATAAGAAAGCAAGCTGAGCAAACCAGGGCAAACAAGCCAGTAAGGAACGTCCCTCCATGGCCTCTGCATCAGCTCCTGCTTCCTGACCTGCTTGAGTTCCAGTCCTGACTTCCTTTGGTGATGAACAGCAATGTGGAAGTGTGAGCTGAAAAAACCCTTTCCTTCCCAACTGGCTTTTTGGTCATGACTCCCTAGGGAACTAGAGCTGAAACAACTCCATGTATGATTTAAACTTCTGGAACTAGGCCGTGATGAAGAAAAGAAACCTTGGAACTTAAGACTGGGCTCCATACAGACAGGTGTCAGACAGGAATAGATGCTTGAATCTTCTGGGCTTTGGAGGGCTTGCAGGAGGCTTGGGTTGTGTTATCCCTTGTGAACTGGGAAGGCGGCTTAGTCAGTAAAAGTAACAAACTTGCCTTGTAAGCAGCAGGACCTGACCTATACCCCCAGAACCCACATAAAAAAGCAGGGCATGGTGAAATGCTGGGGCAGGAGGATTCCTGAGACTTGCTGACGCAGATGGGCCTTGTCTCAGGAAAACCAAGGTGGACAAATGTCCTGAGGAAATGGACTGGAGCTTTTCCTGTGGCCATTGTGTGGACTCTGGGCGCGTGCGCGCGTGCGCGCGCGCGCACACACACACACACACACACACACACACACACACACATGTATATGTTGCTGAGGGTTTCAACTTGTAAAGCAACACTCTACAATTTAGTACTGACAGTTCGCAGCAACTTCTGTGAAATCCTGGCTTGTCAAGGGTTGGTTGTACTGCAGGTTGAGGGGAACAGTCTTCCATAGGTTCACATGTTTGCATATCTTGTCCCTAACCGGTGGCTCAGTCTGGGGAAGTAGTGGAACTGTTAGGAGGTGGAGCCTCACTGGAGTGAGTGGTTCAGCATGAGCTAGAGTGAACCTTTGTTCCTTACGTTGCCTTTATCAGGGCATTTTATAATGTCCCTAAGGGAGGCTAAGAGCACATGTGAGGGGAATTCTGTCAACTTGACAGGGTCTAGTATCACTGAGGAGACACACCCCTGGGCATGCCTGTGAGGGATTATCTTGTTTATCTTGATTAGGAGGCAAGACCCACTGGAAAGGTGGGCAGAAGTGCCCTTCTGTTCTAGGGTCCTGGATTGCCTAGAAACTAGAACAGGAGCTAGATGAGCACCGGGGCTCTCCACCTCTGCTTCCCCACTGTGGATACAATATGACCAGGCAACTGCTGCCGTGCCTTCTCCACCATGATGGGCTGTATCCTGGCTCTATGAGTAAAATAAGTCCTTCCGTACATTGCTTCTGTGAGGATATTTTATCAGAGCGATGAGACCAGTAACGGATACAGTCCATTTCCTTTACTGTTTCATAGACCAGCTTTCTTGACAGTGCTGGTTATTTCTCAGAGGCTGCAGTGGCAAACCCTACTGAGAAGATGAGATGGGTTCCATTTCTCTGCCTCCCTTCCTGGCAGATGTAGAAACGTGCTCATAATTGAGAACAGGAATTATGTAAAGACTTTTACAGGTAATTATTACGGGATATTATCAGTAACTACAACGTCATGATTGCTTCAGCATTTTCAGTTCTTTCTTGGGGAAAGAGACTGAAGACCCTCTCTTTAGCTCAGACTGGCCTGGGACTCACTGTGTAGCATAAGCTGGGTTCAAAACCCAAATCTTCCCGTCGGAGCTTCCTGAGTACTGGGATTATACATACACACACCCTCTTTCCCCACTTTTGATGTGTGTTTTGGGGACTAGACTCAGATTCTTGTGTTTTCCTGGGCAGTACATTACTAACTGACTCATCTTCCTCTCCCTGGCTATATTTTTCTGCCACAGTCTACAAATGAGCATCTGGAGCAGCCCCCATAAAACACGGCGGTACCCTAAACAGACCATTCTGCTCTCTCTGCTCCTTACCGTTCATGCCAACAATGATCAAAACTCATATCAAAAGCTGTACAGAATAAAGATGTACTCTACCCCTGCCTCTCTGGTGACTCTTTCCTCATCTCGAGGCAGCCCATGTGGTCTTCTGCATTGTCTCCATTAAGTCTTTTGGACTCTTCCTTGCAGCAAGTGACTGTGGGTGGTTAACTTGGAGTCTTCCCCTTCCCCTCCCACTTGAGTGGTAGTCTGGAGTGGAAATCAGATTCTGGGTTGGCTGCTTCCCATCTCCAGGCTAATGTTGCTGTTGCTGCTGCTGCTGCTGCTGCTCCGTGCGGCCGTCTCGTGTTTGGTGCTGGTAGAGCTTCCGTGCCGCGTCAGACTTTATCCCTTTGTAAGCAACTGAACTCTTCCCTCCTACTCATGTAATACCCTTTCAGGAGAAAATTATGATTTGATCCATAGAAACTGTACATGGTGGTGGTGGTGAGGGGGGGACGGCTCTGTGAGATGCACACAATGTTCCAGTTGAGATAAGTGTCTTCATTGCCTCAAACATTTATCATTTCCCAAACGGAAGCTTTCAAAGTTCTTTCTTGTAAATTCTTTGGTTTTGGTATTTGTGTTTTATTTATTCATTTTTTTTTTTGGACCCAGTTTCAAGTAGGTCTTCGAATTCACCATTTGACTAAGGGTGACCCTGGTCCCCCTGTCTCCACCTCCTGAGTGCTGGGATATTAGGAGTGCATCGTCACCACACCTGGTGTGTGCAGTGCTGGGGACTGAACCAGGGCATGGTGCATACTGGGTAAGCACTCTGCCAAGTGATCTATAGGATATCTCATTTAGCCCAGCTGGCCTTCAACTACCTGTGCAGCCAGAGATGGCTTTGAACATCTAATCTTCCCTCCTCCATCTCCAAGATGGGTAGCAGGAGTACATCACCGTGTAGACAACTTCAAACATAGGCTATACCACTAAATTCATGCCACTGCAGAAGCGACAGCGGGATTCATCTCTTCTAAGTTTGCCTTAGTGCCCACAGATGGACCTCTGTTCACACTCCTTCCCACTACTCTTCCAAGCCTTGGTAACTAGGGTTCTAGTCAGTACTTTCAAAGCTGGAACATTTTCTGTCTCCATATCCAGGGGGATCATGTGGTATTCGCTGCTTTGTATGTGGCTTATTTAATGTAGCACAGTATCTCCAGGTCTACCTATATAGTTGCAAACCGTGCAATTTCATAGCTTTTAATGGATATATCTATATATCACATTTTCTGCAATCACTCATCAGCTGACAGTTATTCAGCCTGGCATTCCATTCCATGGTTACAGGGAATGGTAGCATAAGGACATGAGGGGATGTCTCTTTGGCATGCTGATTTAAGTTCAGATATATTTATAAGTCAGATTTCTAGACCATATAGCAGTTTTACATTCTTGGGAATCTACATGCAGTTTTTACTATCAGCTGAATCCATTTAGATTCCCGCCAGTGCTATGTTAGTGTTTCTCTCTCCTCTCTACCTTTGCTGGCATGTGGCTATTTTGTGTGTGCTTGTGTGTGCACCTGTGGAGTTGCCTGTGGAGTCCAGTAGAGGGCATCAGATTCCCTGGAGCTGGGGTTGTGAGCTGCTAGACACCGGGACTCAACTTGAATCCTCTATAAGAGCAGCAAGTGCTCTTAGCTAATGAGCATCATTCTGGCCTTGACTTAGGGTTTTTAACTCTCAGATAAAATGCATGACTAAATCTTGGGGTGGAAAAGATTTATTTCACCTTACAGGTTATAAGTCCATCACCAAGGGAAGCCAGAGAACCTGGAGGCAGGAATCGACACAGAGGCCATGGTGGGGCGCTGCTTATTGGCCTGCTCTGCATGGTTTACTCATCCTGGTTTCTTACAGCACCCAGGACCACCAGCCCAGAGACAGTACTGCTCACAGTGGCCTGGGTGGCTTCCCATAGCTACTGTCAATTAAGAAATTCACTATAGGCATCCCCACAAACCAATATGGTGGGGCCAGGTTCTCATTTCCCCTTTTCTAAAATAGTTCTACCCTGTGTCAGTTGACACAAAACTAGCCAGGCCAAGCCCCAACATTGTTTTCACAATACTTATCCTAACTGGGGGGTAAAATGAGATCTCACTGGGGTTTTGGTTTGCATCTCTCATTTACTCTCGATTACTGATGTTGAATACCAGTTGGTTCTGAATACGCTTATTTAGGTACATTGCCCATTTAAAAATCAGATTCTTTACTTCCTCATTAAATTGAGGTCCCATGTGTTTTAGATCATCAACCCCCATCAGATGTGTAGTCGACAAATGGCTTCTTCTGTTCTGTAGGTTATCTCTTCCTTCTATTGTTGGTTCCTTTTTCTTTGGCAAAGCCTTTCAGCTCCAACCCCATCCCCATGTTTTTACATTTTTCTCCTGTAGTTTTAGTGTCTGATGAAAAACCTCACCACTAACACACCCCACCAAGTGTTTCTACACCCGAGGTTTCTAATACTAGTCTCAGTTACAAGTTTGTTTTGAGTTGATTCTTGACTGCTGTGGAAGATGAGGTTCTAGTGTCATTCTGCCTCCCTGCTCCACTATTTATTCTCTTCTTCTCTTGTGTGCACTTTGCATCTTGGTTGAAGATTGGTATGCTGTAGGTGTGTGAGTTTTATTTCACTGTCTCTAGTCTCGTTCCTCTGTCTACTGTTTTGATGACCATTGTCTTAGAGTTACGATTGCTGTGACAAGACACCATGACCAAAGAACTTGGGAAGGAAAGAGTTTGTTTCACTCATGGTTCACATAACAGTTCATTATCAAAAGCAGCGGTGGCAGGAACTCACTCAGAGCAGGAACCTAGAGGCAGGAGCTATGGAGGGGTGCTGCTTACTGGCTTGCTCCTCATGGCTTGCTCAGCCTGCTTTCTTATAGAACCAGGACCACCAGCCCAGGAATGGCCCCACCCACCGTGGGATGGGCTTTCTGCACAATCAATCAATTAAGAAAATGCTCTACAGACTTGCCTACAGCAAGTCTGATATTATGAAGGTATGAAGAAAATGCTCTACAGACTTGCCTACAGCAAGCCTGATATTATGAAGGTATTTTCTTAATTGAGGTTCCCTCCTAATTGATGACTCTAGCTTGTGTCAAGTTGACACAAAACTAGCCAGTACAACTATAGCTTTGCAGTCTGTTTTGAAGTAATCAGATACAGTGATGTTTACAGCTGTTTTCACTAATGATGAGTTTGTTTTCTGGCTTTTTTGTTGTTGTTCTATATGAATTTTAGGATGTTTTTCCATGGGAATATGACTGATATTTTCATATGGACTGCATTGAGTCTAAAGATTTCCGAGGGCAGTGTAAATATTTAATAGAAAATTTCTTTCCCTTCTACAAACAAGGGACGCCTTTCAGCTTGTACGTGCCTTCTTCCCTTCTTTTCCCATAAACATTTTATTCTTTCCAATGTAGAGAACTTCCATCTCTTTAATTAACCTATCTTTGGGGATGTTATTTTTGGTAAGTGTTATAAATGTCTTTGCTTTCTTGAGCTCTTTTTCAGGTAACTTGTTATGGGTGTGTAGACAAGATATTGATTTGATTGCATTGATTTTGTATCCTGCCGTTTGTCTGAATTTTTATCACTATTAATTACTCTTTATTATTCTACTAGGTGTACGTGCGCGCGCGCGCGCGCACACACACACACACACACACACACACACACACACACACGCACTCAGACAGTGACAGTTTGATTCCTCCCGTTTTCATTCCAATGCAGTTTATTTCTTTGACGTACTGATTGTTCTGGCTGGGACTTCCATCTCTGTGTTGAACACCAGTGGTAAAAATGCACATCTTTACCAAGTCCCAGATTGTAGTGGGAATGTGTTCACCTCTTGACACTTGACATGATATTGGCCACAAGCTTTAAGAGGCTTCTCTCTTAATCTCTTCCTCTTGAGATGAAGTTCCACATATTCGTGAATGATTGTTTCTTTATATTTTCTTTGAGAAAATTCCAACACCAGTGTGTTTCTAGCATCATTTTCATTCATTCATTCATTCATTCATTCATTCATTCATTTTTATGACATTGGAGGTTGAACCTAGGGCCTCACTTAGCCTAAGCAAGTGTTCTATCCCCAAGCTACATCCCCAGCTCCCTTTCTATTTATTCTTTGGAGACAGGTTTGCACTAAGTTACACAGGCTGGTCTTACACTCACTGTGTTCCCCTGGCAGGCCTTGGGCTTGTGATCCTCCTGCCTCAGTCTCTGGGCTAGCTTGGATTCTGATCATAAGAGTGCTGACAGTGTTCTTAGATCTCTACTGCATTGCTTTCTGTGACAGCTCTTCTATTTTGGACCTATATTAATGTCACCACAATGGTGGTGGTGGTGTTTCCACCGTCCCAGGACACCAGTGATCTTGGCATCCACCACAGCCCTGGGTAGTGGACTGTGTTCGTCTAACTTTTTGACATTGGTCTTGGGTTTCACATATCTCTGCAATGTGGTTGTGGTTTCTGAGGGGACTTTGATAATGATGGTTATCACATTAGTATGTGACATTTGGCCAGTTAGTCACAGGAGCAACATTGGGTTATGTGGTCATTAACTCTGTGGTAGTTTGTAAAATGTACTTCTAAATAAAATGGCGATGCCAATAGGTTTTAGGAAAGTTAAACATTACCAATCAATCTGCATGTTCAGGGTGCTTTACTCATGGGTGAGAGTTATGAGTGTGTGTGGAAGCATGTGCACAGATGTGTGTGTGTGCATGTGTGTGTGTGCATGTGTGAGTGTGCATGTGTGCATGTGTGTGTACTTATTCCTGCATGTTTGTATGTATCTGCAGGTGTGTGTGTGTGTGCATGTGTGTGTACTTATTCCTGCATGTTTGTATGTATCTGCAGGTGTGTGTGTGTGTGCATGTGTGTGTACTTATTCCTGCATGTTTGTATGTATCTGCAGGTGTGTGTGTGTGTGCATGTGTGTGTACTTATTCCTGCATGTTTGTATGTATCTGCAGGTGTGTGTGTGTGTGTGCATGTGTGTGTACTTATTCCTGCATGTTTGTATGTATCTGCAGGTGTGTGTGTGTGTGTGCATGTGTGTGTACTTATTCCTGCATGTTTGTATGTATCTGCAGGTGTGTGTATGTGTGTGTGCATGTGTGTGTGTGTGTACTTATTCCTGCATGTTTGTATGTATCTGCAGGTGTGTGTGTGTGTGTGTGTGTGTACTTATTCCTGCATGTTTGTATGTATCTGCAGGTGTGTGTGTGTGTGTGTAGGCTAGTTGTTGATTTTGAGTGTCTTCCTCAGTCACTCTCTACCCCATGTTTTTTTTAAAGAATTATTTATTTATTTTATGTATACGAGTGCTCTGTTTTCATGCATACCTGAAGAAGGCATCAGATCCCATTACAGATGGTTGTGGGCCACCACAGGCTTGCTGGGAATTGAACTCAGGACCTCTGGAAGAGCAGCCAGTGCTCTTAACTGCTGAGCCATCTCTCCAGCCCACTCCAGCGCACTTTTTGAGAGAAGGTCATTGAACCTGAAGCTCACAACTCCAACTACACTGGCTGCCCAGCAAGCTCCAGGGATCCGCCATCTGCCGTCCAGAAGTGGGATTAGATGTATGCACAAGCACACAGCAATCATGTTTGGCTTATTTTACATGGGTCTAGGGGACCAAACTCAGGTCCTCATACTTAGAAGGCAATCAGTCACTTTAATGACTGAGCTGTCTCCATATCCCTGAGAATTATGGCTCTAATAGAGATCTGATGATACATCTGCAGTGGCGGGCTAAGGGAGAAGAATCTGGTCATTGACCTTAGAACTCACGTGACTCAGAGGGTTCAGCTGGTGACATGCTGTAACCTTGACATTGGCAGTGGTGGGTCAATACCCTTGACACAGGTGCTGATAGATTTCTGTAACCTTGCCAGTGATGTCTGTGCAGTGGAGGGAGCACCAGTCACATCTGCGGCTGCAGAGACTCAGTTTTGAGAAGTGGGTCAAGTGTTACATAAAGTTACATAACAATAGATGACAAAGCCAGACCTAAGTTTGGGTTTTCTGCATAATGCAAACAAACCCCTTTCTGCACCACTCTCTAAGGCTCATTCAATCTAAATTTAAAGGCATCTGTGTCTTCTAGCTTTCCCAGGGCTTACAGGACCAGGGCTGCCACCCTAACTGGGACTTTAGTCACAATGACTGTCCACTTGTGCATGCTCATGGGTGAGATGGACCAAAGGCACACACTCCAA
This sequence comes from Apodemus sylvaticus, assembly GCF_947179515.1. Classification (NCBI taxonomy): domain Eukaryota; kingdom Metazoa; phylum Chordata; class Mammalia; order Rodentia; family Muridae; genus Apodemus; species Apodemus sylvaticus. Next base: position 15,949,358 of record NC_067485.1, read on the forward strand.
CCTGTGCATTTGAACTTCAGGAAACTTGTGGTAAACAGTAAAGAGGGTTTTCTGCTAAACTGAAGTGCTCTATAGCTTACTCCAAACCCCATAGATATATTTACTAAATAATAAAGGTGCCCTGATTAATTTCATGCCAACATTACACAAGTTAGAGACATTTGGGAAGAGGGACTCTAAATTGAGAAAATGCCTCCAGAAGATGGGCTTGTACGAAAGTCTGTAGGGCATTTTCTTAATTAGTGATTGATGAGTGAGGGTCCAGCCCATTGTGGGTGGAGTCCCCCCTGGGCAGGTGATACTGGGGTAGATAAGAAAGCAGGCTGGGCAAGCCATGGAAATAAGCCAGTAAATTCTTGACTCCAGGTTTCTGCCTGTTTGAGTTCTTGCCATTACTTTCCTCAGTGATCTGGAACTGTCAGCTGAAGTAAACCTCCTCCTCCCCAGCCTGCTTTTGGTCATGGTGTTTTATCAAAGCAGTAGAAACCGAATGAAGACAGAAGGTTAATGTTAGTGAAAGTGTTGGTTGTATAGTGTCCAGATTCTTTCTTTAAAAAAAAAAAATTCAAGAACCTTCCAAAGTTTGGTACAGACCTAGTTCAGATTGGGGGTGGGGTGGGGTGGCAATCCCATTGAAAACATGTTTTAATAATATTAACATAAACATTTACAATTTCCACACCTTACAGTGTATAAGGTATACTTTAATAAAAACGTTGAGAACTGTACATGTAAAGACAGCGGCAATGCTAACAGGTTTGATAGAAGTCAAGGTTCTTTCTCAGCACTCAAGATGTTTCCGATAGAGGCAGGTTTAGGTTTAGGGTTTTAGGGGTTCTCATAGAGACATAATCACACCCAGAATTACATTAGAAATTATTTATTCTGTGTCACACACACACACACACACACACACACACACACACACACAGAGACACACACAGAGACACACACAGCCCATAGCGGTGTGCACATGGAAGTCAGAGGACAGCTTGTAGGAGTTGTATCTCTCCTTCTACTATCCCTCAGATGTGAGTCTCAGGGATTAAACTCAGGGCACGAGGCTTGGCAGCAGACACCTGTAACCACTAAGTAATCCTACCATCCCTATTCACATTGAATTTAAAGGTACACTGTGACATAAGAATTGTATATTGCTTCCCCAGCCCCCTCCACCATTAGGACATTTCTGTTCTTCTCAGTTCCCAGGGCTCATAATCTATTTCTTCCCCTTACAGTACTTGGGATGCATCGAAGTTCTGCGCTCAATGAGGTCTCTTGACTTCAGTACAAGGACTCAGGTTACCAGGTAAGCTCTCTTCAAAGTAGATGCCTGTGACTTCATCTCTGAAAGGAAAGAGCTCAAAAGTTTAGAGCTTAGGAAATTTCTAGAAGAAAGCCCACCCCTTCCAATACCAGAGGCTGGTGATGGAGTCAGGACTGTGTTAGAATATAGGTGTATCTGTCCATGTGTGCAGAGATACGTCTCTTGTTGGATCACCATGACGGGCGCCTGACCCTTCTGGGATATTTTTATAATTAAGTAGTAAATGATCATAATTAAGGGGTAACTGTGTGTTCCTGTTTGTTTCCCTAGTGTAGGAACCACTAATGTAAGGTCGATACTAAAATCACCAAACTTCATTCTTTCTGAAAAATGAAAACCAAGATATCCAGAGTGAATTTCCAAAGTGCTTAGAGAGAACAAATTTCACAAGGTTAGAGGTGGAAATGTTCATGGGAGAAGATCATTTAGGAAGTAGATTGACTTTTTCAAATAGTTTATTTCCAATTTATATTTTAGGTTGTATACAAGAATATTGAGTATCATTATGATGTTTTATTTTATTAATATTTTAGTATAAAATACTGGATTTCATTATGCTTTCACATACATGTGTTATGTGTACTATGTTCACATGCACATCCCATCACTCCCTTCCAACTTGTCCCCCTCTGTCCCCAAATACTCTTTCTACTTTAATGCTGCATATATTTAAATCTTTATTCTACAAATGAGTGAAAACATGTGATCTTTGTTTCCTTTCCATGGTATAGTCCCCCCTTTCTACTTTTAACACACACACACACACACACACACACACACACACACACACACACCACTTCTGTTAATCTGGCTTATTATTTCACTTAACACAATGATCTCTGGTTCCATATATGTTTTTCCTACAAATGACTATCATTTAAAATATTTTACATGTGTTTCCTACATTTTAAACTTCTCATGAGCCATGAGTGAAGCACTTTTCAATGAAACATTATAGCTAAATATAGTTTCCAATAGAGTCAAGGTTTTTTTAAAATGCTGACTGCCCAGCATGCTGCAGAAGGCAGCAGAGGCTGTGACGTAGCAGCACTCGTGTGTTGCGGGCGTCTCTATTGTGTTGGTTGTTGTGAAATTGCTCAGACAACTTCCTCAGAAAGTGACCCATGATTATTTCATCCAGGTCACTGTATTGTGCTTCTCTGAGTCAGGAAACCATGTTTGAAGGTTTAAGTCATCATGTGTCGTCATTACCTGTTATGTCTGGACCTCTGCCCTAAGTACTGTTGTACGTAATGCCTGCTCCTCTTCACGAGAAGTCCATGGTCAAGCACTGATGTTTCTCTTCTCCCTAAAGCAACTCAAGACACTTGGTGGGAACATATCAAAACCAATGACCTAAACCAAAGGACTCTATCTCCACCCAGTTCATGAAAAGACAAAGGAATTGTGTTCAGAAGTGAGAGTTTCTAAAAGAAAAGTCTGTTTCTCAGACCACTTACTCATTCACTGGGACAACAGACCACTAAAGAGGCTTTTCAGGGAAGGGTGAGAGAGGTGGAGTGAGCTTCTCTCGCAGGCTAGGGTTCTTACTAGGGCTTGGGAGGGGGTTGGTCATGTGACTGGGGACTTTTCAGAAGAGTTGGAATATGGGTTAGGGCAGATGGTGTTGATGGTTAAACCAGGAGGGGCAAGAACAGTATTTTTGGTGATTTGACGATCTGGGGGGAAATGTAATTATGGAAAGGAGACACCATTGAGTCTGGTTTCTCCTTCCTGAGTCTTAGAGACAGAAGATAAGATGGCTGTCTTTATAAGAGTTGCCATGAAGAGACACCATGACCATGGCAACTCTTATAAAAGAAAGCATTCATTGGGATTCATATTTTCAGAGATTTAGTCCATTCTTGTCATGGTGGGAAGCATGGCAGTAGACAGGTAGACATGGTACTGGAGAAAGAGCTGAGAGTTCTACATCCAGATGCACAGGCGGCAGGAAGAGAGAGACCAAGCTTGGCTTGAATGTTTGAAACCCCAAAGCCCACCCCAAGGAACACACCTTCCCCATCAAGGCCACACCTATCATAACAATACTACATCTATCTTCTAATCCCTCTCAGGCAGTGCTATGCCCTAATGCCCAAGAATTCAAGTATATGAGCCTATATTGGGGGAACATTCCTATTCAGACCACCACAGTGGCCATTTTGACTTTCTCTCATTGGAAAAGCATAGTGCAGAATGATCCCACTGGCTAGGGATATGGGATCTGTATAGTATGTTCACATTCATCTGTGTGATGGCCACCTTTAAAGTCTAGTACAATCATTTCTATTGGGTTTCCTCTTTGGATTTCAGAGGCACTTTTGTTCCACTGATGTAGTTATTAAATTCTGCCACTGGTTGTGCAGCTGAGGAATGTGAGCTGTCTGCTCTGCCCAGGTGCCCTGTGCTGAGGAGCCAGATGACATACAAATGGCTGAGGGTCATTTAAGGGACTACCACCCTGCTCCTCTGGGGTAGTGGTAGGGGGAGCAGGTTGGGAGCCACAAGTAAATACTTACAGATTCCGTTAAGGTGAGGACTTTCTTCTTAGGGACCTGTGGGTGGAATCCAAGTGGGCAGAAGCACTCACACCATAGAAGAAAGCAGGTGACCAGCACTGGTGGATATGCCTTTCTCCAGTCCCATGGTGTGAAAATGCTTCAGCGCACTAGGGCAAGGGGAATGTCAGTCATAGGTTCAGAAAAGGTGGTGTTACATGTTGATTGCAGCAGCATTGCCTTGAGTTTCATTAGATGTTTGAAAGCTATGTCGTTTATCTCTGTGATGCCCTCTATCTCTGTGTGATCTCTATTATGTAACAGGTTTCTTATTGAAGTTTGTTCCTGGAGCATACTCACACAAAAATAATCATTTGATACATTAGCAATAAAAAGGAGTTGTTTGCTTCCAAAGGAATGCTCATGCTTTGTAGATTCACCATAGGGTAGAGCTTTAAAAATATATTTTTAATAGAAATAGGATTATGTCACTTTCTTCTCTCTTTTTTTCCCTTAAGCCCTTCCCACCTGCTTCCCTTCTGGTGTGGAGCTTTTAAGGCCTTACTAGTAACTATGTTAGTGGTACCTGCTTATCTAATTAAATACTTCCTGCATAATTTATATAGCAAAAATATTCTTGAAAGGTTGCAGGGAATTTAGCATGGTCAGATTATAGAGACACTAGGTGAACTTATTTCTAAAAGTATTTCAGCTATGATATTTAATTAAGTCCATTTTGTAAGCAAATAACCTCCATGCACCTGCTTGCTACACTTTAAAATACAACTTAAACATTTTACCCATATATTATTTTGAGGCACTGACAGTGGTGTCATGAACCTTTTTCAAGGTAGGTTTAGTTTCATTCTATTCCTAGAGAGCTATCTCCAATCTGAAAATAGAAAATGTGCATGTGCGCATTAGAATTGGGCATTTCTAATTCTTCCCCTACTGTCCCAGCCTACTCTGGCCACTTACTGGGAAACTCACATGGCTGGTTGGATTTATCTTCTCTGCTACTGCAGCCCCTTCTCCCTTTTGGTGTCCTCTGGATTCTCTCTCTGCATCCTACCCATGCAACTTTCAGTGTCCCACCCCAAGCTCAGCCATTGGCTACTGGCAACTTTATTGATAAATTAGAAATCAATTGAGAACAAGGACCTTCAGCATCAGTAAACACAGATTACCAGATTAAATCAAAGAATCAGAACTACCCTCTACACTTCTAGACATAAAATGGCTCAATGGCTGTCAAAACAACCTTACATTTCTGTTACCTTAGTTTAGAGGGATAGGTGATATATGCACTCTAATCACTGCCTATTCTGCTGAGAAGATGACCTGGGTGTAGGATCCAACTCTGCCAGGTCAATTTTTACCTGAAATATTCAGCTTGGTCTGAATTTGAACACATAGTTAAGATGGGACCAGAATATTATTTTATAGATTCTACAGGACAAAGCCTGGTCACAGGAGCATCTGTTGGAGTTTATTCAGTCTTAATGCCAAGATTTATTCATCACAGTGGTCACAGGACTGTAAGTGAGCATCCCTAGTAAGAAAGACACTAAGGCTTCAGCAGGTATCGCTTCCCCAGGATCCCTGTGCTGATGGGATGTACAGAGGAGGTGAGGCCCTCAGTACTTGTAGGAGCTGGTGGGTGATTCTGCAGAGGAAACTGCTTCTCATAAGGCTCCTTCTTAGCAGACTCAGAGAGCACAAGTCATCCCCTAAAGATAGCCTTCTCCAACCTGGTTTTGGAATAGGTCATGTGTACCCCACCTTCCGCATCTATGGAAGGAGAGTGCATTTTGTAATGTCAGAGGTAACACAGAAACCCCACTGTGGGGGACAGCAAAATTTTATTGTTCTAAGATTCAAAGTTAGCTCAGCAAGCTGATGGCCTTACTTCCCTCTAATCCCATAACTGTAATATGATCTCTGCCTACTTTGTGGCCCCCAAAAGGCTCAAAGACCAAAGACAGGGATCAGGACTGATGTGAACTGGTCCCCAATTGAAGGCCTCTGGACCTTTATTTGTGTAAGGCTGTTGGGTTTCTACACTGGCTACTGTGACACAAGACTGATTTCAGAGTTGCAATCTGTACTACTGGAATTGCTTAATAGTATTTCCTGGGCCAGGGGGCCTGCCCTCATCTGATGAAGACTCCCGGGCAGGAGCTTCGGAGTTGGTATGGAATGGTATGGCTGTGAGTCTGTAAGTGGACAAGAGATGGTGTGTTAACCTCTGTTACTGGAAGTCCCCCAAGGCCAGATTTTTGGACAGTGGAAAGTTATGAATATCTACACAGTACAATTAAAATCCTGAGTCCTCAGAAAGATGGCTCATCCCCAGAAAATTACAAAGGCTCTTCTGATGCTTAATATTGAATAGCACCTTCAGTTATCAACCAGAAGTCACACCCTAGTTGCACAAGATGCTAAGGGTGTCTGGTCAGGCCCTAAGTCAGATCCATGGGACAACATATTGAGAAGCAGAAGCAAGGACCTCCCTTCCTCTCATTCCTCTTGCACATCCGTGGGGAGATGGTTCTTTTTCTTTGTCAAATCAATGGGATTTGGATCACCATGGAAACACATCTCTGGAGGAGTCAATGAGAATGTTTCCAGATAGATTTAACTGAGCAGGGACGACTTACCTTGAATGAGGGCAGTGCTATTCCCAGACTGAATAAAAAACGAAATGGGGTTGATTGGCATTCATCTCTCTCTGCTTCTCAACTGTGGATGTGACATGACCAGCTGTTGCGTGCTCCGGTTGCCGTGCCATCTTCACCACAATAGACTGTACCCCTTCTTAAGCCCAACCATAAGCCAAAACAAACCCTGCCCCCCTAGAGCTGTTCCTACTTATGTGTATGGTCATAGCAATGATACAAGCTCTCTCCTTAAGAGTAATCACAGAAGTCACAGAGGGATTTCTGGTCACGAAGAATCCTGTTCAACTCACTGCAATGCTGGGATGAATCTGGTAACTGACCAGTTCGCCTCCTTTTCAGTCCTGTGGGCTTGGACCCTCAGCCAAGTGTGGCTTGCTGGAGTCTTGGATGAGTTGCAGGTGACCCATAAGATACTGTTCAGAGTCCAACATGAGCTTGCAAGTCTAAACTCTGGAAAGGGAAACAATTTGGTGTATTTTAGGTTCTTTGCATCCTTTATTTGAATAGGCTCACAGACCCCTGTGAGTTCTGGAGCTTTGCATGTGGCCATCAGCATATCCCACAAGGGCTTTGTGGCTGCCCTGCACTGTTTTTAGAGCGGGAAGATTCTGTTCTGCTAATAGCTGTGAAAGGAAAGCATCTTTCTTCCCTTTCTCTCTGTCCTTGCTCAGGGTTGGGATCAGAAGTTCCTCTGGGTGCTAACGTCTGTGGGTGTTTAAAGTGATGTGCCTGAGCATGGTACATGTAGCAGTGGCACACACAGACACATGGTCTGTCATGAGTGTGGGATCTGGTGACAAGCTGGAACATGGAATCTTTTCATGCAAGAGGCTTGACTTAGAAAGTAGGGGTGTGAACACATGGCGTTTATCTGAAGGAGAGTTACACCATTGCTAGCTATAGGCTTTGAACTTTGCTGTTCATCACCAAAGGAAGTCAAGACAGGAACCCAAGCAGGTCAGGAAGCAGGAGCTGATGCAGAGGCCATGGAGGGATGTTCCTTACTGGCTTGTTTTCCCTGGCTTGCTCAGCCTGCAAGATATATCTAGGAAGCGGAGGCCTGAAGGGTGTTCTTGATTAGGGCAGTTCTGTGTGTGCTGGGGTGTTGCCTCTTCTGCCTGCCTCTTTACGAGCATGGCCTCCGCATTGCTATCCAGTGTGTATGGTCTCCTAGCACCTGCCCCTGTGTGGGTGTGGTCTCTTCACATCTGGCTCCATGGGGATAATTTCTCTCCAGCTGAAGGAGGACCTCTTGAACCAGACCCCAGCATGGTGCCTCGACTCCATCTTCCAAGATTTTACCTGGAAAACTCAGTCACTGGCTTCTTACATTCTCTAACTCCAGGTAAAACTCTTACTCATGGCCTTCAGACCTGTGAGTCTCAGCGTCCTGATCCCCACCCTCTACTCCAACAGCACCGCGGGTTTTAAGAAAGGGAACATTTACTAACAGGTGGCGTGTTTTGTTTACAGTGGGTAGGAGTAACCTATGAGGAGTAGGTTTGTGTGTGGAAGATGAAGGAAAGGGAGAGAGGTGGGCGCTGAACACCTTTTATCCAGGCCTCCTGGTGGTTATTTTCTCCGGGAGGTGAATGGCACCAGTTCTATTAAGTGTGCAGAAACTATTATTCCAGGGGCTTCATGTCCCTGGAGATGTGGTCACCTTAACTGGATTAGGGTGACTTTCTCATTCGAGAAACACCAGGTGAGGTAATACTAGGGAGTCTTGCCTTCATAAACCGACCACACAAAACATGTTGTCTCAGCCAGGGTTTCTATTCCTGTACAAACATCGTGACCAAGAAGCAAGTTGGGGAGGAAAGGGTTTATTCTGCTTACACTTCCACATTGCTGTTCATCGCCAAAGGAAGTCAAGACAGGAACCCAAGCAGGTCAGGAAGCAGGAGCTGATGCAGAGGCCATGGAGGGATGTTCCTTACTGGCTTGCTTCCCTTGGATTGCTCAGCCTGCTCTTTTATAGAACCCAGGACTACCAGCCCATGGATGGTACCACCCACAAGGGGCCCTCCCACCCTTGATCACCAGTTGAGAAAATGTCCCACAGCTGGATCTCATGGAGGCATTTCCTCAAGGAAGGCTCCTTTCTCTGTGATATCTCCAGCCTTCATCATGTTGACACAAACCAGTCAGTACATATGTTATGCTCCATACTTGGCCACCTATCATGGTGCAGCTGATGAAGGTGACCCCTATCCACCTGCTCCCTTAGCACTGAGAAGGGGACATATCACTATTTCACCCTTACAAGTGGGCTAATCAATTCTTGTATCCCAAATTTCCCTTCTCGCTACAAAACAAACAGCTCCCGTGTTGATTTCAGTTAGCTGCGCCAGAGAAAGGAGCGAGTCTATTTTTATAGCTAGCTCCTCTGAAGCTGGGCATGTCTTGGAATGAGGAGAGAGAGAACGCCAGTGTGAATTGGCCCTCTCTGCCCCCCGTAAATTCAGGCAGCTCAGAATAGCTGTCTCTGGATTTGAGCCCTACCTGCTCATTCTCAATGTGCTCGTAAAACATGCTTCTGGTTTGACTGCCTCACCCCACCCCCAATGAGGGCAAGAGGAGGCAGGATGGACTTAGTGTCTCCATGTTGGGGGGGGGTGGCTTTTCAAAAGTCACCTGTGCATGTGTTCACTCTGCCTTTAAAATGAAACTCAGGCGGCATTGGAATGCCCGCCTTTGGCTGCTGGAATAATTGTGTGCTCTGGTTTCTCATCTAACAGTATTTGTGTTTAAGTGTGTGCCAAGTGCAGAAGGTGTAGTGGAGGCCCTTGGTGGCCTAGAGTTCAGGGCGATGGGCTATCTATGCACTAATGAAGGTGAGGGGCTGTTGATTTGGATGTGGAAGAGGGTCCCCCTTGATGGAGTTGAGTCCAGGAGCACTTCTCCAAAGAGGGAGCAGCAAACACTGGTAAGTTTCTCCTCCAGTCTCATTGAAGAGGGTAGCACGGTGACAATTGTTTGGATGTGGCTGAATGAGGCAGGCTTACTCGCTGGACCACACACTGGATATGCGTGATTGTGCAAACACGTTCTGGGCAGAACTTCTAATTGGTACCCAGTGAGGATGTGGGTCAGCTCCAGAGACCATGGTACACTGAACCCACCCTGCCCCAAGCCTCGATGTTAGGGTATGAGAGCAGCCCTGGGGCACAGGGACCTGGGCTCTGTCCTGGAGAACAGGGTTCTTACCCTGTTCTGATGTTGTGTTCAGTCCCTTGACCATGATTAGGATACCAGATTCTTCTCACTTATAAAAGTTAGGCAAGATATTTCTGTGTGTCAGTGACTGGGACAGCCATGGCTGATAGTAAGGTGTTCCTTTGATTAGACCTCAGGTGCATGTGTTTTAATATGCATATTCCCTTCAGTCACCAATAGATAAGGTATAGGGAGGCTCTTAGACAGCAGCCACATGGAAGCTGAGTTCTATATGACGTATAGGCAGCTAGGCAGACAAGAGGCTCCTTTTCCCAGCAATCCCTTCTGCTTATATAACCTTGGGTGGGGGTGAGGAATCTTGAGTCTTGTAAGTTTTGTTTACTTCCTGAGCTTATGAGTCTCCCACCTCCAGAGCAAACAATTCTAAAACGTGCATGGGTGGGTGGAAGGCAGATCCCTGGAATGGCATGGGTGTTGGAAACCGGCTGAACTTGAGTGACTAAGGCAAGAAGAGAAAGGGTGAAGCCCATCGGAGCAGCTGGTTAGAACTTGAAGGTTGTGTCCGCAGCTGGGTCTGTCCTGTTCTCTTGGCAGTAATGTGAATAGTCTCTGACATATACTCCTGACAGCATGGATTGCTCCCAGGCCATCTCTACCATATGGACTGAAATTCCTGGTTGCCATGATCCTACATAAGCGTTTTTTTCCCCTTAAGCTGTTTTGGGGAGGTATTTGTCATAGTGACATGGTGTCTACCACACCAGATATCAAAGAAATGCCTCTAGATTGATTCATTGTTTATTTATCGACTGCCCAGGAAGGTGTCTCTGCCTCCTGGCAGAACTTTCTGCTTGAGGAAGGCATTTTGAGGTAGAAAGGCCACATTCTAGGCTGGGGAAATGGGAGGAGGATGTTCTCCCCAGGACATTTTGCTTTGGGGGCATGCAAACTTTATTTAAGTATAACAAAACACCAGAAGCAACTAGCTTACACAGAGAAAAGGCTTATTTTTTCCTCACAGTCTTGAAGTTTTACTTCATGATTGACTGGCCTCTTGACATAGTGGTTCATTATGGTCAAAGCAGATGGCATTGCAAGACCAGTTACATCTTGATCTAAGACAAAGAGAAGAGAGGAGTGGAGGGGAGGAGAGGGGAGGGGAGGGGAGGGGAGGGGAGGGGAGGGGAGAGGAGAGAACAAGATTCCACAGTCCCTTCAAGGACATGCTCCCACTGGCCTTTGAGGCCTCCACTGTGAGGCTTGCCTCCTAATGATTGACACCAGCTTGGATGGAACCAAGTTGAGAACCAAGCACAGGGCCTTTGGCGGGGACAGGGAAAAACTTCAGGATGCAAACTGCAGCAGTGGGTTGGAGTCAGGATGTTCCAAAGAGAACCTCTGCCTTAGCTTCAGATGATGACAAGGAACCAAGGGACTCCATCTTCCCCTTGCTGAGGACACCCGGAAGATCTGACCTTTGGGTCTAGCCTGAGAAGGAATTGGGGGGTATGGAAGTAACTCAGTGAGCAAAACTACTCATTTCACAAGCCTGGTGAGTGGGGTTTGGATCCCCAGAACCCAGATAAACAGGGATGTGGTGGTAAGCAATGCCTGCACTTCTCCAGCCACATGGGAAACAAAGGCGAGAGAATCTCCTCAGAGTGCAGAGTGCTTCAGAGATAATGTGGAAAGCGAGAACTGACTCCCAGTAGTTGTTCTAAGCAAGAACTAACTCCCAGTAGTTGTTCTCTGATCTCCACACATGCACTGGGGCATGTGTGTTCCTACACACGTGTGTCACACACACACACACACACACACACACACACACACACACACACACACACACACACACAAAACTGGTAGTGGATAAATAAATGGAAGGTACTCAGAAACTTTCAAAAGGTCATAGAACACTGGCCCCTCCCAGAAGGGAGAGGCTAAATTACATTCCTCAGGCCACTGGGTGGTCCCTGCAGCTAGAAAAGGCCCAGAGTCTGAGGCTACCTACCTCACCCCCTATCCCCTAGCACTGCGCAGCCCGGAGTGCAGGTCGTTCTGTCACCCCATGTGCAGGTGGCCCCAGTATGCTGGATAATAATAATAAAAATCCTCTTGCTTTTCGCATCGATTTCCGTCTCTGCGTGGTCCACTCAGGGGGTCTCTCCGGTAAGTTAAGACTCCCTCAAGTCTTATATGGGCTCTCTGCTTAGGACTCGGGCCACACTTGTAGACTGATCCCCACCTCTCAGTCTCCAGAGCACTCATTCTCAAACTCAAGCTACCTGGTAGTCACATGATTGTGGCAATGTGAACCACATGAGTGTCAGCTTCCAGCAAGTTTTTGAGGTGCTAATTCTGTCCAGGAACCCCCTCTGGGAAGTATTATTCTTTATTCCATGAAAAACTATTTTTGTTAAGTCTCTGAGAAATTCATTTTTAACTTCAGAACCATGCACTGCAACGACTGTCCATGAAACCACAGCTCTGGAAATGAGTCCACTGATTTATTTTTTATTTTTCTCAAAGGAGCCAGCTTGTGTAGGAATTTTAAAAATGGAGATCACAGAGGCCTTGGTGGCTGAAGCTGGTTTAAATAGCATCCGTGCCACAGATCTGTGGTGCTCCTCCCCGTGCTCCCTGTAAGGACCATCTGGCATGGTGTGTATTTATAATCCCCGGGCCAGAAGCACATTTGTGTCACAGTGTCCGTCCCTTACTGCTCCTTTTCCGCCGTCAACGTCTCTCAAATAGATGATTCCAGAAGGATCCTTTGGCTCTCCTCAGAGGAAGCCTCTTGAGTAGGTTTGGAGCCAGGCAGCCTGGCCTCAGGACTTTACGGCTGGGTGACCCTGTGCATAGGGCTTCACTTCCCCGTATCTCATGAGGCTGCCCAGCCCTGAAGTGCGCACCCGTGATGGTGCCTCCTCCTCGCTAGGACTGGGAATCCACTGAGCTGGTGTCTGCAAAGCATTTAATTAGCTTAGCACAGAAAGGGGCGCAGCCAGCTTGGCTCAGAGTCATGTTTTCTTCTCTTTAAAAAAAAATGTTTGTGTGTGTGTATGTGTGTGTGTGTGTGTGTGTGTGCATACATGTCCTAGCACACATGTGGAGCTCAGAGGATAACCTGTGGGAGTAGGGTCTCTTCTACTACATGGCTAGGGACTTGAACTTGGGTATTCAGTCTTGGTGACAAGCTTCTCCACCCTCTGAACCATCTCACTGGCCCCAAATTTTCATTTATTTATTTATTTATTTTTTTTGGTCACATCATCTCCTGTCAACAAATCTCATTGTCTCAAATACCCGACCTGTGGCATGTAGTACTTCTAGGCTAAAAGAGAAATCCCCTGCTCCCCTCAGTGTCTACTTTCAAGGACTGTATTTACAGAAGCTGCCCGGGGTGGGGGTGATGTTGGGATGGTCAGGGAGAGGGCACAGTCTTGAGTCTGTCACCATGGTGAGGTATTTTCCCTTGACCACCACCAACACAGTGCCCCCCTGGCATCTCTCCTGTCAGCCTTTGTTGTCACCACAACTCGGGGCTATTTCAGCTCATCCTGTCTCCTGTTCTCTTGCCAGTGATCACTAGTTCCTTCTGATGACCGCTCCCCCTCTTTTCTAACCCTTATCTTCAATTTCCTTTGTTTCTAATTTTTAAAAAGGGTGTGTGTATGTATGTATATGTTTGTATCTATGTATGAATGTGTATATCTATGTGTATGTATGTGTGTATGTATGCATGTGTATATGTATATATGTATATGTGTATGTATGTATAAATGTGTATGTGTGTTTCCTCATGCTTTTGTGTTTGAGTACCAGTACACACATGCCAGGTATGTGTGTGTATGTATGTATGCATGTGTGTATCTATGTATGTGAATGTCTATGTGTGTGTATGTATGCATGTATGTATGTATGTGTGCACATGTATGTATTCATATCTATGTATATGTATGTATATATTTATATGTGTGTTTTCTCATGTTTTTGTGTTTGAGTGCCAGTGCACACATGCCATGGTATGTGTGTGTGCATATGTATGTATGTATGTGTGTATGTATGTGTGTATGTATGTATGTGTGTGTATGTATGTATGTGTGCATATGTATGTATGTGTGTGCATATGTATGTATGTATGTATGTGTGTATGTATGTATGTATGTATGTGCGTATCTATGCACATGGCCAGCACCCCCGCAAGCGTTCCTCACAGCTGCTCTCACTTCCTTTGCTCACCTCCCAAACCAGCTCCACTTCTCTTGGGATCCACTTTAAAAACATTGATTTGTAGTAAACACCAAGTAAGCCCCTCTTACCCTGTTAGACTCAACACAATGCCCCTTTGTCACTTAGAGTCAGTGAATACATAGCAAAAAATATATTCTGGATTATTGTAGTCAAGATTTCTATCAAAATAACAGTTTTGTGTCTGTTAAGAGGAAACTAGATCAATACTAAAATGTGTTCTGGTGAGTGAATCAGCACATACCTGTGAGCCCAGCACTCGGGAGGCTGAGATAGGAAGGGCACAAGGCAAGGAGAGGGGAGAAGAGACACAGCCCAGAATACAGAATCCACAGCCTGGGTGGCAAGGCCTCTTACAGGAAAGAGAAAAGATGAAAGTGTTCCTAGAAATGTCAGATGTGGGGCCCAAGTCACTGGGTCACTTCTTGACTGACAGCCCTGTTACCGGGGTCTTCAGGAGCTCCAGGAGCTCTGGAAACGACAAAAGTGGACTCAGAACAAGCATACAAATGTGAAAGCAATAAGTGACTTTCAAAAACACATAGTTAGCAATGGAGAGATGGTTAATTGGTACAAACTTGACAATCTGAGTTTAATCTCAGCAACCCCTACCAGAAAGAAAGAGCTGATTTTTACAGGTTGTCCTGTGACCTTTGTACTTGTGTTATGGTGTGCATGTACACACACACACACACACACACACACACACACACATTGATGGTGATGATGATAAATAATAATGTAGCATTAAAGATCTCTAAAGACAATGAACAGAGATGGGAGGAAGAGGCAGAAAGATAAAAGAATTAAAAGAGAACAAGAGGAAGGAAAGAAGAGGAGAGGAGCAGAGAGTCACAGTACACACTCGGCATCAGTAACGAAGGCCGGACACTGTCCATACTGCCGGAGTGATAAGGAATGGGTATGAAGTAGACTTGATAACACAGACAAAATGGATGAATTCCTGGAAGGGTCCGACTGTCTATGTTTCCTGAATGAAGAGCAGGTGACCTACATAGGCTCTGTGTATTGAATGAAACTTGTCACAGAAGAAGACTTCCCCATAGAGAAACCGCCAAGGCCAGATGGCTCCAAACACTTAAGGGAGAAGTGGCGCCAGCTCCAACAATCTGTCCCAGCAAACTTTCCAATTCCCTTCATGAGTCCAGTGCTATCCTGAAACTATAAACCCCACAGAGACCATCAAAGAGCCCAACAGAACACCCCACAAAGACCTCTTACGAGGAACCTTCAAATGGGATCTAGAAATGCCTTAGGAAGATAACATATCACACTCTGAAGGTATTTTGCAAGGATTATACAATGGGTTTAATACTTACAATGACTAAAAAAGAAAAATCATATGAACAGCTTCGCAGAGACAGAAAAGGTGCCCAATAACTACTGGAAAACATTGGGAAGAGAAAACCATTTCAGCACAGTTACAGGGCATCCATAAACCCACAGCTTGTGCCAGGGCACAGCGGGGACATTTTCCTTTAAGAACTGTAGGTAGAGTAACATTGCTCTCACGGCTGCTATTTAACACCGTCTGACAGATCCCAGGTAGAGCAATGGGACAAGAAAGGAAAAAGTCATGCCAACAGGACGAAACAAAATAAAACCATCTTCATCTGTATATAAAGCCCTGAAGCAGCTACACAGATGGGTGCATTTTGCTATTTTAAAAACATTCATTCATTCATTCATTCATTCATTCATTCATTCATGACCTTGTACACTTTAGGCAAGAACTCTACCATTGAGCTCTAATGTGAGGCCCATGTCTCCAGGCTGACTGCTGGTGCCCAGAGCTGGCCTCCTTGCAATGGGAGCATTCACCCCACCCAAGGCCACCACCACCGATGAGCTTGAGCAGCTGCCTTGCGATGTACTCACTGTAGAGGGGTGGGAGGCACCACGTATCGCTGTTACCATCCCATGGCACTTTGTGGGGCTCTGCTAGTCCCTGTCTTGCTTTTTTCTTTTCAACCAAGCAATTTTGGCTCTCTCCAGGACTGAGTGAGTGAGTGTATGTGTGTGTATAATGTATGTGATGTATGTGTGTGTGTGTGATGTGTGTATGTATGATGTATGTGTGATGTGTGTATGATATGTGTATGTGATATATGTGTGCAATGTGTGTATGTATGATGCATTTGTGATATGTGTATGTATGATGTTCATGATATGTGTATGATGTGTGTATGTATGATACATATGTGTAAAGTATATGTATGATATATGATTTGTGTGTATGTGTGTGTGTACATGTGTTGAATCAACATCATAAAATGCCGCTTTGCCTCTGTTCCTAGGACATCTGGAGACACCTGACTTTCCATAGCATGTGAAATAATTAAGGGTGGTTGTTTATGGGCTAGAGCTGTGGCTCAGTTGGTAACGCATGTGCCAAGAATGTTTAAGATTATAATTATATCCCAAGCAGAAAGATTAGAAGTCCAAGTTCTTCCTTAGTCACATGGATTTGAGCCAGCCTGGGGTACATGAATGGTTCTCTCAAAAATGAAGAACAGATGTTTACATCTGGCCTGGCATATTGCCAGAGGCCATTTTATTCCTACCCACATTCTTTTCCAACCCATCATGGATCCATGGGTTAGTCAGTGATGGGAAGAGGCCCTGGGCTACCCAGTGGTCTGTAGCCTGCTGATCCTGGGAAGGATGAGAACTTAGAGTTATGAGTGAGTCTACTCCACTTCCCACCTACATAGTACACGTTCATTCAACCACATACTTGGTAGACTAGAGATGCTTGGAGCAGTTTCATCGTACAGGGTTTGTTTCTTGCGGGGCTGGTCCCACCCACTACTTGGGTCAGCGGGAAGAGAAAGGGCTTTTATCTGTTGAGGTTGGGTCTTCTGTGAGTTTGGAGATGTTTCTCAGACCCCCAACCTGTACCCATGCGATCATGAGATGTCACAACCTTCCTGACAACATTATGACAACCAAAGTTGTCCTCAGAGTTTATTCTAGTGTCCAGAGCCTCAGAAAGTTGCTTGATGCTTATCCCCATGCCTTAGTAATGAGTTAATTTTATCATAAGAGAAATACATATGGGAGCTGGAGGCATAGTTCAGAGGTTAAGAATGTTTTGATTTGTCAGCAAGACAGGAGCGTGCTTCCCAGCACCCACACCTTGAAGCTCACAAATGCTTGTAATTTTAACTTCACAGGATCTGCTGGCCATTTCTGGTCTTAGAAGGCACCTCCACACATTCCTGTGTGTACAGTCACAAGACACAGAAAAGCAGACTCACACTCTCTGTCCTCTTGGTAACTGGCTTAGCTCACCTTCTGCAGAGTCCTTGTGTTATAGGCATGGTGTCCCCAGATGTCACACCTCCCTTCCTTTGTAAAGCAGGTGTGCTTTCACTGCCTGTGTCTGCCATGCTGGGCCTCTTCTGCTGTTGGAGACTTGGGTTCTTTCCAACTGTTGGCTGGTGTGGGTGAAGCCGCTGGGTGGATGGGTGTGCAGACACCTGGCCATACTCTGCCTTTGGTGCTTTGGGATCCTGTGTGAATTCCATGTCTGGTCTTTTCAGGAGTAACACGCTTTTCACACGTTTCACATTCCCTCAAGCCATAGGCAAGGCTTTGAGTTCTCCACATTAGCATCTCCCTGTGCTGGTTCTGAGGCTAGCCACCTGACAGGAGTGGGGTATGATCTCACTGTGGCATCTGCAGGGAATCTCCTTTGCATTCATAGTGTATGACTTCGTTGTCGCAAAGTCCCTTTGCACATGAGTTGACACTTGATGTTCAGGTGGTGAGGCTTTGCCCGTCACTGAAAGGCAGATGTCATAGGCTGAACTGTGTTCCAGCACACACAGCTGGTGATATAAACTAGAGGCACTACCAGCCCCCCCACTGCCCAGCTGATGGTCTCTGGTTCTCACTCAGAAAATGGGGGTCTGGTCATTTCTGTGTTGAGAGATTGGTGCATGCCACTTCACAGGACGGGGCCAGGTAGCATGCCAGTCCTGGATGCTGCCATTGTTTTTGCCACATTCTCCCTCTGCCATGATGTCACTGGGTCACCAGGATGAGTGCATCGCCTCTGCATTGTGCCCTCTCTCATGCATTTCCTGGGCTCACCTCTTTACCATGGGAGCCGGCACTTCTGTTTTGCCTCTTCCTCCCTTGCCAGGGCCTTCCAAAGCCATTTGACAAGCCACAGGTATGGTTCCGAGGCGTAGCATTTGCACAGAGTGCAAGGCCCTGGATCTGACCCCTCAGAGTCACAGAATCAAACCGCACCATTCTGGTTCTCCAAACTAGATCCTCACAGTGCTCTCCTGCTTCAAAACAGACAATGGCTCCTCCTGATACGCCTGAGACCCTGGCCCACTGCCTGGTCCTCTTGGACTTGCTCTCTTTTCCCTATTTTCCTTTGGGCTTAAACATTTATTCTCTAGCACCAATTGCAAGGGGCAGGCTGAGAGAGGTTGTCTCAAACACTCACCGAAGGATTTCTACCTCAGTAAGGCCATTCCCTCAAAAGCCATGTGATCCTTCCCAGCCCACAATATGCCCATAGTTTAGAGGAGCCACCCCCACTCTGCTGCCCACAGCCTGTGGTAGACACCCTATCCTTGATCATGGTGAATCCAATGTGCCATGTGCCTGCCACTTCCTTACCATCTTGGGTGGCCTTCCTCTCTGCTGCCCCCACTCACATACACACGCATGTTCCTCTCCAACGGCTCTGTTTCTTGTGTGTGATTCCTTATTGTGCGAGAAACACCCATGGCTGTCTAAGAACAGAGCCAGTTGTCTTTGTCTTTACCATGTCTGATGGCCTGGGATGATAGCTAGGGGCACACACCGTGGGCAGTGGCCTCTGGTGTATGCATCTGGTGTCCTCATTGTCCCCAGGGGTTTTTCTCATGTCCTGAAGGTTCTCGGAACCATTCCTGTGGTTTAGGAATTCTGTCTGTTCGCATCAGCCTTGTAGTACCATTACTAATGTCAATTCTTTCTAGTTCCTTTACAATTTTGAATTATTTATTTATTTAGTGTATGTGTGTGTGTGTGTGTACATGCATGTGCTATGCATACATGTGAAGGCCAGAGGTAAACATTGGATGAGTGCTTCCTCTATCTCTCTGTACATTATTATTTTGAAACACGTGCCTTACAATGCTGTCCCAGTTAGCCTGGAACTTACTCTGTAGACCAGGCTGGTGGAGAACTCACAAAGATCCACCTGCCTGCGCCTCCTGAGTCCTGGGACTCAAGGCATTCTCTGCTGCCATACCTAGCCTTCCACCTTATTTTATGACACAAGGTCTCTCACAGAGCCTGTAGCTCACTGATTAGCCTAGATCGGGATGGCAGGTGAGTCTCTGTCTCCTCAGCTCTGGGATTACAGGCACACGTTCCCAGACCCAGCTGTATGGTTTTTGGCCATCCATCTCAGGTCCTTGGGCTTCTGCTGAAAGCATCTTATCAGCTGAGCTACTCTCACACCCACAGTGGTGGATGCGGGACTTTTAATTATCTGTGACCAGATCACCAATCCGACGCAAAGTCCCCACTGAATCTGAAGAAGACCTTTTCCTCTACTGGACTTTACACGTATCTGGCTGTATTTCTGCATGTTTTATCCCATCTGCACATGCCTCTGTCTTTCATGCAAAGTGATTTTCAATTCTGCGTTTAACCTCATGTAGCTGTGTGTATTATCTGGAAGAGTACACTATCGTTCCCCCCCCCCATTTTTATTTCTTGTTACCTTTTTCAAAATGTCTTCATGTCATTTTAAAAATTCTAAGGTACTCTGGATGGCTGGGTGTAGGTCACTACCAGTGTGAGAGCTGACTCTGTGGTCTTGGTCAGTGGACTGGACTGCCTTGTGCTTTTTCAGAAAAGTGGAATGGGTTGGGATGGATAGATATACACCTGTAGATAGGTGAAATCTGCATCTGGTACCATCAGAGATGCTGCCTGCTGGGTCTTGCTGAGGTGTGTGTGTGTGTGTAAAAGAGAGAGAGAGATAGAAAGAGAAAGCCTCTCTTTCACTTCTTTCTACTTTCCTTCCCATTTCCCAAGCTAAGTGGCAGGAGTGACTTAGAACTTTTGGTCCTCCTGCCTCTCTCTCTCCTCCTGCATTAGAGGCCCCACACTCAGTTCTATGTGGTGCCACAGATTGAAGCCAGCGGCTTTGTGCATCCTAAGCAAGTACTCTACCAACCGAGCTACTCTTGAGAAGGGTTCTTGAAGGCAAGGCGTGGGTGTTCAGCATTGCACCGAAAGCTGGAGAGAGGGGGAACTTGCTGACTGCGCTCTAGCACACCGTTGCCCTGCTCAGTTGCACACTATGGTGCCCGGACAAGAGTCCAAGTGGCTCCTAGGTGCTGGCCCAGCCTGCCCCTCCCGTTTGCTATGGACCTGGGGAGGGATGAACTGTTTGTTTCCTCACTCCAGGAGAGGCTGGTCATGGGGTAATCTTCTTAGGTGAGCAAGGCGGTCAGGGGTTTCTCCCAGGGTCTGCCCCTTTCCCATCCTTCCGAGAACCTTCAGGACATGAGAAAAACGAAGTTCTGGAGGATGGGTATAGATTCACAGACGCCATCCGTGTCACATGGTTCGAGAGAGAGTGAAGACCTTTCCTTGTATTTCAGTCCACTTCGCGTCTTGAGCATTTGAGGCCTGGTGCTCAGGAAGGTGCTGCATAAACTTGGGCATCCTTGACTCCCTGCTCCTAGCTTTCCCTCACCTTGAAGTACTGGGCAGAGCTCAGACAGGAAGCAGTGTCAGGTGTGGCTTCTCATCCTGGGGAAACCACACTGCCCCTCACTCTGCCTCATTCCAAGCTGCCCTCAGAGGCCACCCTCCCCAGCTTCCTGGAAAGCTTACTTGACATTTTCTAGAATATGTCCCCTCTTGTCCCTCTCCTCCTCAACTCAGCTAGTGACACTTCCTTTATATGTCCCCACAGAGATGCACAAATACTAACATAGGAGTCAGAGATGAGGAGGGAGCCTCACAAGAGCAAGAACCACACCCCTCACCTAAGAAACACCCTGGTGTGATAGGCCAGCCCTGAAGTGGGATTGCAAAAGGGAACTAGAACTTTCTACAAGTTAGTGTTGCCTAAATAAATGTCACCAGCTTCGGATGGGTTGGAAGACTGGTCAACGCTATGAATAATGTGTAAATAATGAATCAATCAGCACCTTCTTTCTTGTCTTGGAAATGCTTGCTGCTTCCACAAGGCCTGGGCTAGGTCCACAGCTGGGATTTGTGGACTCAAGGTGCTTTTTGTCCCACAGCTTGGTTGTGACATAGTCCCGGCATCTCCTTGATTTCTACCCTCTCTTGTCCTCTCCCCCATTTAACCATCTCTGAAGTTTCTGGATGCACAGCTTTCTGCTGACTCATTGCACCCCACTTCGTATTAATAAAGTTTTTCTTTTTCTTTTTTCAGTTGATGAATATGGTGGCTAACCTTGGTTGCCAACTTGATACCTTTGGGAAAAGGGAACCTTGATTAAGGAATTGCCTCCTCCACATTGCCCCGTGGGTATCTCCGTGGGGGCATTTGCTTGACCGCTAATTGATATAGGAGAGCCCAGCACACTATGGACAGTACCATCCCTAGGAAAGTGGCCTTGGGCTGTATCAAATTCATAGCTGAATGTGAGTCTGGGTGCGAGCCAGCTAGCAATCTCCCTCTACAGTTTCTGTTGCAAATTCCTACCTTGAGTTCCTTCCTTGGCTTCTACAAATGATGGATTATTAACCTGTTAGCTAAAGTAAACCCTTTCCTGCCCAAGTTTCTTTGGTCAGGATATTTACTGAAGCAACAGAAACGTAACGAACATTGGTGGGGGTGGGTGGGAGGTGGGGCAAAACCAGTAAAACCCATGAGCCACAGATTTCTAGGATTTGATGCTTTGATCTGACATCACTGGCAATATCTTTGGGCTTATAATGGTGGTAAGGAGTTGTTTATGAGTGATAAAATCCTGGCAAAGGAGGTCATCTTTAAATGAGCCAAGAAGACCACCAAAAATGTCACATGTGTGATGTGGGAACGTAGGGTCTCCCTGCATTCTGCTTCTTGGCCCCACAGAGGCTGTGACTGCTCTTGAGGCTGCCCTGGAGAACATCAGGAGGGCCGCAGCTCTGCTGCTTTGGTGCCATCATCAGCACAGCCTTGTGTGGAAGGCTTCAGGGCCACAGAATCTCCCCCATGAGCTCTTCTCTCTGGGAAGGGCCGGTTCTAGAAGATACAAGTTTCGGTGTGGAGACTGCTTCCCTCTGACACCAGGGAACTGTGTCATCTTCCTGTAGGTGAGCTGGGGTTTATTAGTGACGCCACCTGCCCATTGTGTGTTTGATTTTGCTGTGTTCTCCTGGATTGGGGAAGAGAAAACGTAGGTGTGATTTCTATTTTGTTTTGTTTTTCAAGATTGAATTTACTTTTAATTAATGTGTGAGTGTGTGTGTGTGTGTGTCTGTCTGTGTGTGTGTGTGTGTGTGTGTCTGTGTCTGTGTAGAGGCATGTATGTGCACTCAAGCAGGTGTGCCCATGGAGGCCAGAAGTTACAGGCAGTTGTGAGCTACCTTGACATGCATACTGGAAACCAAACTCTGATCCCCTACAAGATGACTGGGCTTAATTATCTGCTGAGTCATCTCTCCAGCCAGTGGAAACTGAGTTCCAGTTCTGGTTCTACCCTTGACTTGCTGAGGGTTTGTACAGCTCAGGAAATGATGTCTGGAGTCAGTGGTGTGCCTACTTGTGTCCCTGTGCCTCGAAAGGTGTGTGTTTATAGTGGAGCCAGGAGAGAGCCAGAGGCCTCAAGATCACTCCCAAACCTCTCAACAGCATCTCCAGTGTGCTACTGAACACTTGGTGTCATCCAGTGATGGTTCTGTCTTCGAAGGATATAGACACGTTAGAGGTAGAACCTGGTGGGGGGAAGCAGGTCACTCTGGGCTGCCTTGAGGTTTTGTAACCAGACTCTGTTTCTTGACTGTGAATACATGACCCACTAGCCTCAGTCCCTGGTCACCGTGCCTTCCTTCCAGTGATGGACTGTGCCCCATTTAAACTATGAGCCAGAATAAGTTCTCCCTTAAGTTGTGTCTTCTCAAGTATTTGGTTGTAACAGTGAGTCGAATAACTAATGGGGGAAATAAACTATCAATACAGTCACTTTCAGTAATTTATGCCTACACGTGGATCTATGACTATTTTCCTATGATTTTTTTGAGACTATGTCTTTTGGGATCATATTCTGTAATCCATCAGATTATAATTGTTATAAATATATGTGGTGTTTGAAGCTAGAATTAGATACCAGAACTTTATAATTTATAATTCACTCCCCCTCCTCCTTCCATATACGTAATGGTTGGTTTTAGTGGCCAACTTGATGCAATCTAGAATCACCTGGGAAAACAGTCTCAGTGGGGAGTGTCTAAGTCAGGTTGGTCTGTGGAGGGTGTCTTGATTGTGTTAGTTGATGTGGAAAGACCCTGTCCACTGTGGGCAGCACCATTCCCTGGGCTTGGATCCCCCATTGTAGATGACTGGGAAATATGAGCTGAGTTGTCATACAGGTACCCATTTCTCTCTGTCTTGACTGTGGATGTGATGTGACACCCTGCCTTAAGTTTCTGCCATTTTTTATTTCTCTGTTGTGATGTGCTGTATGCTGGAACTGTGAGGTAAAATAACCATTTTAACCCAGCAACGGAGATAAAACAAGGACTGCATGCATTCTGTGCTGCATACCTGGCTCCGCCCCTAACTCTGACCTCTATTGTGTTTCTGTGGAAGCAATAAGGAAGCTGCACTGGCAGAATTGCAATGAGAAGGGCAAGATGGTGGAAGACAGTGGGAGAGTCTAAGTTACCCTGGTTAGCAGAGGTCTCTGATGTGATCTAGCTGCCACATGACATAGGAAAAAATGAACACAAAGGAAAAGACTGTTTAGTCAGGTTCTTGCAGAAGGAATTTCATTGTCTGATAAGTACAATGCAGGCTAGGGGACATTGTCAGCACCCTGGACAGAGCTTCCCCAGGCCATCTCAGCTTCCTTCCAGGAAGCTTTCCACCCACACTGCCACTGAATTTCTGGCTTCATGCATATTCTGTCCCACCAACCAGGGTCCATATGGATCTCAGGAATCCCACCCTCTGCCCCTGAGCCTCAACAGCCTCACCTTGCCTCTGGAATCCTCCTATCCCCTAACCCTTGTCCTGTCTCCACCTACAAGCCCTGGTGCTGCCCAGCTTTTCCCTATTTTATGATCCTATCTGGTTTCAGTTCAGAATGAGCTGGAAACAAAAATCCATCTTCATTAGGGTATTGGCTTCCCACCTCTCAGGAGACTCCAGATTCCTGTTGCACAGTTGACAAGTGTCTCCTCTCTTCTGCTCTTCCAGGACAGCCTGCTCTTTCTTCTTTAGATGAGGCATTCACAGACCTCTCCCTTCGTGGCCTCTTCTTCTCTGATTGGTTTTTATGTAGATGCATCCATTGCTTTCCAAGCTTTAGGTCACCAGTGTGACCACTTTTGTCATTCACAACTATGATACTCACCTGGGAGCCCTGCTTGCTGGGACTTGCTGACGGCACATGTGTAACTGAAGGGATCAAGCTGAGACGCCTCCCACGTTTCACAGAACATGTCTCATTTCTTGCTTGAAATCCCTCTGTGCCCAGTCTTAGCTTTGTCATTGGGCTTTTGGTGCATTTGGTTTTTTTCCCCAGCTCATTTTGAGATGGTCGTCCCTTGACTTGCCTAAATTTTTATTTTGATGCTATAGTTTGCACTGGTATTTCTTTTGTTTTATGACATCTTACTCTCATATCAACCTCCCACTCAAAGGTCATTAAAAAACAATTCTTCCTGAGCTTCTTTAATATTGTCATTTCATTTCTTTCTTTCTTTTTTTAAAATCATAACAACTTCTCTTTGTGATTAACCAAGAATTGATGACTTGCATTTGAAGCATGAGCTAGAGACTCTTTTCTACTGAATAGCTATCCAGTTTCCACTACTGTCTCAGAGATGCCTCAGCTGAACTGTGTGTGTGTGTGTGTGTGTGTGTGTGTGTGTCTGAGAGAGAGAGAGAGAGAGAAAGAGAGAGAGAGAGAGAGAGGGAGCGCACAGGCACGCACACCTGTGAACTTAGACTTAGCTTATTGTTGAATATATTTCATTTTCTGTTGTCCTTTATCCTATTTAACTACAAACTGAAGAGGACAGAAATCACCCAACTGTTCGCCTGTTATATTTTTATTGTTTCACTGGGAGCATTTGTATAAAGTCCAGTTCTAAAGTTCTACACTGGCAAGAATAAGATTCAGCTGTGAGAGGTGTCTGCTCTGTTGATGAGGATTCTGGCCTGGATAGAGGAGATGGTGTCATCATAAACTTGAAGGTTAGCGTTTTGGCCCAGCTGCCTCTGGTTGCTTTCAGAGGACTGCTGAGCTTGCCAAATGTCCCATTTTCGTATTAGTGGAGCACTGAGGTCAGGATTTAGCTTCTCGAAATTGGGTTGTACAGAGTGGAATGCTAAGAAGCAATCTCTATTATTAAAGGGAAAAAAAAAAACCACCGCAAAATTGGTACCTGGGTTCCAAAAGAGAATTAAATGGAATTACACAGAACTAAAATATTACTAAGTGAACAAATTGAGACTGTACTGTTCACACACACACACACACACACACACACACACACACACACACAGAGCAAGGAAGGAAATTGAGAAGAACTACATTTAAAATTAGACCTTGGAGTTAAAGTAACTAATTTCAGACATCTAAATATTGCTGTTTTAATGGCGTGTCATTTCTCTTTCAAACAGAAATAGACACCATCTCAAGTTGAAGTGAGGATTTATGTGTGATCACGTGAGAATTAGAAACAGACTCTGTGGCCATTCTAAGGCAGCATGCATATATATATATATATATATATATATATATATATATATATATATATATATATATATATGTATATATATATGTATATATATACATATATATACTTTTTCTTTTTCTTTTTCTTTTCTTTTTCTTTTCCTTTTTCTTTTCCTGAAAAGCATGTTAATTGGAAGATCTCAGGGGTTCTGAAAATTCACAGGGGTAGCCTTAGGGATCACCTTGACTGATTGAGTTCAAAAAGAAGTTCTAGCTTGTCTTATATTTGAAGATTTTTTAAAGATAAAGTGTCAGGTGTATGACTGTGTTAAGAGAACCTGATGGGCCTCTCTGAGAAGATGTTCTGTCTGTAATCTGTCATGCTGTGAAGTCCCCTCTGAATACTTATACCCCTCCCTCTTGATTTTCCCTGGAGTAGAAACCAGCTTCAAATGGCTTGTGGCTGGCTAGGTTAGACCTCTGATAGTGAGAGTTCTTTTGGAGAACTGTTTGGAACACTCTTACTTTCCTATGAGGTTCCCATGTTGGTGGGCAGGGGGGAAAATCTAGGGACTACTGAGGATGTTGTAAGGATGGCAGAGGAGAGGCATCCTGTGCATAGCATCCTGTTTAGCTTAGTTGAGATAATCAGAGATCTAGCGGGGTTGTCAAGCTAAATCCATCTCTTGACTTAACACATATAGTGCAGAGGTGATCTGATACTCTCTCTGGCCTCTATGTGTATCCACACACATGTGCTACACACACATACACTCATGTACATATATGTTCACACAAATTTAAACTAAATAAAAAACAATCAGGCATGGTGGCACATATTTGTGGTTTCAGGGTTGGAGAGGTAGAGACAGGAGGGTGTCTGGGCTTCATTAACCAGTCTACAGCATTAGTAAGTTTCAGGTTAGCAGGAGACCCTGTCTCAAAAATATTAGGTAGATGGTGTCTTTAGTAACAACCACCCCCATGCATACATATAAAATAATATAAAATTAATCAGGAAAGAGACCGGAGAAATGGCTTTGTGGGTAAGAACACATACAGCTCTTGCAAAGGACTCAGTTTAGTTCCCAGAACTCACGTTGGGCAGCTCCCAACCACCCAAAGCTATGGATCTGAGTGCCCTCTTTTGGCCTCTGAGGGCACCTGCACTCACGTGGGTGCACACCCCCACCACACTTAAACACCTGACTAAAAATAAAACACACCTGAAAATACTGAACAGGTAAAACACATACTGAGATTTACATACTTCCATAAAAAGACAGCAGAGGGCTGGGGAAATGACTCAGCAGATAGCATGTTTGCTGTGCAAACATGAGGACCTGAGTTCAAATCCTCAGTACTCCTTAAACAAAACCTTGGCTTGGTTACACATGCCTATACGCCTTTGCTGTGTGTGTGTGTGTGTGTGTGTGTGTGTGTGTGTGTGTGTTTGTGTGTGTGAGTGTGTGTGTGGGGAGGGGTATTGTGGAGATAGGAGGATTGCTAGGTCTTACTGGCTGCCAGATTCAGTTCCAGATTCAGCGAGGGACTCTGAATCAAAGGAATAAGGTGGAGACCAAGGAAGATGCATGCACACACACACACACACATGCATTAACTCATTACAAAAGACAACATCTCCCCCTCTGCCTCCCCCTGCCCTGGGTTCTGAAAGCAAAGGAGTTTGCTTTGAGCAGGTTTAGATGGTGCGTATTTCATTGTTTGGCAGAGGCACAGTTTGATGGCTATTATACAATAAATAGGAGCAGCACTGCTATCCTAAACATCTGCTCCAGGTTTGCTTTTCCAGGTCAGAATGACTCATACTGTGCAAGCTTCCTGGCGCCTGAACTGTCAAAAACCCATTTTTCTTCCCTGTCTCCACAATGCATCGAAGGGCAAACATGAAGCCCGCCAGCATGCTCCCTGCCCTAATTTGACAAGGACGTCTCCTGAAGCAGTCACACTGAGGCCATGATTATTTTTCAGCTAGATGGTAGACCTTCATTGTGAGGAGTATTCTGTTTGGGAAACTGGTTGGCTCTTGTCTCTACGGAGCCATCTTCCTCTTGTTCGTTCAGCCCGTCTCTTGTGCCTGTTTATTTTCTATGTTCTCGTGGTATTTTCTTCCTCTCTATGTGGGAGTTGAGAAGTCTTCCCAGCTCCTTTAGGCGTTCCTTACTTGACGACGCCTTCAAGTAAGGAACGCCCCTCTCCCAGTCATTTCTCACTTACCTTGAGTCACAGTGTTGAGCTGCAGACACTTTCAAGGCCACGGGAGTTGCCACCGTAGCCTGACACACCTGGTTTGGACCTCTGCAGCCTCCTTGTCTGGACTTTTCTTAATTCCCAGTTCTCCAGACCTCACTGGATGAAATCTGTGCGTGGGATTCCCTGCCCTGCTGGAGTTTATGAGCATCCCGCATCCGAGGGCACTCTCACCCCTTGAGCAGGATGGCACCTGGCATGTCAAACTTCTCAACCAATCCTCTTCTGCCCACCTGCCCTGCACATGGGCTCACCCTTGCTCCATGGAGTTACTTTACTCTTCACGCCTCTGGGCTTTTGTAATTGAGCAGTTCCTCAACTCTTAAGCTCACTGCAAATTAAAATTATTAAGGGAAATATACTGTACCTAGAGAATAAGCTAGAACATGCTAGCTTAGCAGCAGAGGACTTTAGTGTCGGCAGCTTCTGCTGGTGACCATGGTGCACACCGTGAGATGAGGGCTGCTGCTGCTATTGTATTCATTTATTTGTTTTTATTTTTTTTGAGACAGAGTCTCATGTATCCGAGGGTGGTCTCGAACTTGACATTTAGGTGAGGATGCCCTTGAACCTCTGATCCTCCTTTCCCTTCCTCCAGAATGTTAGGATTATTGCTGTGCACTACCAAACCTGGTTTTGTGGGGTGCTAGGGATAGAATCTGGGGCTTCAGAGGTGTTGGGCTAGCACTCTGCCAACTGGGCTGTAGCCCCAGCAGGCTGTATTTAAAATGGAAGAAGCTAGGAGTTCAACAGTGAGAATCGTGTTTCCCCGGTGACATTTGAACCCACTGCAGAAGGAGTGGTGTGGTGAGGTGTGGTGGCTGGATAGGTTTGGTCCTGGTAATTTGACCATGATAAGATGTTGCTAAAGTGATTGGCAGAGTAAAAGAACGCTGGGGAGAGTTCATATCAGGTGCTGAATTTTTAAAAAATGAAATCCTAGTTAAAGGAATTAAGAGAAAACAAAATGTGGCATTGATCACTGTGTGACCCCACTAAGGAAGAGATAGAATGTGGCAAACGTGTTCAGATGACCTGCCTATGCTTGGCTTCATTCTGCTAGTTGGAGGGATGCACTTGGAGGGCCAATTTCCTATGCTAAAATAAGCAGGCAGTTATTGCCCCTGGACCTTTGAGTGCGGACTCTCTGAGTTACATAACTCTGACTGGCGTGTAATAAAAATGAATCTCTCCCTGCCCTCAGGGAAGCCATCAGCCGTGTCTGCGAAGCTGTGCCAGGTGCCAAAGGAGCCTTCAAGAAGAGAAAGGTACAGTCACTCTCACTGTGTGTCTGTGACCTCCTTCGTGTCCCTCAGGGCCATACTCTGCCTCTACCCCCATAACTGTCCACTGTGTTCTTATGTGACCTGGGTCTTGTCATTCCTTAAGGTAAAGCACCCAACTAAGGCTAAGACACTATCTCTCTGTGTGTCTCTCTCAAGTAGATGTTGTAGATACTCACTGTGGCTAAAACCTTGGAGACAAGGATAACAATTAACACCTGGCTAAGTATCCCTTAAAGCCTATTACATACTTGAATTCATGTACCCCTAACAGCTCATGTGCCAGTCACCTCAGTGGTATGTGCTAGGAAATGCTTAACAGCTGGATCCTGGAGTTGAGAGAGGGAGGCAGGACGCTGAATTCGTAAGGATGCCAATTGCTATGGTGTTAATACTGTCCCGTGGCTGACTCAAGCTTTCAACACGAGGTCCCTGGAAAGACACACAGCAGCTTATCACTGTGTTGTGCTTTCTCCAGGTGCAGTAGATGGGGCCTGAAGAGCACAGGTTTACAAAGCACGAGACCAGGTAGCAAGTATCCGCCATCTTTAGATGCCATTTATGTAGTTGCGACTTTGTATAAACTAACTTTCAATAATAGCTGGGCTTAGTGGTCAGCCCATAACGTTTCTAAAGACATGATACTTGGCTTTCCTGAACTGGTTCAGCTCTGCCAATGGAAAACCTCATGATGTAGATGACAGAACCTGAGGCTCTGGGCTGAGAAGCCACGGTTTGACTAGGAGCTGGGGCCATGGCCAAGCCAGACCACCTGATCCAGAGGCGGGATGTTGAACTATACTTCTAGAACATTCTGTCCTGTATATGGCTAGATTAGGAGGGGGGAAACATCTGGGGGCTCGGGAGATAGCTCAGCTGGTAAAGTGCTTGTTGCATGACATGAGTTTGGATCCCTGGTATCCTGTAAAATGTCTGACATGGAAGCACATGACTGTAATTCCTGTGTTGGGGAAACAGAGACAGGCTGGTCCCGGTGGCTCACTGGCCTGCCAGGGTTTCAGAATTGAATACTTCAGGTTCCAGGACTCTGTCTCCAAGTACAAGGTAGAGAGTTTTAGAGGAAGATACCTGATGACCTTTAGTCTCTACATGCATGCACACATATGCACTTGTATACAAACACACACACACACACACTATATATCACAACAAAAAGAAGAAACCATTGAATTAAGCTATCTCTCTTATTAAGTATCTAAGAAATAAATAATTCAGCACCCACAATCATAACTTTTACCCACCAGTAAGGGATTTGTGGGGAAGTCTACCATATAGAGCCTTATATCTGCCCCAGTCTTAGTTTTCAGATTCCGGATAGTTTTGTCTCCAAGTCACTTCTGTCTTTAGAACTAGGGACATTCATGAACCTATAGGGCAACTGGGCCTATGGCACAGAACTTGGCAGCTGACGTTATATGATGGCCAGTCCCTTGGAAACAAGTAAAGCTCTAGAATCTTGAATATAGAAAATGAGGTGTCCCCTGGGAACAGCAAGGAGGACCCCCATCTCTTGCATTTCTCTTGGTGGGAAGAGTGGAGGTAATGGCTGCTTTCTAGACTGTACCCCAGATGCACTTGACCTGACTCTCACACAGGGGAGATGAGTTCTCTAAAAGGCTCCTTTGAAGCATTAAGCAGAAAGAAAAAGAAGAAAATAAATTGGCAGAGATAAAGGAAAAAGCATTTTTCGGGGAGCAAAGAGCTGAGGTTTGGGTCAGCCAAGCCAGGGCAACCTGGAGGGACGTTCAGCAGGATGTATTCTTTTGAAGTAGAGGCTTTCCATTAAACTTTGTCTTTTGAGAAAGGTCATTGGCTGGGCAGGCACCCTAAACTGCAAATCCATTCTGATTGGTTCATTAACTAGGCTACTCCCCACTGAGTGGTTGGTATTCCAGGCCAGCAGGTCTGCATTGGGTCTCTTATCTGAGTCACAGGAACATCCTGTGGTCTGAGCTTCTGCAGAGCGATGTGTCCTTCCGTTTCCCAGTTCTACTTTAGACAGCTTTTGTTGCTGCATTGTCTCTCCTAGTATATTAAAGAACGGTGTGTCTGATTAGGAACTCTGGCTTAGTGAGCAGGGGACATTGGAAGCAAACGGAAAGCGTGGGCTGGTCCTAAAGGACACAGGACAGGGCTTCAGCATGTGCCCCGGGATCCAGGAGAAGCTGCCTGGCTTGACACTGATGCTCTCTGATACTCCCATAAGGACTTTCTGACATGTGAAGGAGACACCAGTCACAGCCAGCCTGCCTCTCCACCCTGCACTGGCTCTGGGCAGCCAGATTCTAATGGGACTGTCCAGGTGAGGCCTTAACAGAGAGCCACTTCTGGGAGGATTCCCCTCAGGGGAGAGCCTCCTGACCCTCTGAGGGTGTTCCTAAGCCTGGGAGCCATTGCTTTCACCTCCCCTAAAAGACAGTCTGAGTCTTTGTGTACTTGAGACCAAGTTCTGGTATCTGCAAAGCTGTGATGTCCCTGCCTCTGTGGTTTCTGGAAGTTTGCATCTCTGGGATCCATGAGATACCAGCTTTGGTCAAGGCAGCCAGGAAGACAAGGAGTTCTCCCCCAGAATTTACATATCAGGCATATTATGCATATTGGCACGGGTATTAATTTTCCCAGCTTCTCCACTTTACATTTGCCTGTCTTCTGGAGCCTACATGGGTAGGAGAAGACAGTGAGAGTCTGGGGCAGGGGGTACACTGACATCTTAGCCTCCACCCTTTCAGACAGAGTCTGGGTCAAAAGCTAAACTGTCACCCTTGTATTTCACAGCCTCCGAGTAAACTGCTGTCCAGTATCCTGGGGAAGAGCAACCTCCAGTTCGCAGGAATGAGCATCTCTCTGACCATCTCCACCGCCAGCCTGAATCTGCGCACTCCTGACTCCAAACAGGTGTGTGGGTGCCCAAGCTCCACAGGGCCCAGGGTAGACATCCCAGGGGCTGCTTGGCCAAACTTTGAACTTGAGCCAACTTGACAGTGTGCCCACTGGCGGATGAGTGATTCTCTGGAATTCTGCTCTAAATGGGGGCTGTTTTGTTGGTGTGCCTGTAACCAAGCAACAGTGATGTCTGTGCAAATGTCCTGGCGTCTGCCCTTGTTTTATAGCCATGCGTTATTGGTTTTATGGGACACATTGTAATCTTATCCTGCTTGAGATAGACAGTGTGCTGAGGTTTAATAGGCAGGAGTTTTCTTCCTCTTGGCATTGTCTGTTGCTTCTTACAGTCCCTCCTGTCTCAGAATGGATGGGCTAGCATACCTGCAGTGTAGACATGTGGAGACAGGCTGCACAGCCACACTTATAAAGGCAAATTCCAGCTCGAATGGCTGCATGCCCGTGTGATGACTGTTTTAGGTTAGCCTGTCTGTCTGTCTGTCTATCTGTCTGTCTGTCTATCCATCCATTCATCAATCCACCCATCCCTATATATCTATAGATCTAGATCTATCTATCTATCTGTCTACCTATCTATCTATCTATCTATCTATCCATCCATCCACCCATCCCTATCTATCTATAGATCTATCTATCTATCTATCTATCTATCTATCTATCTATCTCTGTGTGATGACTTTGTTTTAGGCCTATCTATATATCTACTATTTATCTACCCACTTACCTACCTACCTACCTACCTACCTACCTACCTATCATTTATCCCCAAGATATAGTGACAAATTAGATCTACTGTAGTCATTAGAACCGAATCAGGGCTCTTTTGAGACATAACTGACCACAACTTCTCATTCTACCTTTTGTCTTTGTGACCCACAGATTACCCTTTTCTATCAGCTTTCTAGGGGTTGGACTAAGCAGTTCCTGAGGCTGTGGATGGGAGATGTCTCATTAGCCTGGGCTTGCCCAGGCTGTCTTAAGTTGAGCCCCAGCTGTTCACGGAAGCTAGCCCACTAGGCTCTAGATAGCTATGCAAACTGGACTCTGGCTGCTGCGGCCCAAGGGTCGTTCATTTCCAGGGGCCCTGAGGCTATAACTCTCTACCCTTCTCCACTTAATGAAGGAGAAAGTCCAGTAAGGATAATGCTAAGACAGCTGGTCCTAAGGCCCTGTTCTACCTTGGATAGTCCAGGTTGGGTCTACTTAGATGTCTAATTCTTATCCCCTGCCATATGCTAGGTGGGTCTGAGTGCAGTTTTCCCAACATCCATGACATAGGCAGAGCATATGGCTGTGCCTTTCCTGGGTCCTGAGTTTAGGTCCTCAGTGTAGCAAATAGAGAAAGATAGGACTGTTGCCTCTTCCACCCAGCAGACAAACAGCGTCCATTCCAGAGTGCTGAGGTCTGAGCAGAGGGCTGCAGCGAATGTTTTGGAGGAAAAACAAGTGCTGAGCAGAGTACCCACTCAGACTTCTTATCACCCTTTCTCCCTCTTGGGTACTTGGAGGGGTGAGAGGCAAGCAAGACAGGGGTCATACATTCAGTTGACTGTGCGTGTGGCTTACGTGTATGTATGTGTGCGTACACGCATGTGTATGTGGCGGTATATAGTGTGTGCATAGGGTGTATGACGTGTGTTTGTGGTTTGTGGTGTATATATGTGTGGTGTATAATATGTGTGTGTGATGTGTGTAGTGTATGTGTGTGTGTGGTATAGTGTATGTGTATATATGAAGTGTATGGTATATGTGTTTGTGGTGTATGTGTATGCTATGTCTGTGCTGTTTGTGTCTGTCGTGTAGTGTATGTGTGTGGTATATGTTTGTGGTATGTGTGTGCTGCTTTTGTGTGTGGTATAGTGTGTATGATGTACATGCATGTGAGTGTGTGAGTGTATGTGTGTGTGTGTGTAAACCAGATGATAACCTCAGTTGAAGATTGCTAGACACCATCCACTTGATTTTTGCAACAGAGTCTATCATTGTTCTAGAGTTCACACATTTGCCAAGACTGGCTGGCCAGTGGACCCCAGAAACCCTCCTTTCTTTACCTCCCCAGCGCTGGGATTAAAGGCTCCAGTTCCAGTTTTCCACATCTTCCGGGGGATCAAACTCAGGGCCTCATGCATGTGTGGCAAGCAATTTATCTGAGCCATCTCCTCAGATCTTGGAGGTGTTTTATGAGAAAGATTAAAATTTAAACACCCAAAAATCAATTATACAGCATTAGACACTCTGGGCATTGCAGGGCACACTTGTAATCCAAGAAGTAAGGACACAAAGTCAGGAGAATCAGAAGTTCAAGGCCAGCCTTAGCAACATGAATTCCAGACTAGCCTGGGCTACAGGAAGCCCTGTCTCAACTGCTACCCCCAAGAAAACAAAACCCAGAAGTACTGGCTTACAGCTGGGGATTCAGTTGACTTATTCCTTCTGAGTTGCTTGCCTAGCGGGATGGTAGCGGGATTCTAGGGCACCCATCATCAACTCTGTTGCCTGCTAGCAGCCTCGCTGCTCTGTATTCTCCTAAAACCTCAGGTTTCTCTAGATCGAGGTTTTACAAATGATAACATGCAAAGTCAGCATTTTAAAATAGTTAATATTTTATCCTATAATGATATGGTATTTTCAAGTTTTACAGAAGCACCCGCTCTATCTGACGCCTTCTGACTGTCTCCTGGGGACAAGGACAGAGGACACTGCTCAGAGATAAGCCTGGCTGTGTCGGGATGGAGCTGGGAGCTCTTTTCCCACACAGGAACTCTTCTTCAATGTCGTTACATTGTCTTTAAAAAGATAAAAATAGCACAGAGGACTTACGTAGCTTTTAGAATTTAGGGCAGCTCTTAATTCACTCTGTGTCTACTGAGTTCCACAGACGCTGCAGCTTATAAACCTGATGGAAAATTTCCATTTTAAGATGAATGTGGAAGAGGCCCTGGTCTTTAAAGGCAGTGGATCATGAAAGGGTTTTAATTTGTGGGTGCTGGTCTTCTGATTTATACTTATGTAATATGAATGGGATGGAGGGAAGCAGGCCGTACTTCCTACCATCTTGCCTCTGCTGTTTCCGGAAGCAGAAACTACAAGTTGAAACATTGTAGTACAGTATAGCTCCTTCTCCATCTCTGTCTCTTTCTCTCTCTGTGTATGTGTGTGTGTGTACCAATTTCTCTTAGTCAGAGTTTCTATTCCTGCACAAACATCAGGACCAAGAAGCAAGTTAGGGAGGAAAGGGTTTATTCAGCTTACACTTCCATATTGCTGGACTGGAACTCACACAGGGTAGGAACCTGGAGGCAGGAACTGATGCAGAGGCCATGGAGGGATGTTTCTTACTGGCTTGCTTCCTCTGGCTTGCTCAGCTTGCTTTCTTATAGAACCCAGGACTACCAACCCAGGGATGGCCCCACCCACAATGGGCCCTCCCCATTTGATCACTAATTGAGAAAATGCCTTATAGCTGGATCTCATGGAGGCATTTCCTCAAGGGAGGCTCCTTTCTCTGCGATAACTCCAGCTCATGTCAAGTTG
This sequence comes from Apodemus sylvaticus, assembly GCF_947179515.1. Lineage (NCBI taxonomy): Eukaryota > Metazoa > Chordata > Mammalia > Rodentia > Muridae > Apodemus > Apodemus sylvaticus. The sequence goes on from NC_067485.1 coordinate 15,985,220, forward strand.
ACACACAAAACCAGCCAGTACAATATGTGTGTGTGTGTGTGTGTGTATGTGTATGTGTGTACGTACATATGTGTGGTATATGTTTGTGTGAGGACATGCACATATATGTGCATATGTGTGGAGGCCACAGGTTGACCTGCACTATCTTTCATCAGGCAGTATCTGCAGGTTGATTCAATGGTCTGAAACCTGCTCATTCAGCTAAGCTACCTGTCCCTGCATCTCTAGTACTGAGATTCTAGCCACTGCACTGTTTTCCATGTGGGTTGTAGGGATTGAACTCGGGTCCTCCTACTTGTAAGGTAAGCACTTTACCACCTGAGTCATCTCTTCAGGCCTACTGTTTTTCTTCTGGGCAAAGTCTTGGCATCAGGTTGACCTGGAGTTATTATACTTCTTACTTTGAACAAGCTCCTTGGTCCCTCTGGCCTCGTGTTCTGTGCCTATATAATGGGATTCCCATGGTTCTCCTCAGCTGCTGGGAGACTTAAGGAAGCATTCTGCTCAACCAGCCAGATTTGCACGTGAGGGTAGGTAAGCTACTGTCTCTGGACTTTGCAGTTGTCATTTTCTTTGGGAGGCAGTTTTCAGGAAATCTTGTCACCAGTGTTGCCCGCCAAACACAGCAGGCCCTGTGGGATGTAGCAAGGTACTAATGGCACGTCTCCCTTCTTGTCTCCACTCTGACAGATCATAGCGAATCATCATATGCGGTCCATCTCCTTCGCCTCAGGGGGAGACCCGGTGAGTGGCCTTTGGTTTGTTTCTCTTGCTCTTGCTGGGAATTTCTGAGATGAAACCTCTGCTCCAAAGATGTGCCCTTGAAGCCATGACACAAAAGTGTTGTATGCTGATTTTAATGAACCCCAATGAACTGTTCTGACACCAGTCCAGCTGTTTTAGCATGAGTAAAACTTCAGGCTGGGTTGAACTCCATTCTGATAAAGTGTACATGCTTGGGAACAATTGTGTTGCCCCAGAAAAACAAGTTTTATACCTAATGGGGGAAATGTTCTTTTTTGAAGAAAATGATGCTCTGTAAGAGAAAATATTCATCAATAAAACTTTGTAAGTAGTCCTAGCCCCTGAAGTGGTAACCCCGGCTGTTTATCCCTGTTGGTTTTAGAAATACTCCCTCACTTTCTTCCCCCCTCCCTTTGCTTTTTCTGTATTACAGGCTGAGCTGAGGTCAGCAGTACTGAGCACCTTACCATCAGGCTATGGCTTGGCTGTCACTTTAGTTGTTCTTTGGTGGTAGGGGCAGAGTAACCTGTTACAAAGTGTCAGGAGATCTGTAAGCGTGGCTTCCTGGAGAGGTAGCAGCAGCTCCCGTATGCCTGACCCATCTTGCCACCATTCTTGCCTTCCTTGGGTCTCCCTACTTCATTTCCAAAACCACCTCAAAGGCAGACAGATAATACCGAAGAGGGTAAGAAGCCGAGAGAGGAGGAATGGCATAGGCCTGGCTCTTCCCAGCAGTGGTTGGAGAAAGGCTCTGTTCTAATGTTCTCAGATTAGCTTTCAGTTCTGGGTAAAGTTTTCAGCAGTTAGGAGTGAAAAAAAACTAAAAGTCCTCTCTATTCATACACAGTTTAGAGCCCCAAACCCGGGAATCGTACCACCAAAGTACCACGCTTCGACAGTCGAAGAGAAGGAGCTGGCATCACCTGTACCAATTAGCAATCAAGACAACCCCACACAGATTTTCTAGATGCCTTCTTAATTGCGACTGTCTACTCGGGTGGCTCTAGGTTGTATCAAGTTTGACAGTTAATATTAACCATTGTCAGTTCACCTGGGAATCAGTCCATGGTTTACATCAGGACCCTCGTGATCTAATGACCTGCTAGGGATGGGGGTCCACCAGCTGGGACCATGCCTGCCTCACAGGAACAGTTCTGGAGGAACTGTTTAGACCCCAAGCACAGCAGTGCTCTTGTGTGCTTGTAATGCACACTCCCCTAGCCTGAGTCCCACACCCGGACAGAGGCCTTCGCCCGCATCCCCTCATCTCCAGCTCATAGAAGTTCTCGGTAGTGACTGGTGGGCAGTGAGAAGGGGCAACCACAGTATCTTAAACCTTGGTGACCATGCAGTTCTGATTTGCATTAATAGCTCCCCTTTTGGAAATTCTGTGAAAGCAATGCTTAGTGGTAGTATGAGCAGAGGGACCCAGAGAGAGAACCTGGAAGACCGAATACATCATCTTTTGTTAAAATGCTTTATTTTTCGACTACGAGCCCTTTCATCCCCCCCCCCCCATGATTTCTTCTGGAAACAAAAAAGGAGAACAATAAATGTCTAATCTGGGTGTGGTCATGCATGCCTTTAGTCTCAGCATCAGGAGCACAGGATCGCTTTGAAATTCAGGACAGTGGCTAGCCTCATCTATATAGTGAGACTTATCTTAAAAAAAATTAAAAGGACGGACAACATCTGGTGACATTTGAAGTGATCTATAATATCTTACATTTTCTGAGACTTTTTTTCCTCATCCAAAAACTGTTGTGGTTCAGGTGTAATGAGACACATGCAATCCCAGCATAGAGGAGTTGAGGCAGGAATATTGTGAGCTTTGAACTAGCCTGGGCTAGAGAGTGTGACCCTGTCTTTTCTTTTGTTGTTTGTTTGTTGTTGTTGTTTTTCAAGACAGAGCTTCTCTGTATAGCCCTGGCTGTCCTGGAACTCACTCTGTAGACCAGGCTGGCCTTGAACTAAAAAATCTGCCCCCCTCTGCCTCCCAAGTGCTGGGATTAAAGGCATGCACTACCACTGCCCCAGTGAGACCTTGTCTTAAAAGACAAAGCAAAACCATTCCGGGCTCCTTATTGTCTTTCTGGGTGTAGAGCTTTGCCTTGTGCCTTAGTTTACCCAGTAGGAAACAGATAAAAATGACAATTGAGAGCCAAGCAAGACTTGAAAATACTGCTAATCCATTTTTTCTCCAAAAAGCAACAGGTAGTGGTGATAACAGACCCTGATTCCAGGTCTTGAGAGAACATAAGGAGGGCTTGGGGAGGCGGCTCAGTGAGACCCTTCCCATGTAAGCATGAGGATGTGGGTTCCAGCTCCAGAACCCAGGTGAAAAGATGTTCACTTGTAATCGGGCACTGGGGAGGCAGAGACAGGGGGATCCCGGCCAGCTTAAGTGGTCAGTACCCAGTTTCAGCCATAGTCAGACTCTGTCTCAAAGATGTGAAAAATGGCACCTTAGTTTGGGCACCCCATTCCCTGCATGTGTACACAAGACCCCCAAGAGGATACCATGACCTGTCTCAGAGGTCTGGGGGCTGAGGACAGGGATGCAATAACCACAGAATAAGTTCCTCACAGCCTCTTCTCTGGAATGTAGTGTGCCCACTGTAGAACTGATGGGTTTTGGGGGAACGCAAGAAGACTGCTCTGCACCTCGATACACTAGGAAGCAATGCCAATTAAAGATCAAGATCGGCGACAGAACAGCTACATCCTAGTTTGGTCATGGGCCTTCTGAGAGAAGGATATCATATCTTCCTGGGCCTTCCTTCTCCAGCCATAGTGTAGTGCCTAGACTAGAGAAGGGACCATTCCTCTTAAAGAAGAAGAAGAAGAAGAAGAAGAAGAAGAAGAAGAAGAAGAAGAAGAAGAAGAAGAAGAAGACGACTTTCTTGTATGAACCACTAGAGCTGACTAGCTACAAAAACCAAACAATAAGACTCCTTGTATTTGTATGTTTTCCTTGAACTCTAACCCCACCCTCTATCCCCCATCAAATTTGGAAGATACAAACGAAGACTGGAAAGCTGATAGCACGCAGTTCCGTTATTGTACCACAAAGACGGTTTGTTGTAACTAAATGTACCCCCTCCTGCCCACCATGCTTCCCTGAGCCGCCCGCCCGCCCGCCCGCCTGCCTGCCGGGGTGTCAAGAATTTCCTTTTGGGAAGGTAGCTCTGCTACCATGGTACCCAGGTGATTCAGTTCTGCTAATTTCTCCAGATTCAGCCTCCAGTGTGCATCCTTAGGCACAAAAGTGACAGCAATTTTGGTCAATTAGAGCAAAAGGCACCGGCTCTCTGCTTCTTGAAAACCCCCAGCTCCTAACGTGTGGGAAAGCTGGCTGCGAATCTTGATCCTGACCCTGTAACTGCACCCAAAGCTAACTCGAGCACAGGTGATCCTGGGTTCTCAACTAGTTTTAAAGGGCCACAGAAAGGTCAACACAGTGCTAGAGGCACACCCCAGGGTGTGCTTCAGGACTTCGATCAGCTGGTTAAGATGTTCATGAAGCTCCTTGGACAATTGTGACTCTCACATCCCATGAGTCTAGGAGGAGAGTAAAGATAAACGCCAAGAGTTTTTAAATCCTCAGAAGACGCCCCTCCATGGACATGAACAGTGGCCATTTTTACCGTCTTCCTGTCCTTTCTCTAGTCAGTCTTTGGAATATTAAAGACCAGGAAATGTATTCTGCTCAGAGGAGCTGCAGAGCCCAGGGTCCCTTGGTCTCCACTAGAAAGTCTTCCTGCTTCCGTTTTCCTGCAGGCTTGGAGAGTGCCACGTCCACCCATCCCTCCCCTTCACAGGCCTGTCAGGGTTTTCTGGATCTCTGTTAGGAGGAGAGAGGACATTTCCTTATAGATGAAACAGCAGAGGCCAGCCCAACCACTGCGAGTCTGACATAGGAGCAGTTGAAGTCTTTTGGAGCATAAGATTTGGAAAGTAACTACACAAACAGGCTGACCTTTCAAGTTGCCCTCTGCAGGGTGATGTGTGTGCTGCTAGGGTTTTAACTGTCCGCTTGCCCCCACCTACAATCACTTAGGAAGAGAGCTTCAGCTGGGAAACTGACCTGTGGGATAGAAAGAGCCAGTCCACTGTGGGCGGCAGAGGTCCTTAGGCAGGGTTCCTGACCAGCACAAGAGAGGAGAGGTCAAACAGAGCAGAGGGAAGCATGCGGGGATGCGTTGATTTTTTTTCTCTGCTGTTGAGCATGAGCGGGAAGCTTTAAGGTCCGGCCTTGACTTGCTCGCATTAAGGAGCTGTAACCTGGAAGTGTGAGCCAGAGAAACCCTTTCTTCCCCCGAGTTGCTTTTAAGTCAGGGTGCTGGGCACAGCAACAGCAGCGGTGCTGAGAAGAGTTCCTGTTTGGTTGGCAGAGGGAGGATCTGGGGATGGAACACAGAGTTGTGCATGGTTGTAAGTGCGCTGTGTCGGAGCAACACCCCAACTTGAGCAGCTCTTGAGGACCAAGCCACCCCAGAAACCTTAAGGCTATTTTGGTTTATTGTTCTGAATATTCAAAAATATCAGTGTTGTAGGGAAGTCTCTCTGGCTTTAAGAATTAGGAAAATGGAGCTTGAGAGACGGCTCAGTGGTTAAGAGCACTTACTGTTCTTCCAGAGGACACAGGTTCGGTTCCTAGGGTGGCTCACAACAGCCTGTGAGTCCAGTCCCAGGGACCCAGCACCTCTGGCCTCCATAGGCATGTGCATTCATGTGTACATATGCCCCGCTTCCCTGCCCAACACACACACACACACACACACACACAATTAAAATACTAAAAACAATAATACTTTAAAAAGGATTTTTAAAAGCAGACTACTTGCTCAGAAGCCAGTGTATGCAGCTGTCTCTGCTGACCATCAAGGCCTCAGAAGGCTGGGGGAAACTCATTTCACACCAAGGGGTGAGACTTCTACAGAAAGCCAGTGAGATTTTGTTGTCTGTTTATTTGACAGTTACAATGTTGTAAGCTAGCACGCACTATTGTTTGACATAATGAGGTTGATTGCGACCATTTCGGGTGTGTGTATGACAGGTGAGTTTCATGTGTATATATGCTTCGATCATATTTGTGCATTTGCCCTCCTCTTAACCCTCCCTTTCCTGGCAGCCCATTTCTACCTGCATATCTTTCTTTCTGATTCTTACTTCACTTAATAGACTGACTCGAGATATCATCCGTTTTCCCAGAAATGAGATAACTTCATTCTTTAGCGCTGTATAGAACTCCATCGTGTAGCTACAGCACACTTTCTCCATCCCCTCATCTGCTGAAGGACAAGCGGGTTGTTTCTGTATCTCACCTATGATGAATATCCTGTCTTTGAACACCTACCCTAGTATTTTTCCCAACAATTAGTTCTTGAAGTATAGATTCCAAGCCTGCTGCTGCTGGGACTTGCCAGCAACGCTGTTTGGAACTCCAATGGAACACTGGGGTACATCCCAACTATCTGTCTTAAACCTTCAGGGCATTCTCACAGGACTTCAAATTTGAGGATGGCTCACATACACATCACTGACAGCCATGATTTTAAACTTCGGTTTATATTGAGCTTTCAAAAGATCCTTGTGGCCAGGTCTCAAATCCAAATCGGCTAAGTCGGATGAACCAATGGGACTCCAGCACCAGTTTTGAAAGTCTTTGAGGAGAGCCAGCACCAGGAGGTCAGGTGCTTGTCGCCCTGGCTGCTCAGAGTGTGGCCACAGACCGCAGCATGTCCCCAGGGGAGCTAGGTAGTGCTAACTGGTTCCTCCAGCTCTGCCTAGTCTGCACTCAGATCTCTGAGGATTTCCAGCACATTCACATTTGAAGACTTGTCTCAAACCATGTCTATTTTGGATCAATTTTGTTAGCAGTATTCCTTTCTCCCAGTGCTGAGGAGGCTCGGGGCCCTCCCACAGTAGGAAAGTGCTGGTCTGTCAACTTTCTTTCCAGCTGATTCTGGGCTGTGTGATGGATGGATGGACAGACGCTCAGCATACTGGGCTCTGCATCCCTCTTGGCCGTACCACTTGCTGTGATGAGTGATCCAAACAGCTCTTTTTCCTTCCACAGGACACAACAGACTATGTTGCCTACGTCGCTAAGGACCCTGTCAATCGCAGAGGTAAGCAATTGCCTGACCCATTTAATCACTCACTCGTGTGAAGCCAGGCTTAATACCGAGAACCAGATGTTCCTAATTACCTAAGCTCCTTTAGCAAACGAGCCCATGTCACATGACATGGTTAAGGGTAATTGAGGCCTGCAAGAGTAGCTTGTCACCTGGCTGAGAGAGAGCCTACTGAATTCCGAGCCATCCTGTGTCAGGATGACCCTGTGGTTTGATATACTTGGCTCACACGAACCTCTCTCACCCCGTGCTCTGATAATGGCCTCTGTGACGCCTGGGAAACGCTACCCCTACCCAGCCTCCTGCCCAGCCTCACCCAGTGTGGTGTGCACACTGCCCTGTCTCCTTCTCCGGGTCCCAACACCTAAGCTCAGGGTGTGCTGTCTTCTTATACCCCGTTTGAGCTCCTGGGACCCCAGACATAGTCTGAAGAGGTAGGATCTCTCTTATAAAGCAAGAGTGGACAATACACTGGAGGAGGCGGGCTCAGGGCATCCACCCTTGAACACTAGATGGCTCTGGATGCCCGCCATAGCTACAAGGAAAATGTCATTGACAAGGCCCAGTGGGCTTTGTCACCACGCAGAGTGGCACTGCCCTACACAGCAGCCGGGTTGCCGCCTTCCTCCTGGCCTTTGTCCTCTGTGCCGGAAGCTGCTCTGTTCACTTTGCTTACGTACTCACAGACATATTTTCTCCATCTTGATGAACAACGAACACGCTCAGTACTCATGATATCTAAGACTTTTGTTGTCCTTCTCCCAAGCCATAAGGGCCTAGTAACATGGGATGGGAGCTCCCCCCGTGGCTGCAGGGGCTTCAGCAAACGAACCCTCGTACGCCAGCTAATACTAATTGTCAGATTGACAAAGCCTAGAACCACCTAGAAGATGAACCTCTGTTCTCTGTGTGAGGTGAGAGAGATCCTAAATCAGATCAATTGAAGTGGGAAGGCCCAGCCTCACAAAGGGTGGCATCCTCCACGGGCTGGAGTCCTGAGGTAAATAAAAGGAAGAAAGCCGGCTGAGCGCCAGCTGTCGCCACACTCTGCTTCCTGACTGTCTGTGCAATGTTACAGCTGCCGCAGGCTCCCGACAGCATGGCTTTCCCACTGTGATGGGCTGTACCCCCAAACTGTGATCCAAATAAGTCCTGCCTGCCTAGAGTTGTTCTCATCAGGTGTTTTATCACAGTGATAGGCAGTAGTAATTGTGCGACCTGTGACCAGAGCAAGGCTCTGGCAGAGCAAAGGGGTAGATAGTTAATATGCCAAATATGTCCTTGTGAACTGCTTCTGACTTGGCTGTAAACGTTTGCATTGCCAGCCAGTTCTGGGTGCAAGAGCACAGCACTAACATCCTATCAGCGATGGTTTGAAGTTGAAGAGACAAGATGTTACAGGGAGTCTGAAGGGTCTGGCTTTCTTCTTCCTGTTCTTCCCCATGCAAACTGGAGCTTCAAGAGTCTTCTCTAGGGTGACAGGGAGGGAAGAGGGTTCCTGTAGATAATACAGTTCTGATCTAGAACTGCACTTGGTTTCCCTGAACAGAGCTGGGGCAATTAGACAGTTGGATAATAGTGTGTGTATGTATATGCAGTTGCACATGTTTGAGTGTGTGTGTGTGTGTGTGTTTGCCCAGGTACAGGTTTATGTGTGTGTGTCTGTGTGTGTGCACATGCATGCATGCATGCATGCATGCGGATACACATGTGTGAGTGTGCTTGTGTGCAGGGGGAGGTGTGTGTGTGTGTGCACATGCATGCATGCATGCATGCATGCGGATACACATGTGTGAGTGTGCTTGTGTGCAGGGGCAGGTGTGTGTGTGTGTGTGTGTGTGTGTGTGTGTGTAGACCAGAGGACCACATTGTGTTTCATTCCTTAGATACTTTCTACCTTATTTTTTGAGGTAGAGTCTCACTGGCCTGGAATTCTCCAAGTAAGCTAGGCTAGTCAGCCAGTGGGACCAGGGGGTTAGCCATCTTCTCTTTTCCCAGGGTTGAGATTGCAAGTTTGTCCCATGACACCTGTTTATTATTGTTATTGTTATTGTTATTGTTATTATTATTATTATTATTAAGCCTTGGTCTGAGGAATCAAACTCAGGTCCTTGTGCTTCTAAGGCAAGGCTTTACCAATTAAATGATCACTTTGATTTTTCTTTGAAAAAACAAGACAGGTCTGAGGAGAGAAGAGAAAGGGCTGTGGTGGCCTTGAGATGCTTTGTCAGCATTACTACTAGCCTGTCTTCTCTGGTGACTGTACACAGCCGGTATTGATCCCAGGCGAGCAGGGTTATACCTATGACAGTCAGGACTGCTGCTAGGAGCACTTGAGCAAAAGTCCTTCCTGCAGGCTTAGAGGCTCAGTGTGCAAGGTAGCAAACACAGGTGACGGTGTTTGAAGCAACAGGGACATGTCACCTCACAGTTTGAAAGAAGGGATACCCAGTTCATGGTGTTGTCAGCAGGGCTGTGTGGGCTCCCTCTAGGTTCTGGAGAAATCCCTCCTGCCTGCTTCTGGCTTCTGGTAGTTACTGGTGATCTCCACTGTCCCTTGGCTTGAAGGTATGTCTCTGAAATCTATCCTCACATCCTCTTTGTTTCTGTGAATAACGAAGGATGTCTACAGAGATGGGACTTCATGGTAGCTCAGGGCCCCTCTATCCCACTGTTACCCTGTTCTAACTGGTTACATCTGAAATTACCCAGTTTCTGAGTAAGGACAGCCTCTGGGGTCCTGGGGTTAGGATTTTTGGCATACCTTTTTCCTTTCAGAGGATATAATTGATCTCACAGCGTAAGTCAGCCTTTTTAACTATTTTAGCACCGTCCCCCTGCAAAATCAGGGTGGGCATGGAGGAGGGGAGGTCTCAGGCACTGTCCCCCCAAAACTCTATTTGGGTTAGAGTCAGCTGGAGTTTGTTCTCTGTTTTGATTTGCTTCAAAGTAACTGCAAGCGATCTGGGCAAGTTTGTTTTTCAGACTTCTTTTGTAGGTCAACAGTCCTCAAGGTGAGCTGCACTTGAGAGTGACTTAGGGTCCCTCTAAGGAAAACCTCAGCGCTCAGGTCTGAGAGAGTGGGATCCGGACAGCACTGTGTTTAGACAGTGCTTGAGGGCCTGGGGAAACAGCTCAGTTGGTAAAGTGCTTGCTGTGTAGGTGGAAGAAGCTGAGATCATTTCTCGGAACCAGTCTGAAAAGTGTGGGCACTCACTCGGAATCCTAGCATTGAAAGGAGGAGACAGGAGGACTCTTGGGCGGCCGGCCAGCCTAGCCCAGTTGACAATTTCAGGCCAATGAGAGACCCTCTCTCATCAAATAATGTGAATTTCCACTGAGGAATGAACGGCACCTGAGGTTGTCCCGTGGCCTCCACACACACATGCACACATGAAGATGAACCCCACACACAGCACACACATAGGTACTTTGTGTGACTCTGACATATAGCGAAACTGAGTGCTCAGGTGTAGTCTGTGCCCCCAAGGTGTCTGTTCTCCAAGTACTCCACTTTGGAGTTTGTAAAGGCCCAGCTTCCTCAGTGTTTTGCATCTTCTGCCCATCCTCACCTTTCAGAGTCAAGGCGCCAGGCTTTCCTCCATAAGCGCTCAGTCCCTTCGCCAGCCTCCCTCTGAGGTGGACCAGCAGTGCTGTCGGGAATCCTTACAGTCTCGCCTTGCAGGATAGTGTCTCGAGCTTTTCTGCAGACACTTTATCGTTGTCTCTCAGTTATTAAGAGTTCACAGTTTCTGTAGTTAATTCAGTGGAAGGAAAGGGAGCCTGATTTCCTGGTCACCAAGTCCTGGGGAGACGCCACCAACCATCGCAGGGACGTCAGGATTGCACACGAGTGAAGTGTCAGGAGGCCGGTGACCAACAGGAGGTGTACACAATGACTGATGTTTGTAAAACTGCAACAGAAGGTGTACACAATGACTGATGCTCGTAAAACTGCAACAGGAGGTGTACACAATGACTGATCTTTGGAGAACTGCAATTTCTAATGTGTCAGCTTTGTTGGATTTAATGCATGATTCTCTTTCATTTTTAAATCTTATTTTTCCCCCATTCTCTGTCTCTGTGTGTGTGTGTGTGTGTGTGTATGAGTGTGTCTAGATGTAGTCTTTGGGTATCTTTCTCTATCATTCATTCCTCTTTTATTTTTGAGATAAGGTCTCCCCCTGAACCACGAGCTCATTTATTTGACTAAACTAGATAGCCAGTGCCAGTACTAAGGGTCCATCTCCCATCTCTGCTATGTTGTGTTTTTCCTCCCACATCCTTGTTCCCAGAAATAACAACTCTGAGACTCAAAATATATTTACAAACAGCTTGGCCATAAGCTTTGGTTGGTTCCCTGATGACATCATAACTTAATATCCCATTTATTCTAACCTAAGTCCTGATGACATTATAACTTAATATCCCATTTATTCTAACCTAAGTCCTGATGACATCATAACTTAATATCCCATTTATTCTAACCTAAGTCCTGCCACAGGTTAGTTACCTCCGCTCAGCTCCCATGCTTCTGACCCCCTCCACGGTCCCACGTGGACTCTCCCCACATCGCTCTATCCCAGAATCCTTTCTGCCTACTGGATGTCTCACCTTCTATTATACTACCCTTTCCTATAGGCCACAGATATTTTTAATTGACAGGTGATGTTGCCATACAGTACTCAAGAGATTTTCTCTGCATGTCTTGTCTCACCAGCACTGGATTTCCAGATGTGCCTGGCTGCACACAGCTTTCAATGTGGGTTCTGGGGATCTGAACTCGGGTCCTCATGGCAAACACTTAACCAGCGGTCCCTGCTTGATTTTAATGGAGACCTACTTGTGTTCATTTATGAGGAGCAGAGCGAGGTTTCAGTGTATACAGTGTACAGTGATCAAATCAGGGTAATTCACCTTCAAACTTCAAGCTCCTGCTGTCTTGACTCCCCGCCGTGATCGACTGTAACATGGAACTGTGGCCCGATGAACCCTTTCTCCCTTTTGCTTTCATTGGGGTGTTTTTGTCACGATGGAGCCATCTCCTCTGCGTCCCTACATTGTATTCCCTAGTGTTTCAAGTCAGAATTCCTTGTCAATGTTTCACTATTACTAAGTTGAGGACAACTTTCTCTAAATCTGTTGAACAGATCAAGATTCATCTCTCAGGAACTAGTTTAAATCTATTGCTAAGGTTCCTGGGCCTTAGGGAAACTCTGTCCAAGATCCAGTGTGTATTGAGGCTTCTTTTTAAACACTGCTTCTCAAGAGAGGTCAGAACCCCTGGGTGATAGATTCTGGGAGCATCAGAACCACTGTGGGGTGAAAGAGGTGGCTCAGTAGTTAAAAGGACTTCTTGTTCTTGCAAAGGACCCAGGTTGGGTTCCTAGTCCTCACAGGGTGTCTCAGAAATGCCTGTAACTCCTGTTCTGGGGGAATCATCTGCCCTGTTTCTAGCCTCTTTAGGAATTTCATGTGTGGGAAACACTCATGCCCATAAAATTAAAACAAATATGTTTTAAAAGGGGAAATCATTTGAAATGTAAATAAAAATATATTGAATAAAAAAAAAGAAAAGAAAAAAATAAAAGCTTTACTTTCATGGAAAAGCCCTCTAAGAAATGCATGTGCCCATCACCCACCCCTATGAGATGCCCCAGGGATGAGACATCGGGTTGGTAGAGACATACCAGGGTCCATACCAGGAGGGAGGCGTGTGGCTCTTTTTTCTTGCACCCCAGATAGGGCTCTTTGTCAAGGGGTCCAGAGAGCCCTGGCATCGTCTCTAATGAGTGCATGTCCCCTTTTCTCCAAGCTTGCCACATTCTGGAATGCTGTGACGGCCTAGCCCAAGATGTCATTGGCTCCATCGGACAAGCCTTTGAACTCCGGTTCAAACAGTATTTGCAGTGTCCGTCCAAGATTCCTGCTCTCCAGGACCGGTGAGTAGTGGTGCCTGTCTTTCTCTGGGGTGTATCTAGGGTCTGTAAACTTTCCTTTAAAACCATCTCACAGCACCACGCTCTGGACAGACGCATTTCCCGGGCTCACAGACACTTGGCTGGTACTTAGTAGAAGCACAAGAAGCCGACAGATGGACGCTCGCATATGCCTCAGAAACATTTCCCGGGCAGGAAACATTTTCTCGAAGCTATAGAGACAGTAACAAGGTTACCAAAAATTTCACTGTCCCATTGTGAGTTCTCCTGTCCTTTGATCCCTTCACAGGTCCCCTTGCTAGGTCTGTGACCACACCGGAGTCTGTGCCCCATCTTTTGGTTGTCACAGTTAGCCAAGTCGGGCCCCGCCTGCTGACAGCATCTTTTTGCTTTATTGGCCTCCATGACCTAATATCTTCGGAGATGATCATCAGCCGTGTGTCTCTGTGTGAGGTCCTTAAGCTGTTGGAGTCACCTTGGCTTCATCTGGAAAACAGAGATAAGAATTGCTTGGTAGTTTTTTTTTACTATTAAATGAGATAGCAATTATCACCAAACACAGAGAGTGTCTTCTATTGGGGTGTAAGAATATTCCATGATGTAGAAAGTGGAAAAATACCATGGGGCATATGGGACATTCAGTGGTCTTCTGTTTTTGATCTTGAGTCTGTTCTGCCCTTGATTACCTTCCATAATGAAAAGCTACTAAAGCCTGGGAGATGGCTCAGCTGGTTAAGTGCTTGCCCTGTGGGCACAGGACCTGAGCTTTAGCTCCAGAACCTATGTCAAATAAATAAAAAACCAGGTCCAATGGTGTGCACTTGTAATCCCAGCACTGGGAAGGGAGAAACGTGTGGATCCCTGAGGTTCCCTGGTTAAACAGCCTGGTCTTTCAGTGAGTTCCTGGCCATTGAGAGACCCTTTCTTAACACTAAGGTGGATAGCCCTCGAGGTTGACCTCTGGCTTACCCCATTATTAAATGTATGAACACCTATGTACATGCACCTACATATAAATAAGCGTATACACACATAGGAAAACCTTTCTAACAGTGCACTCACTGTGAACTGTTTCTCTTAGGTTTATTTCTTATTCTTGTCAAACTCACAAAGCTACCTTCTGTGGCATCATCATGGAACCGAAGTCTGATCTACTCCCTTTATAAGGGTATCTTTCAGTTCCTTTGTCTTCTTCACCTTTCTGGAAAGACCTTTAGTTCTGTGTCCTCATCAATTTGTCAGGATGCCTGTAAGGACCCACTTTGCCCAAGCAGGTAGGGGCTGGAGGAGGAATGAGGGAAGTGGCCATAGCCCAGACAGCTCTGACCCCAGAATGAGCCTTTATTTTGAATGTGACTGGAGTAGTTTGTTTATAGAATCCATCGAGGGCCCATGCACCACAGATTACATTCTTAGAATTTATAAACTTATGAGAAGACTGAATTGCAAAAGGCCGCTTGTGTTTTGAAGTTGCACTGCCCTGGTTAGCCATAGCTGTCAGCAGACACAGCCTAGGGTCACCTGGCAGAAGGAGTCTCCTTTGAGGAATTACCTAGATCAGATTGGCTATGGATCTGCCCGTGGGGGAGTACTTTGCTTATTGGTGCAGTGGGCTAGCCCACTGTGGGCAGCATCATTCCCTGAGCAGGTGGTCCTGGGATATATAAGAAATCTAGCTAAATATGAGCCGGTAAGCATCATTCCACAGTGGTTTCTGCTCAAGTTCCTCTTTGATTTCTCCCCATGATAGATGGTGAACTTTTTAACTGAATTAAATCCTTTGTAAGCATTTGAGCTGTTTCCTGGTTTTGGCTCATATGAACAAAGCTACTGTGAAGTTGTATTCAAGCCTTTGGAGAGCTTGAATCTTTCAGTATTCCTGTGTATATGCCTTAGAGCAGAATTATTAAGCGAATGGCCGTACTCTCTCCCATTTGGGAAACTGTCTTGTTGCTTGCTCCCTGCACCCTTGCAGTAAGAAACTATATTAGTCAAGGTTCTCTAGAGAAATAGAACTTACACAATGAGTGGTTTATAACAACAGAAGGTCCAAGAATCCAGTAGTTGTTCAGTCCTTGAGGCTGGATGTCTCAGCTGGTCTTTCGTATACACCAGAACCCGGAAGAAGTAGACGCTAATGCCAGTGAATGCTTGTTAATGAGAGGGAAAGCAAGCAGGCACAGAGCAAGCCAGCCTTCTTCTTCTGTGTCCGTTCTATAGGCTGCCAGCAGAAGGCATGGCCAAGATTCAAGATGGATCTTCCCATCTCAGAGATCAGGCTTAAAGTGGGTCTTCCCACTTTAATAGATTTAAGGAAAAAAATCCCTCACAGGTGTGCCCAGTCATTTGTATTTTAATTAAGTCCATATGTAGTCGAGTTAACAACCAAGACCAGCCATCCCAGATACTCTGAAAAAAATCACCACAAAGCAAGAGGGGGCTATTTTGGCTTGCGGTTTTGAAGTACTGTCCATCATGATGAGGAGAGCAAGGCTGCAGGAATGTGAGGTGCTAGTCACATGACGTCTGCTGTGAGGAAACAGGGAACAGTGGGTGTAGGTGCTCCACTGGCCTCTTCCTAGTTTAGGGTGAGTTTTCCATCTCAGTTAATCAGAGCAAGATAACCCCTCACAGGCAGCCCGAGGGTAACCTAATCCAGAGAACTCCCCATGGTTGTGCTGCACAGTGTTTCCTTGGTGATCTTAGAACTCATCCTGCTGACTCACACTGCTGTTCTTCTACAGCAGCTCAGTTCCCTTCAAGTAATTAGTGTTCTTTTCTGTTTCTCAAACTGGTTCAGCTGAATTGAACTATTAACAATTTTGTTCTTCTACCTCTCAAACCTGCTACTTGCTCAAGTGGTGAGTTGTTAAAATTTTCTTCTCGTGTTTGCAGTGATAGCAGAATTTTCAATCCTAGAATTTATTTTTTAAAATTTCTTTATACATACTGGCAAGCCACATTTTGTGAGACATATTTTCATATTTAGTATTTTACACAGCATTTCTTTCTCCCCCGCCCCCTTCCATTCTCCCTCTTGCTCCTGCCCTGCTCCCTCTGGGCCCCATAGATTTTTTTTATTTGTTTCTCATTACAAATGGTTGTGAGCCACCATGTGGTTGCTGGGATTTGAACGCAGGACCTCCGGAAGAGCAGTCAGTGCTCTTAACCACTGAGCCATCTCTCCAGCCCACACATCATTTCTTTTGGTTGACTGAACGTATTTAGAGGCTTTTTTTATTTTTCCTTAAGTCTGAGATGTTTTTGTCAGTTTCCATTGACTTATTTTTCCTGTCTAGGTGCTATCCTCTCTTATTCCTTCATACAGCTTACAAATTATTTTTTGCTGACATTAAAAATGTAAATAATATGACTGGAGAGATGGCTCAGCGGTTAAGAGCACTGACTGCTCTTCCAAAGGTCCTGAGTTCAAATCCCAGCAACCACATGGTGGCTCACAACCATCTGTAATGGGATCTGATGCCCTCTTCTGGAGTGTCTGAAGACAGTGTCAGTGTACTTACATATAATAAATAAATCTTTAAAAAAAAATTTAAAAAATGTAAATAATAGAAGGTAGCAAGACTGAAACTCATATTTCTTCTCCTCTAAGATGTATATTGTTAATGTTTGTGGTTGTTTTAGTGACTTTACTGAAATAATTCTATAAACTCTACCATCCGCTGATAGCTCTGCTACTTCCCTCACTAATGACTGAAGAGCCTTATAGTCTTTACTGAAGGGCTACATGTACGTGCCTGTACATATGAAGTGTATGTGCATGTATGTACACATGTAAATGTCATATTGTGCATGTGTATTTGTGTGTGTGTACATGTTGTATGCATGTTGGTGTGTGTTGTATGTATACATTTCTATGTATATGCATATATGTGTGTATATGTATATATATGCATATATGTTTGTGTGTGTTATATGCATTTGTATGTAAATAGGGTGAATCAGTTGATTTTTATTCAACTTTCATGTTCTACCCGTGAGATGTTTAATGGTAGGCCAGAAGTGAGGATTTAGAGCCTTGTTACACGCAGTAAGCATGAACAAATGCAAATGTATGTAGTTTCTAGATGAACATGTTAAAGTTTATTACTGTCTCAGCTTCTCGTTTTAGGATCTGTGATGGCTGTTCGTTGTGGTTGTTTGTTTCAGAGACCCCCCCCCCCCCTAATTCCAGGCACTGTACATTCTTTGTCGATTTCTTCCACTAATAAAAATTGTTTGACCCAAATGTTATTCCCAGCCTCAAGCGGGCCCCATGATAAACCCTCACTGCTGAATGTTTCTGATGGATGGCCCCAGGCAAGCTCTGCATCAGGTTAAATAAAGACAGCTTTGGCAAACACAAGCAGATGATAAGTGCTTAAGGAGACAGGAATGCTAATTGCTCTAATTTGGTCACTGTGTGCTGTAGAAATGGATCAAGTTAGCACACAGCACCCCATAATAAATGTGCAAAATTACTAGGTGATAATTAAAAGTAAATTTTTTAAAAAGACAGCTTGGGGAATTGGGTTCTCAAAGGATCACTCAGACAGGGAAAATGATGCTAAATTTTTGGGACTGGCTGTTGAAAAAGGCTCAGAACTGCCCTGTCCCGTATGTGGTTACTTGGGGGATGGTTGCCATTGATCGGCGACTGTTAGCTTACAAGGCTACCACAGGGATGCAAGCCGGCTATTTAAGATGCCACCACAATACTGATCTTACAGCTTATTTTATTGTTTTAAAATGTTTATTTTTTTTTAAGATTTATTTTATTATTATGTGTAAGTACATTGTAGCTGTCTTCAGACACACCAGAAGAGGGCGTCAGATCTCATTACGGATGGTTGTGAGCCACCATGTGGTTGCTGGGATTTGAACTCCGGACCTTCAGAAGAGTAGTCAGTGCCAGTAACTGCTAAGCCATCTCTCCAGCCCTTACAATGTTTATTTTTTAATTTTTTTGTGAGTGTGTGATGTGGGTAGGTGCATTTCTTGATTTCTTTTCTGTTGCTGTGATAACATACCCTAACAAAACCAACATAAGGAAGAAAGGTGTATTCTGGTTCACAGCTCAAGGGGCAGACCACCAAGGCAGGGAGGTTGAGGCAGCAGGTCACATACTTCTGCAATAAGAGCAATGCACAGATGCTAGGGCTTGGGGTGCTTTCTGCATCTTACGCAGTCTAAGACCTCTCAGCCCAGGGAATGGTTCTACCCACAGTGGGCAGGTACTGGGACCTTAAATCATAATCAAGATTAATGTCCCATGTGAATTCCCAAGGGACAGTCTCTGAGCCGATCAAGTTGACAGCACTATCTCTCTCTGTGTGTCTGTCTGTCTGTGTCTGTCTCCATGTGTCTGTCTGTGTGTCTGTCTGTCTGACTGTGTATTCATGAACACACATGCAGAACATAGGGGAAGACTTCAGGTGCCATTTTCTCTCATTCTCTGCTTTATCCCCCTGAGGCAGAGCCTCTTGGTTTTCAGCTCAGCAGGAGGCAGGACAGCTCCAGCATTCTCCTACCTCCCAGCCCTGCTTCAGGTATTGGGGTTC
This sequence comes from Apodemus sylvaticus, assembly GCF_947179515.1. Classification (NCBI taxonomy): domain Eukaryota; kingdom Metazoa; phylum Chordata; class Mammalia; order Rodentia; family Muridae; genus Apodemus; species Apodemus sylvaticus. Next base: position 16,003,604 of record NC_067485.1, read on the forward strand.
CAGGCACACACAGTATGGTAACACTTGGCTTTTTAGATGCTTGCTCAAGACCCAAACTCAGGTCCTCATGCTTACATAGTAAGCACATTGAAAACAAAACTCCGGGTTGCTGCAAGCTTCTGGTTAATTCCAGACTTCTGAAAAAGTTGAGTTAGACCAACCAAAATCTCTGGGCAGCTTTCTCATTAATTCTATGGGAACTGACTTCAGAGGACCGTGTTTTACCCTGTTTTTGGTGAGGTGAATCTTCATTTTTGCATGAATCCATTTCATTTAAATTTCATAACTTGCTGAAATGCATACATGCACATCTAGGCTCTGGTGCTCTTTAGGTATAAATTATTTATTTTCCAATTAAAAGGGGTTGTTTCTGATATGGGTGGCATATTCGGATGAGTAAATCTCTGAATAAGGCAGATGTATTTATAAGACAAGACAACTCACCTTATTACATACATTCCTGGGGAACAGTGACTAATTTCTTTCCTAGTAACAGGTATAGTATTCATCCATTTTTCAGGATTAAAGCAAGAGCTTGGGATTCAATACTGTTGGTAAGTGCTTGCCTACAAGGCTCCGGTTCCATCCTCAGCACCGTATAAACAGAGCATAGTTTCCTATGCTTGTAATTCAGGCATTTGGAAGTGGAAACCAAAGGATCAAGGTCCTCCGTGGCTATATAGGACACTCGAGAAAAGCCCAGGAGACAGGAAACTCTGTTTCAATACATAGACATGGATATGGATAGAGATATAGAGAAATATAGACTATTTGCAGATACCTGGGGCAGACTGGCTTTATGAAGAAAAGAGGCTTATGTCGCTCCTTCCTGTAGAAGCCAAGTGTATGGTGCTGGCAGAAGCTCCGCCGCAGAGGGTCCCTTGGATGCATTTCATCACGGCATAAGTGTTATGGAAGATGATGCCGTGAGCGGGTGCCTGGGCCCATGCCAAGGTGTGCTCCTGAGTAATGCAGCAGATCTGGTATAAAGGACATTTACTAGGAGAGGGGAGGGGAGGGGAGGGAGAAACTGGGAGAAGGGAGAAGCAGACAAGTGGACACGTGGACACGGAGACAGGCAGACAGGAGCAGAGCCATGAGGCAGAGAAGGGGGAAGACACAGAAAAGGAGAGAGAGAGAGAGAGAGAGAGAGAGAGCGAGCTGGGGTGGCGGGCAATCCTTCTATATGCAGCTCACCCCTCGCTGTGGTGGCAGGTGATGATGTAAGCTGTTACTAGGTCCCTGGAGGAGCCTAGTGGAATCACCTGTCAGCTAACACTCCTCCCCTTTGGTTTAATTAAAAATGAAGAACTAGGAAGGGGTGATGGTGGAGAGGAGTAAGGGGGTTGTGTTCTTTAGATTACTTCCTGCTGACTGGCGACGATGTCATTTTGGGAGACCCTGAGAAAATTGGGATGCTGGCCAAGTCCTGGGAGAGCTGGCTGTTTCACTTTTGTCCAGCATCTGTGGCATATCTGTGGCTAGGAAAGTGTAGGCCCAGTTGAAGACTCTGGCAGACCTTGGGTAGCTGCTCTGGGGCCTTCCTGGGATATATATGGTGTATGACATATGGCATATGATTATAAGATATATGATTATATGGTATATGATGTATGATATATGGTATATGATATATGATATATAATAATATATGGGATATGATACATATGGTATATGGCATATGGTATATGTTATATGGTATATATGATATATGATATATGGTATATGATATATGATGTGTATGATATATGATATATATGTATATCAGAAGGTAAAGGTTAGGGAGAATTCTTTTTCTTAGGTGCATATTTGAAACTTTTAGGTCATTGGTAGTTGGAGGAATAGGGGAGGAATCCCACCCTTTGGGATAGGCAATAGGTGGGAAATTTAAGCTGTTGATTGACAGGGTACTTATCTGGAGTTCATTTGACCTGTGAGATGTGAATCCAAGTGAATTCTTGAACCTTAGGAAAATCTTTTTAAGTTTATGAAAAGAAATACATTTTAAACACATTAGCATTACTATTGTAGTCTGTACTGAAACCCACATTGTAAAAAGGCAATAGACTCACACCTTTGTGTCATAGTAGAGGCTTGGGAAACAGTTTTTTTTTTTTTGTTTTTTTTTTTTTTTGGTTGTTAAAAGCATGAACACTCTTTAAGGTGAGGTCAGGGAAGACAGGAACTTTCTGTGGAGCAGAAAGGGCAAAAGCTCATTTGATCTTGGTTTACAGACCATGAAAGAGGGGCTTCTTCCCTCTATATGGAAGACTAGGCGTACATAGATTTAGCACCACGAGAAACACTTTTAACTCTTTTTTCTTTCTTTCTTTCTTTCTCTCTCTCTCTCTCTCTCTCTCTCTCTCTTTCTTTCTTTCTTTCTTTCTTTCTTTCTTTCTTTCTTTCTTTCTTTCTTTCTTTCTTTCTTTCTTTCTTTCTTTCTTTCTTTCTTTCTTTCTTTCTTTCTTTCTGATTACTCTGTAGTTCAGACACACCAGAAGAGGGCATCAGATCCCATTACAGATGGTTGTGAGCTACCATATGTTTCTAGGAATTGAACCCAGGACCTCTGGAAGAACAGTCTGTGCTCTTAACCTCTGAGCCATCTTTTTTACCACCATTTAAGTTTTCGCTTGCATTCACCTACCTTAAGACACCTTCTTAGGCCCTAAAACACTTTCTTAGATCCTCATAATGTGAGCTTCTGCATCCTCAGACCTTACATAAACCTGACACCTTTTTCCTACCCAATTATTTATCATGAAAGAGACACAGGTGGTTGATCACTGGGAGTATATGTATGCCATTTCGAGTATAATTTATCCTTCTCATGCCTCTGAGCACATTGATGGCTAGGCTAACTACTTTGACAGCTAGAAAGCAACAGGCAACTAACTCCTTACCACAAGGTAATCCACCATGGCTTACCTTGGTTAATTCAAGGCTTCTTGTTGGAAGATAAACAGGTTACAGAAGTTACTTTTTACTACTCTTTATGTGTGTTGGAGGCCACACTTAAAATCACACCCAGTGCCTTGTTTCAATAGGCAGCACTGATATTAGATTCATTTGATCTGCTCCTGTGATCACTTTTGGGTGAAGGTCACTGAAAATCTTTTAACAGAATGCAGAGCGTGGACGAGCCGTGGACAGAGGAGGACGGAGACGGCACTGATCACCCATACTACAACAGTGCTCCCAACAAGGTGCCTCCTCCCGGAGGGTTTCTGGATGCTCGATTGAAAGCCAGACCCCACGCTCCTGATGCAGCCCAGGTAAGTTTGGGGTTCTCTTCCTGGGAGAAGGCCGGCCCTCTTTTGCATTCGTCTTCTTCAGTGTTATCTCTGGTTGATATTCCATGTGGCTTTTGACACTCGAAGACACCAATCTCACAGTGTGACATCACAACGTCTTGTCTGCAACATGAATAAAACACCGTATATCTTAGCACCAATCCCAGTATGCTGCACCCTTAACGGGGAGATGGCGGACTTCAAAGTTTTTAAAAAGCCCGTGACACTGTGGGTTCCCTGAAAAGAGTTGACCCATCCATCCCCTGAAAGTATAAGAATGTTGTTCAGTATTTTTTTCTATCTTGTTTATCCCTCCCTCTGTTCTAGTTTCATTTCAATTGTTTTGATCATGTAATACATACTGTCACACTAAGCAACTGAGGGAACCAAGTGCTTGTGGTAGAGTACTGGACCAGGTTACAGTCCATCACTGTGGGGAAGTTACAGGGCAGGAACGTGCGTGCGTGTGTGTGTGTGTGTGTGTGTGTGTGTGTGTGATTGTGACTGTTAATGCTCCCATGGTCCTTTGCGTTCAGCTCCCATGCTCTTTTGTGCTCAGTTCCCATGCTCCTTTGCGCTCATCTCCCATGTTCCTTTGTGCTCAGATCCCATGCTCCTTTGCGCTCAGCTCCCATGCTCCCATGCTCCTTTGTGTTCAGCTCCCATGCTCCTTTGTGCTCAGCTCCCATGCTCCTTTGCGCTCAGCTCCCATGCTCCCATGCTCCTTTACGTTCAGCTCCCATGCTCCTTTGTGCTCAGCTCACTTCCTGTACTCTTATTCAGTTCAGCCTCCATCTGCTTAGGGATCAGCGCAGGTACAGTGGGCCAGGTCTTTTCACATCAACTTACTTAAAAGGCAAGATCCCTCTACTGATATTTCTACAGACCAGCTGAATGTAGACAACCCCCACTGAGACTCTCTTATCAGATTCATCTCTTCTAGGTTGGGTCAAGCTGTCAATTAAAACAAACCATCAGACCTTCCAACTCAAACTTTTACTTTTAACTCAGAATTGCTTTCTAAAACAATTACATCTCCATCCTCCATAGACGCTTCAAAGAATTATTTTTCCTTTCTTTTGCGGTGCTAGGGATGGAACCCAGAGTCTTGAGCCTGGTGAGCTGAGCTATGCCGCCAACTCTGGGTATTTTCAAGTTTTTTTGTGCCAGTGAGAGTGTCAGAACAGCATTGACATCACTGCTGCTTCCTGGTTCTCGGGAAGTGTGCTTCTCTGAGAGTGGCTGGCTGTTGGCACAGGATCTCTCTCTCTCTGGTTGACCTTGACGGGAGTCATGGGGGTCCCAAGAACAAGGGAAGTGTGCTGTAGCATTAGCGAGTGGTCAGTTTATTTCACAACCATGCAAGGGTGTCTGTTGAACGCAATGTCACTGTGAGGCAGGGATGGTAAGGTGGGTATCAGAGAGGACCTATCCATGACACGGTTGCTCACGAAGATAGAGACTGAGAAGAGAATTCCTTCTTTCTGAATATTGGCATATGTCTTTAGTTTGCAGGAAAAGAGCAAACTTATTACCAAGGAAGACACTTAGCAGATGCATTTGGTGAAGACTGGCAGCGAGCACCCACCAGGCAAGGTAAGAGGCAAAGTGAAGGGGTGTGTGTGGTACCAAGCACGCTCTGAACAGGTGCATGCTGGCCAGAGGCTCCTTCCACTTCCTATGAGGTAGGAGTGAGAGTTCATGGAGTCATCAGGAAAGGGAGCATTCTACAGGAGCCCGAGAGTCCATAACTCAGTATGACTTAAGCTCCTCTTTGATTTTTAGTTTTAAATTTTGTTTTAATGTCTTATGATACAAAGCTTTGCTGTGTAGTTCAGACTGGCCTTGAACTTGCAGTGAGAGCTGGGCATGAGTCATCTCACCTGGTTTCAAGATCTTATTTGAAACCGGTAGATATGTTCTCCCACAAGACACAAATTAATTTATCTGTTTGCCAGTAGCCATCCCTCCTAAAGGAGTATGCATAAGGGGTCTGTCGCTCAAGGGAAGCAGAGATGGCCACACACAGGAAGAATGAACCAAGCAGGTGCTTGCTCTTGGGAAGCACTTTCAACATTACCTCTGAGTGACAAAACAGCTGAGACCCCCAGCCTCAGCATCCCTTTGGCCTGCTGGGAGGTCACATTGAAACAGTGTCACTCAGTGCTCAGCTCCCAGGGTCCTGGAGCACCATATGACAAGGCCTTTAACCACCAGTGCCCACCCTCATGCTGGCTGGAGGGTTCTTTATTTCTATAAATCAATCAATCAGTTCCTCTCCCTCTTCCTCTCCTTCTCCTTCCATCCCCTCTCCTTCTCCCCCTCCATCCCTTCCTCCATCTTGTCTGTCTTTCTCCCTCTCCCTCTCCCTCCCCCTTCCCTTCTTTCCCCCTTCCCCCATATCCTCCCCTCCCCTTCCCTCCCCCTTCCTCTCTTTCCTCCTTCCCTTCTTCCCTCCCTCCTTTCCTTTCCTTTCCTTTCCTTTTCCTTCCCTTCCCTCTTTCCTTTCCTTCCCTTCCCCTTCCTTCCTTCCTTCCTTCCTTCCTTCCTTCCTTCCTTCCTTCCTTCCTTCCTTCCATGAAGGACTGGGGAGTGTCTTAACAGGGCCATGGCACTCAAAGGCTTAGAAGAGAACTTACCATGAGCAAATATTCTCAGCAGCAGGCTTGAGGTGCTGCTGTGTCAAATTATGGCTCTTCCAGGCACAGACGGGGATGAGTACTACCACATCCTAAGAGATGACAGGGCTCACTCTCTGCTGCAGGCTCCTTGGACATCTATAGCACACCAGAAGGAAAAGCTCACATGGTTCCTGTGGGAGAAACACCAACCTATGTCAACACCCAGCCAGTCCCACCACAGGTTTGGCCAGCAGCAACCAGCAGCACCGAGAGCAGCCCACGGAAGGACCTCTTTGACATGAGTATGTGTCCATTGCTTTTGCTGTAGTGCCTTTTATCCAGTGTTCCCGTCACTACTGCATTTTCTGCCGGCACGTGTGACTAAGGGTGGTTTTCTTGTGACTAAGGGTGGTTTTCTGATGCTGACTGGGTTCAAGTAAGGTCTTGGGGTTGCTACACCCTCCCTGTAGCCAAGAGACTTTCTTTTGGGAAAAGTGGCTTTCCCCTTGAAGACCAACACCATTTACAAATATATGTGTTCATCTGAATATTAATTGGCCACAATATGCTAACTGCTGTATGATTTCAGAAGGTATAGAGATGATGTGGCCATGGTAAGAGACCCCTGTTGGGAGCTCTACTGATGCTTGAATTGTGATATTAATTTTGTTTTCCCTGAAGAGTAGTCAGTCATGTACTCAGGTGATCTCATGTGAACCTTCTCTCCATTTTAACTGGTCAATAAAGGCTAGAGCCTGGGACGGGGCAGTGAGGGGAAAGGTGGGATGGGAGGTCTTTGAAGGGAGGCAGGCAGGGAGAGGGGGAGGAGAAGGGAAGAGCGGGAGGATGGAAGAGGAGGAGGAGGAGGAGGAGGAAGCCATGATGGGGTAGAACCTTGTGGTAAGGAGAAACTGCAATTAAGAAAGGGTCTTATAGCTGGGGATTAAGTGAGTATAGCACTAGATCTGCCCAATCTAGATACATAGCTTATAATTACAACTATTGTGTTTTTATACAGGCTTATTGTGGTTGGAAATTATTAAAACAGATCCCAGTTTTTCATCAAAGACTTGCGGATGAGAAATTGTTTAGATTTTGTTTACGGTGTCCTTCTCTGTGACCTCTTCCTTCCTCCCTCCCTCCCTCTTGCCCTCCCTCTCCCCAGCTGTCAGTCCCCTCCCCCTTCCCTCCCTGCCCCCTACATTTGCTCTTGTTTTTCCCTCTCATTCTTCCTCCCAACCTCCTCCAAAAAATGTAGCAAGTACTTACCATGTATCAAATACTTTTCTAATACTTTTCCTAAAGTTACACAGGAGCATTGAAACAGAAGGCTCCACTCTAGTGAGGTTTAAATAATCAACTGCACCCTGTCAGGGGCTGAGGCTGGCTCAGTGGTGTGCTGAAGAACAGGATGAAGGGAACTCACCAGACTTGGCAGGATAGGTTGATGCTATCACATGATCTTGTTCCTTGGCATGGAGTTAGAGAAAAATCATACAATTCATGAACTGAAATGGAATGAGTAGAAATTGTTAAGAAATTTGGAAAGAAATGTGGAAGCTTATGAGGATAAACATATACATACATACACGTATAAATACGGGAAGAGAGGAATTTACATATGTGGGTTGATTTGTGTGTGTATGTGTGTGTGTGTTTGTGTGTGTGTGAGAGAGAGAGAGAGAGAGTATGGTATGTGGGCGGATGGATTTGTGTACACGCGCGCGCGGGCTCCTGCACCATTTCTCAAAAGCAGTCCCCTTGTTTTTGAGAAAAGATCTCTCAGTTGGCTTAGAACTTGCTAACTAGTTTAGCCTCACTGGTGATGTTAGGGATGAGGGTGATGCTGCTGGTGATGTCTGTGACCATGATGACGTTGGATAGTGTGTGGTATTGGCAATGGTGGTGTCAATGGCTGACGGTGGACTAGCAAGATGGCAATGACACCGAAACGTGGAAGTGCAGATTTTCCAGTACTTCATATAATCAGATATTTAGAAGTGGAATGAAAAGGGAAGCACGGGAGTTGGTGTGTGTGTGTGTGTGTGTGTGGTAGGGGGAGATTCAGTCACTAAATGTGCTTGTTGCCCAAGTACAGGGACCTAAGTTTGATCCTCTGGAACCCAAGTGAAAATGTCAGGTACAGCCGCACACACCTGTGACCTCAGACCTGGGAAGGCAGAGACCGGAGGATGCCTGGCCAGCCCAGTGGAATCCCTGTCAGTGAGAGACCCTCTCTCAAAGAACAAGGGTGAGGGATTGTAAAGGACATCCAACGTTGCTATCTGGTCTGCACATTCACATATGTGCACATGTACAAACAGACACATACACACACACACACACACACACACACACACAGACACACACAAACACACACTTACACCCATAGAGACATGCAGGCATACATGCATAAATGACTGTTTTAGCCTTCAGCCCATGGCTTTTAAATCTCTTTTCCTCTCTATACTTGTAAAAGGTTTAGCAGTTCTGAGAATGATCTTATTTTGTTATGGAGTTCCAGTGAGTATCCCAGACACAATGTGGGGCTCTGGGGCGGAGCCCTGTTCTAGAGAGAACACTGTCGATCTTATGCTTGCACTGTAGCATGCAGGAGGTGTGATCTGAAATACTGGGTGCTCTACCCCTTAGCCCGCATCCTACTGAGAACTGCACACTGAAGTTTAGTTAGGCGTCCTTAGTGAATTCTTTTGCCACTGCTGTGGTTGTTCCTCACTGGGATCTGAGCACCCACTGATGACTGAAGTCGGTTGCAATGTAGATTAAGCCGAGAGTGATGTCAGTACCGGGGAAGGTCAAGACCAAGTAGAATTCTTACCCTGGAGCATGTCCACAAGAGGCACCAGGGACTTTGGAAGTAAGTCTGGGGTGCATTGGGGTTTTAATGGAATCAAAGTTCCTTGGAATGTTTTTTCCTTCAGAATTGGCAAGTTTGTATATGGGGTTTCTTAAGGAGGCTGGCTAATGGTTCAGAGAAGGTAAGTGGTGTGAGATGAACTTGTACCTGCCCTTTGATGGTGTACAACATTGAAGTCCTTCTGCACTCACATCCTTGGCACCAGGCACAACCCCCAACTGTCTGAGAAGTAGACTCACCAGAGAGTCATGCCAACATTCGGGCGGCACATTTAAATGCTAGTTCCGATGATCCATCTCCGTTGCCAGGCTCTGTCAAGAGTTACATCTTAATTCTCATCTCTCACTCTATTTTTACTGCTTCCTCTTCCGGGGATTGATCTGTTGCTGTCATATGTTGTTGACAGAGCCTTTTGAAGATGCCCTCAGAAACCAGCCCCTGGGCCCTGTGTTGAGCAAAGCCGCGTCTGTGGAGTGTATCAGCCCTGTCGCGCCCAGAGCCCCGGATGCCAAGATGCTGGAGGAACTTGATGCTGAGCCCTGGTACCAGGGAGAGATGAGCAGGAAGGAGGCAGAGGCCCTGCTGCAGGAAGATGGAGACTTCCTAGTCAGGAAGAGTACCACCAACCCAGGCTCCTTTGTCCTCACCGGCATGCACAATGGCCAGGCCAAGCACCTGCTGCTGGTGGACCCGGAAGGCACGGTGAGGCATGGGCAGGCACCTTCTAATAAGCTCATTCCTACCTTCAGCCATTTATATTTACCAGGCCTTGCATGGGGCCACATCCACACTGTCCTCTGTTTACAGTACCTGTCAGGGACAGGAGACTTAGGTGACAAGTGTTTGTGACCTGACAAAGTGTTTGTGTGAGTTACAAAACTTGCCAAGTTATCATAGTCCAGGACAAAACCTTTGGTCTTCATGACTTTTAAGGTAAAGAAATCTAGCCTGGAGCAATGTCTCAGTACTTTAGAGTACTCATTGCTCTTGCAGAGGACCTGAGTTCGATTCCCAGCAGTCGCATTTGGTGGCTCACGACCTCTAATACCTGCTTCAGGGAATTCAGTGCTTTCTTCCGGCCTCCACAGGTACCCTGCTGGTAAAGGAACAGGAGCCGTGGAGATGGCTCAGTGCGTAAAGGGCTTGCCGGGTGTGTTGGCTACTTTTCTGTTGCTGTGATAAAATACTAAGATCAAAATCAAATGAAGGGAGGTTTGTTTTGGCTTACAGTTCCAGAGAGAGCATCCACAGAGATGGGGACAGCATGGTGGTGGGAATGTAAAGCTTCGCTGGTCACACTTTGTCTACACACCAGGACACAGGGGGAGTGAATTGGAAGTGGGATGAGGATATACCCTCTCAACAGCCCACCCCCTGCGATGGACTTCCTCAGGAGTGATGCACCATCCAGTGGTTCCCCAAGCAGCATCACCAAATGTTCAAATACATGAGCCTGTGAAGGACATTTTTTTCCATTCAAACCCCTACACCATTACAAGCATGAAGACCAGAGTTTGAATCTCTAGAATCCATATAAAAGCCGGGCATGGTAACGTCTGTACTCCTTACGCCCTCACAGTGAGATGGGAGAACATCTTAGTCAGGGTTTCTATTACTCTGATGAGTCATCATGACCAAAAGCCACTTGGAGGGGGAAGGGTTTATTAGACTTAGTTTTCCACATCACTGTTCATCACCAAAGGAGGTTAGGACAGGAACTCAAATAGGGCAGGAACCTGGAAGCAGGAGCTGATGCAGAGGCCATGGAAGGGTGCTGCTTATTGGCTTCTTTCTTATAGAACCCAGGACCAGCTCAAGGATGACCCCACCCACAATGGGCTGTGCCCTCCCCCATTGAGCACTAATTAAGAAAATTACCTAACAGGTTTGCCTACAGCCTGTTATTATAGAGGCCTTTTCTTAATTGAGGTGCCCACCTGTTAGATGACATTAGCTTGTGTCAAGTTAACATTCAGCTATCCAGCACAGAGGCAAAGAGCAGACCCTCTCCCGGAGTTAGTTAGTTTGATGTATATAACTGGGAACAGTGAGAGACCTCAAGGAGAATCTCAGACAAGGTGGAAGATGAAGACTCATCAGGGTTGTCCTCTCTCTCTCTTTCTCTCTTGTCTCTCTCTCTCTCTCTCTCTCTCTCTCTCTCTGTCACACACACACACACACACACACACACACACACACACTCAGAGAGAGACAGAGACAGCGACAGAGAATAAAGAAACAGGAGAACTTTGGCCTTACTATATGGACACTTAAAAAGTTATCCATGTTTTATATCCTATGGAAAAAGACCTCCATTTGGAACTGAAACCCAAAGTACAAAACTAAAAAGATAACTGTGAAGGAAACATTTATAAGAATTGCACTTTGGGGGACTAGAGAGATGGCTCCGTGGTTAAGAGTATTTGTTGCTCTTGCAAAGGGCATGAGTTCAATTCCTAGTGCCCACATCAGATGTCTTATAACTGCTTGTAACTCTAGCTTCAGGGGATCTGACATCCTCTTCTGTCCTCAAAAGCACCTGCACACATGAGTGTAGACACGCACACAAACACGCATGCACACTGCAACAATAGCAACAATACCCTTCCTTCCTAAATATTCACAGTGGCCACAGAAGTTAAAAGTCTGCTGGATTTTCAATATTTATCCTAAATGATTCCCAAACTGGACTCTCTAGGCTTTCCTCCAGGCTATAAAGAATGCTGGGCAGCATGCAACTCTCTCCATCAATTAGCCCCAGAGCTTGCAGGTCACCGAGACACAGCCTCCAGACAGCAAGTTGATGGGACAATTCTGTCTGAGTAATTCTGTGGGTTTGTCTGGCTTGTCTACCTGCCAATCAATAAGAGTATTTGACTTCACCCTGGGCAGAGTCCAATAATTGCCAAGTTCAGTAAGTGCAATTTAATCAACTTAACCATTGAGCGAATGCCAGGATTGTTACTTTAAAACCTCTCATCCAGTGAAAACAAAAAGAGGAAGGTTGGAATTACTTAGCAGAATTAGATCAGTGAAGAATGGGCAGGAAGGGAGCCAGAGGGCTTGGTTGGGCTGTGTGATCCGGGCACAGAGGAGGGTAGGGGTCAGTTTTTTTAATCTGTCGAGATGTGCTTTGTGTCAGAGTATGTGGTCAGTTTTGGAGAAAGTTCTATGAGGTAATGAGAAGGAGGGTAAAATGTTCTGTAAATATGTTACGTCCATTTTATGTATGACATCATTTAGCCCCAGAGTTTCTCTGTTTAGTTTTTGTCTGGATGACATGCCTATTGTCAAGAGGTAGGTAATGAAGTCTCCCACAATCACCCTCTGAGGTTCAATAACATGTGATTTTTAACTGTAGTAGTTATTAAAGAACTGCAGTAGTTTCCTTTATGAACTTGGGTGCCCTTGTATTTGGTGCACAAATGTTTAGAATTGCATATTTTCTTGGTGGATTTTTCCTTTGATGAAATATAGTCTCCCCTGTCTCTTTAGATTAGTTTTGGTTTGAAATCTATTTTGTCAGATATTAAATATGGTTATATCAGCTTGTTTCTTTGGTCTTTTGCTTGAAATATCTTTTTGTAACCTTTGACTCTGAGGTGATATCTATCCTTTATGTTAAAATGCACAGAAGGATGGATCCTGTTTTCATAACTAATATGTTACTCTGTCTTTTTATTGGGATATTGAGACTATTGATATTGGGAGTTATCATTGAGCAGTGTTTACTGATTCCTGTTATTTTGTTGTGGTGGTTGGGTCCCACCCCCTTTTGATTAGCTGATCTGAGATTATTTGTTCTTTGCGTTATCTTGGGTGTGGTTGAAGTTTTTCTATAGCGCTGGATTTGCAGAGACATACTTAAATTTGATTTATCACAGAATATCTTTCTTTCTCCATCTATTGTGATGGAAAGTTTTGCTAGGTATAGTAATTTGGGCTGGCATCTGTACTTTCTTAGAATCTGCAATATATTTGTCCAGGCCATTCTGGCTTTAGAATTTCTATTGAAAAGTCAGGTGCTATTCCAATAGGTCTGCCTTTATATATTACTTGGTCTTTTCCCCTTGCAGCTTTTAATATTCTTTTTTTGTTCTATATGTTTAGTGTTTTGATTATTATGTGTCATGGTGGATTTGTTTTCTGTCCAGTCTATTTGGTGTTCTGTATGCATCCTGTACCTTCATAGGCATTGAAGTGGGTATTCAGTAGGCACTGAATGGATGCTTGATTCAACATGGCTTTTATAGATTATGAACTGAGAGTCCAAGGAATTTAGGGAGCATGTAGGGGGTTCTCTGCAAACACCAGGACTGACAGAGTAGCAATCTGAGAGAGGCCAGAAGGAAAGTCAGTTCAACCTGATTTAGTTAGCTGGTGCTTGTTGAGACTTCTAGAGTATGACCCCCGGACAGTTTAGTTCAGCCACATTTAAGCATAGTACAACTTCAGAAAAAAGTTTCCTGATGACAATTGATTCAGTCCTGTGTGTACAATAACTTTGTTTTCATTGAAACTCTTTACAAAGTACATACAGCCTCTGCCTTAAAGATGGGTTCTGTTGACTCAAAAACACCTGTAGAGTCAGGATAGGCCTGGCCCTAAGATAACACAGGAATTACCAGGGCTGGAAAGTATAAGTGAATCTCGCATAAGGATGGATTCTATAGATGAGAAGCAATGCTCAAGATATAGGGGGGTGAATCTGGGATAAATACATATAATGCTTTAGGGGATTGGAGTGAGGCGTGGCCCTACAGATAGCAAAGATCACTAGGTTATGAAGTACATCCATCCACAGGCCTCTGGGTAGAAACCAGGTAAATATCTCTTTCCTTTGGTTTCCATAGTGCTAATCTGTAAGCATAAGGCACTCATGCCCTCTACAGGTGTGTGAGTGTGCATCTGTGGCCTTGCTAATGTTGAACTGTAGTGAATTTTTACAGGGGTAGAACCACAAGCAAGATTACCTAAATAGAAGCATCCCAGAGCACCCCCTGCCCCACCCCCACCCCCTGCACAGACCATGCAGCAATTCAGTTGTGGTTATCAAAAAGAAAATAACAGAAAAAGCTCTTCAAGAATTCTGTGAGTATATACATTTTTCACTTGAAGATTGGTATTTAAAACATGGACTGTTGAAAAACAAAAGTCTAGTTGAACTTTTGTCATCGAGTAGAACAAAGACGATTAAATGTTTTCGCTAAGTCTTTATACACCCAAGAATTATCTTAAAAGACATGTTCTGTGTCCTTGACATCCACAGGCAAGAGCAGAGAATGATGAATTAATGCACACATCCTTGTATCCAGCTCTCTTATCTACTCATATATGATCCAGAATTCCCTGCCTAGGGAATAGGGCTGCCCACAGTGGGCGGGGCTGCCCACAGTGGGCGGGGCTGCCCACAGTGGGCGGGGATGCCCACAGTGGGCGGGGATGCCCACAGTGGGCGGGGATGCCCACAGTGGACGGGGCTACCCACATCGATTATTATAATCAAGATAATCACACACAGACATACCCACTGGCTAGATTGATCTAGACAATACCTCATTGAAACTCTCCTCCCTGGTGACTGCAGAATGAGTCAGGTTAGCATTAAAACCAACCCTCATTCCCTATTAACAATAGTCTATTATATTTCCCAAGCCTGTATCAAGGTGTGCGAGAACTGAGGAAGTGGAATTGTGATCCCTGCCATCACATAGTTGTAATTCTGGAGTGAAGTTTGCAGGGCCATCAAGAATGCTCGTTAACTCCTACCCACTGATGACTGTTCTTTGGGTGTGGGGGGGGCAGCTTTTAGCTGGATCTGATTATCCGATTTAATTGATCCTACGGAGGATAGCTTTAGCAGCAAAGGAGATGGAAATGAAAGACTTAATTAAAAATGCAAAGTTGCCTCCTTGCTGGGAGGACACCGAAATAGACGCTGAACACGTTCTCTTCAATATTTATTCTTCTGATTTTCATGGTAATTGGCTGGTCTGTGACTATAAAGGGGGAAGCTTGGCAAGTTAGATTACTCAGAGAGAGAGAGAAAGAGAGAGAGAGAGAGAGAGAGAGAGAGAGAAAGAGAGAACGGTCTGAATCTAAATTTACTCTGGTGTCTAGCAACCTCTGGGCTCTCTCGCTGTGCACTGAGGTCACTGGGAAGCCAAAGAGGAGGCTACCCCACCAGGCTTGAAGAGGAGTCTCTGTGGTGGGTGGAGTGCTCTAAATAGAAAGGGACTCTAAATAGCGATGGGGAGAGCTGGTGACAGAGGTTGTGGGAGAGGCCTCGGAGATGGATCTTTTGCTGGAATCATTCAGCCCGTGTATGTCTAAAACATCCCCCCACCCCCACCCCCACCGCCACCCCCACCCCCTGAGTCATTCATGGCTGATTCCTCCTTTTGTCCCAGCACGGCCAGCGAGATGCGGTGGGCGCTATGCTTGCGTTGGGAGAATCTGCTAACACTGGAGTGTCCGGGTCCTCCGAAGGCTTGATTCACATAGCCTTAAGCTGTTGTGGCTCTCAGAGTGCACTAGTGCTTTTACTTAGTAACTGTAAAACAATGGTCACTTCCACAGTCAGAGGTCTCCCCTCCTTCTCTGACACCTGAGCTACACCACCGGTGCCTGCACTCTCTCCCCATGCCAGGACCCCAGTTGGGCTGCCCCCTGTAACATTGCACCTCTCTTACCTTTGTTTTGTATTGGTTCCCAGGAAGGAAGACGAGTAGGAAGGAATTAAGGGAAGGGAGAAGTATTTTAAATATTTTGCAGTTTATTCTTGTTTGACCCTTGTCGTTTTACTCATAAATACCATTAGTATGTGTCTTAGTCAGGGTTTCTATTCCCACAAACATCATGACCAAGAAGCAAATTGGGGAGGAAAGGGTTTATTCAGCCTACACTTCTGCATTGCTGTTCATCACCAAAGGAAGCCAGGACTGGAACTCAAGCAAGTTAGGAAGCAGGAGCTGATGCAGAGGCCATGGAGAGATGTTCCTTACTGGCTTGCTTCCCCTGTCTTGCTCAGCCTGCTCTCTTATAGAACCCAAGACTACCAGCTCAAAGGTAGTACCACCCACAAGGGGCCCTCCCCCCTTGATCACTAATTGAGAAAATGTCTCACAGTTGGATCTCATGGAGGCACTTCCCCAACTGAAGCTCCTTTCTCTGTGATAACTGCAACCTGTGTCAAGTTGACACACAAAACCAGCCACTACAGTGTACATCTCCACCATTAAGAACATTAAAAAGAAACTTACTGGAAAGCTACAAGAATTGGGACTTATCTTTCCCTCAAGTTTCTGCTGCTTTGGAGTGTTTCTTGACAACCTTATCAATTTTATCTCTACCTCTCTATGACATATAAACACGTTCAAATACTTTGTAAAATTGTATATTTAATTTCTAATAGAGCTTGTCATCCCTTGAATTATTTTTTCATACATTTGTCTTAATGGATATAGTGAGTCTTTTGTTTTATGGGAATTGGATTTCTTTCTGATTTGTCTTCTGAGTTGGAATTGGCCTGTTCCTTGTGTGCTGTGGTGTTTTAGGATGTGCTTGTGGTGGTGTCTAGAAACAGGATACGGCATTAGGTTCCATGAGCTTGGTCTCCTTGATGTTATAACTCTCTCCCTTGTATCTATCTAAACATCAAGGAAATAAAGGGAGAGGAAAAGGAGAGGGATGAGGAGAGAGGGAGAAGGGAGGAGAGAGAGGGAGAGAGGGGAAAGGGGGGAGAGTAGGGAGAGAGGAAGGGGGGAGGGAAGAGAGGGGAAAGGGGCAGGAAGCAGAGAGGAAAGAAGGGGAGAGGAGGAGAGAGGGGAAGGGGAAAGGGCAGAAAGAGGGGGAGAGAGGGGAGGGGAAGAGTAAGGGAAAGAGGGAGAGAAGGGTTGGGGAGAGGGAGGGGAAGGAGGGGATGAGAGAGAGAGAGAGAGAGAGAGAGAGAGAGAGAGAGAACCTCCTGCCTCCTGGAGTAGAGCATCTGTCTCCAGGAAGAGGGAAGAGAGCGACACTTCAGTGCCTCCCAGAAGCGCCTTACCTGGGGTCACTGCTGTTCTCTGGGGTCACTGCTGTTCTCTGGGGTCCCTGCTGTTCTCTGGGGTCCCTGCTGTTCTCTGGGGTCACTGCTGTTCTCTGGGGTCCCTGCTGTTCTCTGGAGTCCCTGCTGTTCTCTGGGGTCACTGCTGTTCTCTGGGGTCACTGCTGTTCTCTGGGGTCCCTGCTGTTCTCTGGGGTCCCTGCTGTTCTCTGGGGTCACTGCTGTTCTCTGGGGTCACTGCTGTTCTCTGGGGTCACTGCTGTTCTCTGCAGATGGTTTTCTTTCATTTCTCCTGATCCTCACTTGCTGTCTTCTCCTCTGAAGGTGTAAACAAACAAAGAGGAATGTGTGGGGCGCGGGAGCTGTGTGTTCTGTTTCTACAGCCCAACTTTCCTGGGAACTAGCAATGGAAGGGAGGCTAGATCTAGAAGGAAGGGAGACTGGACTGAAGGAGGCCAGCAGAGGTCTCCATACAGTCCAGAGAAGGTCCTGAGGTTCTGGGTGGAGACCTCTCTAAGACAGTTCCCATTACAGTGAGGAAGTCTGTGCACTTCTGCTGCTACGAAGTGGCCCAGGCTAGGAGTGGCCTCTGCACTCAAGTCTATCAGTCACTGGGACATGCCACCAAGACACAAAGTACGGCTGTAAGAAGGCCATGCTTTACCTCATGCCTCTGTCCCACTACCATGTAAACAAAGGAGTCTGTAAACAAAGGCCATTTTATTTTCGTTCCAGACCTGTATTTTATTGCATTCTCTTGTCTTCATTAGCTGGGACTTCCCTTCTGTTGTCCCAGGACATCACCAGCATGTCCCGGCAGGAATAGCTCCCCTTTCAGAAGTCTTAGGCATCTTCTTCCCAGTGTCTGGGCTTCACAGGCCCTGTCAGGTGCTTGACCAACATTGACGTTAGGTGAGTTCCTGCCTGGGGTCTTCTCTGGAGGTCCAATTCTGACTCACTGTGTGCCATCCTTGTTGGGGGTGGCCGGGGGTGTCTCTCTGCCTGGCACAATGGTTTTCTGGGCGACGACTGTCACTAGGACTGTGTTTAGATCACTGTCCAGGAAGACAGAGACGAAGGTACCACCCACTATGATTGCGCAAGTCACTGTTGGCTCTGGACTGTTATGACTTCCCTGTCAGGGAAGGTCCTGGGTGGGAAGGACCATTTAGCAGTCCATTTTGGGGAAGTCTGTGGAGCTCCTGGAGTGCTATGGGCTTGCCCCTCTCAGCTTCTTCCTGGGCTGACATCCATGTAGAGTTCTGAGTGACTGAGCTGCTGTCCAGGAACAAAATCTTTCCAGGCACTATAAAACCATGCTGAGGGAACCTTCCCCATGGAAACTTGCAAGTTCCCTAACATTACATGCTGTGACCACAAGGGGGAAACAAATGCACAATTTCTGCCTCACGGATGCTGGTGAGGTGCCTCACCTGGAAGCCATTTTAGACAGGTGGTCATCTTGCTTTGATGAGCTTGCCGGCAGGGACAGGCCATCTTCCTCTTCTCCAGCTTGACTCTGAATGTGTGGAATTTCACAGAGGTTTAGGGATGGCCGTGTTCCCCATGGGCCTCCCCTCTGGGCATGAATCTGATGCTGTGATCACTGAGACAGATTTGGATACCCTGGGTATTGGTGTCTACTTCCCACTGTTCACAGAACTGAAGGTTCCCTGTGAGTTCTTCTGCCGCTAGTCAAATAGCACCCAACCCCGGAGGCCTTGAAGAGACAGCACACTTTCTAAGTTCTTCTGGGCTCCCAAAGGTGTGGTGAGGTCTGCAGTAGGGTTTTGTGGGAGACAGCAAGAGCTGCTGACTTATCTTCTTGTCAGGAGAGACTGGTGTTTTCCCCAGCCACAGAGATCCTGAGACAAGATGGAACCTACAGAGCTCTTGTCAAGGTGGAACTGCCTGTGACCGGATCCTTCATGGTCAGCTGTGACTTCAGGAAAAAACATCTGAACGAAGAATACATAGGGTCTTCTTGCCATTTTCCCTCAGACTGGGCAGGGGAGCAACTGTGTCCACAGCATTATAAATGTCAGGGAGAACAGCAGGTGTGTAGAGAAGGGAAATTAAGGTCGGATTCACCTTTGTTAGAAGAGAAAGCCTCGGGAGCACAGGCAGCCATGATCAGACCTTGATAGTGGAGAACAGAATGCGGGGTGGGGAATGGGGGATGGGGCAAGCACATTGGTCCCGAGGCAGAAGGATAAGGTCGTGAAGAGAGAGCCTTCAGAACCCTTAAGGGAGCTACATCGACTGCATATAGCCTGAAGGAGTCCTGAGAGAAGGCCCTTCACTCCCTAAGGACCATGGGGACTTCTGAGCCTTACAGGATTTCAGTGTATGGTACAAAGCCAAGCCCTCCAAACCACAACCTACCCTGGTGTGGTCCACATGCCAGGCATCGGAAGGTACTAGATTGGAAGGGAAGCTATAGTTGGAGGTTGCCCTTGGTTCAGAGAGCAGGGAGCTGGACTTACAGCTGCAATGGAAGGGAGAGAAATGAGTCCCCTACCAGAGCTATGAGGACACAGGTCACAGTTTTGCCACTTTCTGTCCCAGAAAGACAACTGCTGGGGTGGGGGTGGGTGGGGGTGGAGTAGTGGGGAGAGAGAGTGGGGTGGTGGGGGGAGGGGTGTGTGGAGAACAGCCTGGGGTGGGGGAAGGGGCAGCCTCTGGCCTGTAATCTAACAAGAGATCTGGAGGTTGCTTTGAATCTATGGTGGGATGTATGTATGTCGTGCAAATGGTTAATCATTTTACAAATAAGGGAATTGAATTTCCCTGGATTTTTGATATCTGTAGTGGATTTTGGAACCAATTGTCTGTAGATACCAAGAGACCAATGTACTTCCCATATGGTATTCTCCCTCTGTCCCTCCCTCCCTCCCTCCTTCCCTCCCTCCCTCCTTCCCTCTCTCTGTGTGTGCATGCTTGTGTGTGTGTGTGTGTGTGTGTGTGTGTGTGTGTGCCACACAGAACATATTCAAAATTTCCATCTTTCACAGCACATTATGGGATGAGGTGGGATTCCCTCACCTTTTAAAAATGTTTCTAGAGCTACTAAAAAACTCGCATTTACAAAATAGTTGATAAAAATATTCCTCTGGATTGTACAAGAAGGGAGGCAGGGAGACTGACAGACATGATGGACGCTTAGTCGGACTTGGCTTCTTTCTCTTCTTCAGAGGCTGGACTCTGGTTTTCCGTCTCTCCGTTTTCTGCAGGCAGATCTGTAGTTTGATGGTCAGCCACTTCAGCCTGTTTGCCCTTTGCACCCCTCTTTCCTTTTATCTGCACTTTTTTGTCTGATGCTTTATCCTTTCCGGCGGCCTTTTTCGGTTTCGCGTCCACCTTGGCAGGGGCGGGCTTGGCGGACAGCCTCGCGGAGCGGCGCTTGGGCTCCGCCTTCACCGCTCCATCCGCGCTAACCTTTCTCTTGGGCATCGTGGTGGCGCGGGGTGGGAGATGCTTGTGTCGCCGGATCTGTCACGGAGCTGCACTCGGCTTTTTTTTCAGATGTTGGAAAGTTACTTTAATTGTGTATTAGATCAAGAATAGTTTTCATTATTGGTGTCTATTCAGCTTCTTTATCTTAGCTACACAGGAGCACAGGAGTCTGTAAACAAGGACCATTTTATTTTCCTTCCAGACCTGTATTGTATTGCATTCTCTTGTCTTCATTAGCTGGGACTTCCTTTCTGTTGTCCCAGTGTGGCCACAGAGACAAGGACTGAGGTAGGCAGTGTCTGCAGGGCAGTGGGACTGAAAAGATCAAAGGCTGCCTCAGAGGGACAGGGAGGTGGCCAGCTGTTGTCAGTGACCAGGGTCTGCTGAGACTACCTCTGAAGCATGGTGAGCCCTCAGGTCCAGGAAAGCCAGTCCTTCCCTGGCCAAGTCAGATGTTCTAGACAGCTCTACTGTTGATGTTCTAGACAGCTCTACTGTTGATGTTCTAGACAGCTCTACTGTTGATGTTCTAGATAGCTCTACTGTAACATGGTCTTTCTTTTAGGCCTCGTGACACACACCCGTTCAGCCTCTCTTTCCTTTTGTCCTCACAGGTCCGGACGAAGGACAGGGTCTTTGACAGCATCAGCCACCTCATCAATTACCACCTCGAGAGCAGCCTGCCCATTGTCTCTGCCGGGAGCGAGCTTTGTCTCCAGCAACCAGTGGAGAGGAAACCCTGAGCTTTCCCGGTGCCCCAACCCCCCTACCTTATGTCAGGTCAGGAGGACCTGGGCTCTGCTGCTCTTAGCCTATGGAAACAGGGGGGCAACTGTCTGTGGGCCCATCATCTTTCAAAGCCCCCTAGGGAGGTTTCCTTCAAGTTCAAATTTCATAAATATGTCCACGCGACTCAGATATGCATATTAGAAATGTATATACCCATACATCCTGTACAAATGGCCCCGATATTTATATTTTTTAAGACTAAGAGAGATGTGAGACTAGTGCTCTATGCTGTGTGTTTTTAGTGATAGGCAAGTTTGACTGTAGTTGTTCCGGGGGGAAAATATTAACTAACCTGTTCTACTGGGAAATTTTGCTAGGAAGGGTGTTACCTAGAGTTCTACATAATAAGCAAAATTCAAGGCAAATGCAGGTGAGCTGGCAGCTCCGGGACAAACAGAATTGTGCTAGAATGCGGTAGCATGCTGCCCAAACATCTGCCCCTGCTGGTACAGCTTTGTGTGAGCGCTGGTTCCAGGCTGTAGCACGACTCATGGATGGTGGCATCTCCTCCAGCCCTGGCTTGCTGGGTGCTGCCTTCTATGCCCTGAATTGATGCTGGATGAGTGGGTTTTTTTGCCACAGGAATCCCCACTCCAAAGCAGGTGGTACTCTGGCTTGTTTGTTAGCATGGGGAAACATCCATCATCTTTGACTTCAGTTGTGTGTGTGTGTGTGTGTGTGTATTTGGGAGATTCATTTGAGGCCAAACATAATACAGAATAAGACTTAAGATGTCCCATTGACAAATGCTTCCTTGATGTTCATCAGCATCCTGAAGATGTCAACATCAGAGGAAGCAGGATGTGCGTATTCCCAGTCTGTAGGTCCTTCAAGCCAGTGTGTCTTTGGCAGGCTTTGTATGGAAGGTGCCAGTGAAGTGGCCTCCCACCTACCTCTTGTATTCAGTAGAACAGAAAACCATGTGCAAGAGCCTTGCAGGGCCTGTGCCAGCTTCCGCCCAGAATTGAGCCTTGGAGATGCACGTGCCGGCTCTTCTTCCCAGATCCGTGTGTGCTCAGCTCAACTGGAGTGAGGAGTGGGGAGCCATCTTGTCTCCCCTCCACATTTTCTCAGTAGCCCCATGAAAAGCAGCCACACCCATGGCCTGCTGTCTTATCTCTCTGCTATCTCAGAAGCTGTTGTTTCCTGGTGGGTGATACTCCGTGTTTCAAAGCTGGCTATGTCTATGACTTCTACAAAACAGGTGGGCAGTGATCACCTGTTTAACAGGCATGAGCAGGTGATGCATTTGGTGGTTGGTACCTTCTCAGAGGATTGCAACCTCGGTGTTGGTTCCCCGGAGACCCCATGTGGTAGCACCTCTGGTCAGTATAACAGGACTCTACATTATAGGGTTGTTTGATGGAAAAATTGGATGTTTTTAAGAGGAATTAAGTCTCTCTGTGTGTTTGTATTATGTACAGGGGTGTGTAGAGAGAGAAAGAGAGGAGAAACGGAGAGAGGGGAGGAAGCAGGGAGGAAGGGAGTGAGAGAAGGCTCAGTGGTTAAGAGCACTGGCTGCTTTTCCAGAGAACTCAAGTTCAATTCTCTGATCCTACCTGGTAGCTCATGCTGTCTGTAGCTTGATTCCCAGGAATCCACCCTCTCTGACTTCCGTTGACACCAAGTAGGCACATAATGCACTTACATACTTGCAGGCAAAACACCCAAACATGTGAACATAAATAAATACTATTTTAAAGAGTGCAGTTAGGGGGCCGTAAACATTGGGCAAATCAGGGTTCTGCTTGACTGATGGTGCGAGCCCTGCCTTTGCTGCCCAGTAGTTGGATGGGTGCTAGGAGGCGAGGCCGGGAAGGGAAGATCCCAGGCTCAGAAGAAGAACTCTTAGAAGTTTTTAAACATTTGTGTGCCCACTGGATCCAAGATGGCGGTAGATCAATCTTCTAGCATCGACTCTCAAGGTCTTGCTGCTTCCCGAGCAGTGTCAGGGACAGACGCCACGTGGAAGAAGCCCCAGAGACGAACAGATATGATGGTGCCCCCCCCCCAGTTCAGGCTCTTGCCTTGTGACCACATATGTAAGCTCTGAGGTACCCTAAGAGTCACCCTGTACTCTGTCCCCCAAGATGTGCACACACATATAGGTCCTGCTGCTCCTGTGTGGGAATGCATAGTATGTGAGAATGTAAAAACTATGTGAGATTCTCTTGAATTCCCCACTTGTCCACTGGTAAAATGCTTCTGTTCAAGTCACTAGCAAAAGTGTTACAGACCACCATGAGCACCTCAGCATTTCTCTGCTTTCTTTTCCTCTCCAGGGAAGTTAAAGAAAAAAAAAAAGGAATACTCAGAAATGACTTCTCTGAAGTCAGTGTTGAGTGTGAGGGTTTATGGGAATCAGTATTTCTCTTTTCAGTTTTAATCCAAAAATATCTAATTATCATCCTTGATCAGAGGACTGGACTTGCACTTAGGGGAGTCTCTTAGACACAGGGCAGACTGCAGAGGTTGTACTTGGCAGCCAGACTCTGGTCCGTGTTCCTTTTAAAGCATGCCAGAGCTCACAGGGGCTCATCATGCCTTTCTACAAGCACTGTGTATGTGACAGGACATTCCCTCAAACCTCACTTACACATGGGGGAAACTGAGGCTCACTTCAGGTCACATCATCAGCTAGAAGAAGAGCTGTTCCAGTCGCTCAGCATTTTCTGTGCACAGGTGTGGCCTGCCTGTGTTTTGAGGCCAGGGTTTGGGGGCAAACCCCAAAGACCCTCCTCCCTGAGCTAAGCTCCTCTTCCCTTGGGTTCCCAGACCATATCTGCCTGGGTGGGGCAGGGCTTCAGGCTACAAAGGAGCAACTCCATCCTGTGCAGAACAGCACTCTATTGTGCATTCAGGGGCTTCAACACCCAGCGCACAGTGACTGAGTCTATACCAGGCACGAGGGTCTACCGTGTGCCTGGATCCATGCTCCTTTTTATAGGCACCCCACCCCTCAGCCCAGAACTCTGCATCTATCTTAGTGGTGCAAAAATGGGGTTCAGCAGCCTTAAAACAGCCCCTGTCTGCTCTTGTGCAGTGGCTCTGAATCCCCTGCCAACTCCCTCCATGCCTCCCCTCCAGAGAGAGTTAGCCACGCTTCAGATAACCTCTGCATGCTTATGGGGCTGGTTGACCTCCCATGGGGCTGTCCATTGCAGTTTAGGTTGCCTCTGATTCTTGAATCTCCCTCTACCATAAGGTAGGAAGTCTGCTAACAACACAGACAAATGGCCCAGTTCTTTGACCTACACTTGTGTTGCTACCCATGGTGTCCCTTTTGTATTTTAAGAACCAAGAGCTGGGTGCCTGCTCAGCCTTGATGAGCAGCTTTCTGTCACAGGCCATCTCAGATGGTGGACAGATGGGCTGAGGCCAAGCAGGACACGTGTAGCAACCGTGAGGTTCCCCTAGCAACAGAGGCAGTTGTACCAGAAGGCCGTAAGACACCGTGAATGGAGGGGAAAGCTTGAGTTAGAAGGACAAGGGAAAGTGAACTCCCCAAAGTCCTTGGGATTCAGGTCACAGTTGCCATGTGTCCGGGCTCCATGTCCATCGTGGTGTCCTGAAGATGCCTCTCTTTCAATGGAAAGAGCTGCCCCCAGGGTGACACTAGATACCTGGGAGGCTCCCCTATGGGCGTGGCTATAGAGTGGACACCTCCATTCTATGTTAGATCCAGTACTGCATCCTCTTCTTGTTGAAGTGAGTTGAGTTGAATCCCAACTCCCCCAAGACAGTGATGCAGTGGAGGCCACCCTCTGTGATGCTCATCCCAGTACAACCAGAACAATGTGGGTTTTCTCTGAACGATAAGTTCTCTGAGGCCATGACTTGTGCCACACCCCAGGGCCTCCCTCAAATAGCGGCGTGGATAGATAAATATGTGAAGTGACTTCCTGGGACTCTTCACTGACAAACCTTCTCTCTCTTCTCCTCCATGGGCCCAAACTGGCATGCCATCTATAAACAGCTTCTGTGGATGGTGACGGCCAGTTTTTAAGGAGGAGGAGGAGGATAGCAGAAAGGTTGAAAACGAGACCATGTGCTCAGAAACATCTGTGTAATGCTAGTTCTTATGGAAATTTTGAAGTTGTTTTTTTTTTTTCAAGAAAAACGTTGTAGATAATAAACCCCACTCCTGGAACATATTACAAACCTAGAAATTTTGGCCTTGTCTGGGATAATGGGCAGGTGTTTCCAAGATGTTTCAGCTGAAGGGGCCCTTTGTGTTTCAGCTGAAGATATTGGATGGCAGTGGCCAATGGCTAGATCTAGGAAAGAATGCAGGACTTACTAAGGTTTTTTGAGGCTCAGACATGTAACTCACATGGAAGTGACAGGCACTCCATCTTTCCTCATTTTTCACATTTTGAAGTACAGGAAGGACTGAGCCATTTGCCTGACAGAGACAGGGCTTGTAGTCGGTGACTTAGCTGGTATTCTACCAAAGGGAGTGCCAGTGGGGATTGGGGTCCATATAGGTTACTTTGGAAATGATCCCAGAAGTGGAGAAGGAAGTAGCTGCTGATGGCTACATTGTGGAGCACGATTCTGCCCAGGGTGCATTGTGAGCATCTCTCTGCTGCTGAGCCCCAGGAGAAGAATTGAACACACCTGGGGTAGCCAGTGGATGGGGCAAGGAGGAGCTCCACCACAGTCAGCATGGATGGAAGGCTATCTCCAGAGATTTCTGCCCAGCCCCGTGCATACCTGTGCATGCTCTGTGAGCTGGGACTCCTAGGGCAGAGGCTGGTGTTTATAAAAATTACTCTCAGAGCAGAAGGCAAATGTCAAAGAACCAGGCTGCCTGGTCCACACATGGATTTCAGGGCTCTGACCCATGACTCTGGGCCTAGTGTGAGGGTAGCATGGTTGTGTTTTCAGAGTGAGGACATGCTAACGCCCTCTTGGCTTTGACATTGACTGGTGAGTCTTCACCCCTTCCTGGACTCTTACTGGTGGACTCCACATCCAACCCCACCATTTGTGAAGAAAATTTCACACCACTTCACATCATATTTCCCAGGCCCGTGCTGTGAATTTGAAAACGGGGAATTAATAAGTACTTATAACTCCCTGCAACTGTGGCTGGCAGATACAATACCATCTGCCAGACAAGATTTATTTATAATGGGGTTTATACATATTTATAAGTTTGCAAGCAACAAATGCACAGTTTTAAAACTGGCATGTTTTATATCAGCTAGGAAAAAATGCAACTTTATCCTAGGGCTTTCTGAGTGTGAACTGCATGTGTGTATTATACACATACGCAAACTTTCCTTAGTTCAGAATGGAATGTGCACCTCAGCATGTATATGCCCAGACACAGATCAGTTCTGTGCTGGGTCTTTCTGTCCTGAGCCTCTGGGGCTTTCCTGACATGGACACCAAGAGCCTGGTGATTGACAGGCCCTTGTCTGAAGACCTGCAGAGTTCTGGGTGCTATGGGCTGTGAGACCAGTGAACAAAAAGGGAAGGAGGAGTTTCACTGTGGGCCATGACAGACAGAAAGCAAGCCAGGTGTGTGGTACATTTCCATAATCTTAGCACTTGGTTGGTAAAGGCTAGCTCAGGGGCAACCTAGGCTACATGAGGCCATGTCTCAACAGAACTAAACAGAAGGGTGGGGAGCAGCCAGCAGAAGACAAGAGGCAGGTGTTGGAAAAAGGAAAAGAGACACGCAGATGAAACACCCACAGACCCATATCCTTTCTTGGTCCAGCGACTTGCATACCCTGACTTGGCTTGCCAGCCTGCCTGGCTATGTTTGTACATTAGATCCTAGGTAGCAGGCCCTGCAGGGACTTGTGGGACAGAGAAGGAACCATAAGATGGATCTGTTCCTGTTTATAATCTAATTGGAACCAGGTCCCCAACACACACACACACACACACACACACACACACATACATACACACACACACACACACACACACACACACACACACGGGGAAGTGCGCGAGGAGCTTTGGAGTAGGGGGACTACTTTCAGAGCAGCTGTGCCCACCCTCAGTCTGGACCAAGGATCAGGCTCAGGACTGAGCTGGGGGCACTGAAGGCTTTTGTGCAATAGGTGGCGCTGTGGGGCCCTGGAGGAAGAAAAGGGTGTAAAAGCTCAAGTGGGCCCCCCTCCTGGAAACTGCTGCTGTCAGCAGGGTGCTGGAGGGCAGGTTGAAAGCTTTCCTTTCCTCTCCTTGCTCTCTCAGGTGCCCTGGGGTGAGTGAGTCCCTGAGGCCCCCAAACACACTTATGATTCCTCTCTCAGGGTGAAAGAGAAACCACAGGAAACGAACAGCGTTATGTACCACTGTACATAGAGGAGGACCATGCCTATGGGGGAGTCTGAAATGTGAGGACATGCAGGTTCACACTGGAGGAAATTCCTTTACCACAACCAAAGTCACTCAGCAGAGTCAAGCCACAGTTCGCAAGGCAGAGACAAGTAGACTAGCCAGTCTGGGACAATGAGTTTCTTCTCTTCTTTTTTCTTTGTTTAACAGCACCATATGTGAGTTGCCAATTGAATGTTCCCTCCTCGGCTGACTCTTGGATATAACTCCTTTCTGACTATTGTGAAATTATGTGAATTTCTTTGTGTTCAGGGTGAAGCATTTGATGTTCAAAGCCCCAGGACTAGTGGACAGCTCATTGTAAATGTAATGTGTAACAAGGTATCGAACAGTTTTTCAAAAGCATTCGGGTGGTTAATTATACCTATTGATATATGAGTATTTGAAAAAAGGTTTTTTTTGTTTTGTTTCTGTTAACTTTTGTGAAACACCAACAGTTACTGTCACGGCAGTCTGTCTGGGAGTTTGGTTAACTGCCCCTTTCTGCTTTGATACTGGCATGGAATTGACTCCCTAAGTCACCTGTGAGGAGCAGAAATACAAAGCCGACTTTTAAGTCTTCTAATATTTTTCTGGATAAAACCTAGGCGATTTGACGAACATTTGGAGTTCCCGAGTTCTAACAGGTGAGGGTGATCAGTCAGCTTGGATTCCCTCACCTCCAGGGACTCTAGAGAAATGGAGTTGCTTCTGGTATCATGCCTCCACCATGGTCCTGGCCCACCACGGCCGAGCTTCTGGCATAACCAAGTGGAGGCAGGATATGACGTCTCCTCCCCATGGCCCGGGTATGGCAGGGGGCAGGCTAACCTTAGACAATGCTGCTCTTCTCCTTATCATTAGGTACTGGAACATTGTGCCTTTATCATCGGGATGGCCACCCATGCCCTTCTGATCCCAGAGCAGCCCCTCTGGCCCTCTGACTTAGACACTAAAACCATGTGGGTGATGAGGATTTTGCTTTTGTCCATACAGTCTCCAAAGCATGGAACCAGCGGTGTGATTAGACGTTTTCTATAAAATGCACCTTGTTACATTTCTGTGACCGGCTCTTTCCCAGCACACAGAACAACCGCGGCTCAAAGATGGAGAGGAGCGACCATTTTTCATTGTTTCAGTGACTATAGGTGTAAGTCTGTTGGCAATAAAGGCTACTGTGAAAAGTGTCCCTTGTTTGCATGATGGAGCTCACATCTGTGTGTGGGTGTGGGGGGGCAGAGTACCATAATGATGCGTAGAAGTCAGAGGACAACTTGTGGGGGTCTTCTCCTTCTGTCACGTGGGCCCCGGGCATTGAACTCAGGACACCAAGTTTCACCAAGGCAAGCAACATCGCCTTCTGAGCCACTCGCTGGCCCTGGAGCTTGTGATGCTTTGCAGAAGACAGGAGGACAGATCGAAACCTTTCTCTAGAAAACTGGAGTTCTGTTTTTCCTCAGGGAAAACAAAACAAAACAAAACAGAACAGTGGAACTTGTCAGAAACACGTGATAAGATTCATGCCAATTTTGTGATGTGGAGCATAGATGGCCTTGGGCAGGTCAGAGGTGACAGACAGCAGAAAGGTGGAACTGGGGACTTTTCATTACAAGTTATAACAACTGTCGTCAGTGAAACATCACACCAACTGTGGATCCTCTGTGTGTGGGATGCAGGTTAATGCTAAAACTTACCGCTTGTAAAACAGGGAGCCAGTTCTGCCGCAGACACTGGCAAATGAAGCCCAGTCTTCTGGTTGGATGACATTTTTATTTTTTATTTTATAATTTCTTCCTTATAAAGGGGCTATTACCATTCTTTGAATCATAGGATCTGCTGGGAAATGGCTCCCCAGGGATGCCCTGCACCTTTGTCAATGCCACACATGGCAGTTTGTGCCTATAATCCCCCCAGGAGGAACACCAATGCTGGGGACTTGCCAGCCAGTCAGTCTAGCCAAAGCAGGCAGCTTCGGGTTCAGTGAGAAATGCTGTCTCAAAAAGCAAGATGAAGAGCAATAAGGAGAGAGATCCAACATCAACCTCTGGCTTCTGTTGCATGTACACAGTGCCCGTGTGCACACACACACCACTACCATAGTAAAATAGCATCTACCCAGACCTGTATCAGTAGCATCCAGTATGCTAAAGCTTCAATCTAACATCATCTCCAAGATGGGCCTGAGGGATAGAAAGGACTTAATGATTGGTTATCTAAATGTGGTTTATTCCTGAAATGCTGAGAGACCAGGTACTAGGGGAGAAGCAAGACCACCCTGCTACACCCCCCTGTCTATTGCAAAACAAGAGAACACACCACATATACCTCCAGAATGGGTTTATAGAAGGCTTTTGGTTTTTTATTATTAACAAACATAAACTGCAAGTAGTAAAGGTCACTCACTACCTTGGGCAGGCCCCAGGGTCTCTGGTGTTGCTTGTTTCCGACCTTTGGGGTGAGGGTTTGGGCACACTCAATGTCTCAATGCTGTCTCTGTGACTACCCAGGGAAAGGAGTGTGTGCTGGCGTCACAGCTGACGGATCCGGTTGGCATACATCAAGTGAGCGCAATTAGGTTTTAGTGTATTTTTAGTTTCAATTGCTTGGCAGTCTGTCATGCTACAAATGTCACCTCCCAGCTGGGGACAGTGGGCATGGCCCTCTACAGTGGCTATTGAATGAAAGCAGACACAGGAGGAGATGTTGAAGTCACGGTCATGTACGATATGTGATTAATATTAGTGACCTGGATCCATGGCCTCAAAGAATTCCAATCATGAAAGAGCGTGTCCACAAGCCCCCTTCTTTTTCCACCTCAGCTCCCCTACACACCGCTCTGTTACTTATTTCTTTTCTTAACCCAGCACTTGCCTTGCAGGTTTTCCTTTTCCAGAAATGCCTTGGGTTTTGTCAACACCGTGACAAGAGAATAATTTTCTTGGTGACAGAGAGAAGAGGCAGGCCAATGATCCAAACAGATTTTCTTCGCAGTGACCTATAGCCACCAGGAGTGACACGAGGGGAAGTCTTCAGTTAGCCCATGGTTACCTAGGATCCAGGAAATTATCCCTAAGCAAGAGCAAATGCCACCAGGTAACCACCAAGAGGAAAAAAAAAATCAGCTTTAAAAGGGTCCATGGGTGTGTATAAAGGCTGCTCTTCCAGGGTTCGTAAGGCAATGGTCTCTGATGCTAATCAGCTTACTGGGATCTCTTGGGGTCTCTGACACGAGGTCTCCCCAAGAGAGAATCCTTATGAAGGCTGTTCTGGGAGCGTGGGTGCTGGCTACTCTCTCCAACACACCCACCTTTCATCTGTGTGCCCCATGGGTGGAGTCCTCGGGGGAGGGGATGTTCACAGGTGTCTTCTGCACAGGTCGAAGCAGTGGAGAGAGGCTGGAGTGCCCCTCATCCGGAAATGGGGATGGCGCTCTCTTGAAGAGTGCACAAACAGCCACGTCACGCCTCCTAGCCTGGCAGATTCCCCACACTGAGAAGAACTGAGAAGCTTTGCTGTCAGCTCCAGCCCCTCGCCAGAGAAAGGTCACGGCAATGGGGAAGGCCAGCCTCAAGCTTCTCTCTGTAGACTTGAACTCAGTACCATAGAGATGAAGGGCCGGCTTGTGGATGTCACTGCTGGAAACTCTCTACATGCAGACTGACTATAGTCCTCTGGAAAGGTGACCCACAGTGGAGAACACTTTGCCTCTCCATACGGGCTCTTCCTTTAGTGATGCCAGCATTCCGAGAGACCCCGGCTGGCTTTTCTGTGGCTTTCAGAAATGCCTCAGTGATCACACAATATGGCTTTCAGGTGTACTTAAGGCTAAGGAGGAGGGACGCAGGTATGTAAGGGTAAGGCCCACGCACCTGGGCTGCTCTTGGGCAAGGCTTTTAAGAATACAGAATACTTTAGTAACTTTTCACAGCTAGTAGCTGGGACAATGGACTCCACCTGGGAAAAGCTGGCATACACATCCTGTACAACACAGCAACGGACAAACATACACGAGCACCCATTCTATGAAAAAAAAATAAATGTAGTGTGAAAGTAGGAAGACATCATCCCAACGCGCATGCGCACAACAGCACATCACCACCTGCCCTCCCTGGACCAGGGAAAGCGGCATCCAAAGACAGTGGACCAAGTCAGCAGCTTGGTACATTCAGAAGGATCCGGCACATCCATGTCCAGGCTGAAATGTGTTCGTGACTCCTTGGATTTCCTCCTCAGGAGATGCCACACAGTCTGGCCACATCAAGCAGACCTCCAAAGTCACGATCTCTAAGGTCCCGCGTGGAAGTAATGCATGCAATAAATAGGTGTGGCTGCGGAGCTTGTCCTGTGGAGACCGTCACTTGCAGAGGACCCCGTTCTGAAGCGACCTGGTTTTGTCAGTGACACCGGAAGAGGTAGCCACGTGGGGCAGGTCTTCCTTGACCTTTGGAGAGTGGCTGCTGTTGTTGCTGGAGCTTGATTTACTTCTGCTGGGGTCGAGAGCGGGCTGCATGGGTGAGGCCTGGGTCCCCATGCCCTTCACCAGACAGCCGCACACCAACCGGAAGAAGGCACGCCGCATCTCTTTGCTGGCCAGCGTGTAGATGACAGGGTTCATGGCCGAGTTGAGGACAGCCAGCATGATGAACCACTGACTCTTGAAGAGGATGGAGCACTCCTTCGCCCTGCAGGCCACGTCGATGAGGAAGAGGATGAAAAGGGGGGACCAGCAGGCGATGAACACGCTCACCACTATCACTACGGTCCGCAGAAGGGCCATGGATCTCTCCGAGTTGTGACTGGCCACCCTGCGGCTGCTGGACTTGACCAGGAAGTAGATGCGCGCATACAAGATGACAATGGTCACCAGAATGGCGGTGAAGATGCTGATGAGGAAGGCAATGTATTTCTTGGAGTAGAGGGGCAAGATGGTAGAGCAATCAGGAAAGTTCTCCAGGCAGTTCCAGCCCAGGATGGGCAGGGCACCCAACGAGAAGGCAATCAGCCAGCACATGCCGATCAGAAGGAACACGCGGTGCTTCTTGTTCGCATCATACGGCCTCATCTTGATCATGGTCAGGTGGCGCTCAATGGCGATGGCCAATAAGCTGCAGGTGGATGCACCCAGGGCCACGAACATACTTCCCTCCCGGAGGAACCACACTGTTGGAGACAGGCTGAACGTCTTCCTGCCGGACATCAGAATGTTGACCTTGTAGGCTATGCCGGCCAGCAGGTCGCACAGAGCCAAGTTGCCGATGAAAAAGTACATGCGGTTGTGAAATTTATTATTTTTCCAGATGGCAATCAAAACCATCAGGTTCTCCAAGACGATGAAGCTACAGGTGACCAAGAAGAGGATGGTGGTGATGAGGGTGCCACCCTCAGGGGGGTCCCGCAGCCTGCCTGCCAGCTTCCCCACATAATCATAATGTTCCTGGAGAGTATCATTCCCCAAGGCTCGCTGGTGGCCCTGCGCATGCGTGGTTGCCATGACGTCCTAGAGACAGATGGTTACCTCAACAGTCCACGAGAGGGCGCGCCAGGAACGTTCATTTCAGGGAACAATTGGGACAGTGGTGGTGGGTTCCTGAAGATGTGCAGGCCTGACTGCAGGGAGAGTGTTGAAGACAGGCTCTGTAAGGAGATGAAAGTAGAAGGAGCTTTGGATCAAGTGATCACCATTCAGCAACCCTAAGTGTGGAAAAATGCTAACGCACATGGTGTGCAAGGAGTGCTTGGAACATAGGCGAAGTTTCTAACAGGGAAAGCTGTTAGGGGGCTGGAGCTGGCAGAGAAGAAGCCTCAGAGTGCGAATCTGTGAATCGTGTAACCGCGGCAGAAGCGAGCAAGCTTCCACTTGGAAATCTCCAGGCACCAGTAAATCCTGCGTTACTTTCCACCCACCTCGTAGAAGCCGGTTAACCAATATTCCCAGCTGTGGAGGGAATCAGATTTTTCTCAGGATGAGGAAATGGGGGGGGGGGGGTAGAAGGAAGGAGGGAGAGAAAGGAAGGAAGGTGAGGAGGGTCAAAGGGAGAAAGGGTGGGGGGTGAAGAAAACCAGAACACAGTAGGAAAAATGGTGTCTGAAGGACTTCTGGGTCCTCCTTATGAAGTTTGAGGCAGCACTGTGAGAAGCACCCCATACTTCCTTGGGCTGATTCCCTTGGAGTCTGGATGGGCCTTTGGCCCACCTGGCAGAGAGCCCTACAGCCTGGCCACAGAGGGAGGGCAGGAAGAGCAGCCTGGGCCTGGGCCTGGGCCTGGGTGAGAACCCTGCGGCCACTGCACTGAACAGAGCCCAGGGAGGAAGGAATGCAAACTGTCCTGGAAGCAGCGGCCACTGAGGTTAAAGGAAGAAAGGAAAGGGAAGGGTAATGACAGGAGCTTTGAGTGTGGATTGAACGGCGGAAGTCTGGGCCGGGAGTGTGAATTAGCAGATTTACAATGCTTGGGACTAGAAGAAAGTCGATACTTGGGATTGCTGTGGAGGTCTTGAGTGCAAAAAAACAGACCCTGAAAAAATAAGTGTGTGTGTGTGCACGCGCGTGCATGCATGTGTCTGTGTGTGTGTGTGTGCATGTGTGTGTGCATGCATGTCCCTGTGTATGTGTGACCCTGAAGCACACTCATGCAGCCACATTGGCTGGCCACTGAGATCCAGGGAATCCTCCTGTCTCCCTTCCCTCAACACTAGGATTACAGATGCATACACCAAACCTAGCTTTCTACCTGGGGGCTGGGGGCTGGGGGTCCCGAGCTCGCTTGCGTTCATGCTTGCAGGGAAGTGCTTCACCCACTGCTGTCTCCCCAGGCCTGCCCACTGGCCCTTGGATGTGTTGGCCTGGCTTCCGTCTCCTCTCCATCCACTTCCAGGACCCTGGTGCTCTGCCAAGCAGCTGTGAAGGCCCAAGCATGATGTTCCTGGGTTTACCATTTATTTTTTATTGTCGTCGACACGCCTAGTTGCACATCTCTGCGGGTGTGGCGCAGTGATAGGTGCCTACTGTCAGCCATGATCACAGCATAGCCATTAGCATTTTGACTCCTTAAACATTGCAAGTTTGGAGCCCCTGCCGTTACTTTCTTCGCTGGGGCGAACCCAAGCCAACTGCCCATGCTGCAGAACGTTAGAACCGAGTCCTCTCCCAGTCTCCACCTGCCTCCCTATGCTCACTTATTTTAAATTAAAGTTACCAGATTCTTAAATACCTAATGAGGTACAAGCAAGGTGAGTTGAAAATAGCCCAGTCTGAGTCCCTGCTGAGGATTTAGTCACGTGTTTAAGATCCGGGCCTAAATTTGGTTCCCAGACACATGGACCAAGAGAGCGGGACCTCACCCACCACCAGGAGTTTCTTCCAACAGGGACTCTAATCCCTGAAGGATCCCAGGGACTCCTCTATAGATAGCACTATAGGCTGAGAAAAGGAAGTGACTGGGAGACTGCAGCCCTGAGAGCCCCTGGGAGCCGTGGGTTGTGTGTGCGCACCTCTTCTTTCTCCATCCCTGGGGGCCTTGGCATTCCCGGCCCTTGCAGGCGTCTGCTGTCCTAGCTTTCCCAGGAACTGCCTGAGTCGATGGCTACATTCTACCTGGATCTGCCCTTGGCCAAGGCCAAGTATTGGAGCTGCCCAGGATGGTGGAGGGCGTGAGTCGAGGTCAGCCCGAGTGGCCCGGGCTGGTGGAACCTTTACTCTGCCTTCTTTTTACTTCAGACAGTGGCTCTGAGGATGAGATGCCGGTGACACAGAGAGGGCTCACATGTTCAGGACCCCGGCATCCATTGAGCTCCCTCTCACACCCAGCCAAGCTCCCCACTGGGCTTCTAAAAGTTCCCTCTGAGGCAGGCAGGACAATTCTACAAGTCTCTTACTCCTCCTCCTCCTCCTCCTCTTCTCTTCCTCCTCTTCTCCTCCTTCTCCTTCTATTATTATTACTATTACTATTGCTATTACTATTACTATTAGAATTACTATTATCATCATCATCATCATCATAATCATCATCAGAGGGTATCATGTAACCTAGCCTGACCTGGAAGTTGCTATGATGACCTTGAACTTTTCACACACACACACACACCCCACACTGCCTCTGCCTCCTAAGTGCTGAGATTACAAGCTCCAACCACCATACTGGTTCACGCAGTGGGGGTGGGAGAGTGAACTCAAAGCCTCTGGCCTGGAAGCAAACACTCTACTAACTGAGCGACATACACTCGCAGCCCATGCCTCGCCTCCTCTTTTAGTTTAAATCTCATCTGTCTGTCAAACCCCAAGTCACATTCTGTTCATCCTGTCGCGCCATCTAGGGCCATGCCAGTCCCTGTGACCATTCCTCAAGGCCATCATCACTTTAAGAAAAATATCTGCAAAAGTTCTCATTAGAAGACTTAGGAATTGCAAGCAGCCACCGTTTTCAGAGATGCAGTAACATGCCGGACAAAGACAATGTAGGAAAAGAGGGGTTTATCTGACTCTCAGTTCAAGGACACAGTCTGCCACAGCAGGGAGACGTGGCAGTGGGAGCTGGAGGCTCTGGTCTCACTGTACCCACGGTCAGGACGCAGAGAGAGGTGAATGCTGGGCCGCAGCTGGCCTCGGGTTTTTGTTTTGTTTTGTGTTTTTCTAATTTTATTTATTTAGCGTCTGAGTGCTCTGCTGCATATACATCCGTCTGCCTGAAAAGGGCACCAGATCCCCCTATAGATGGTTGTGAGCCACCATGTGGATGCTGGGAATTGAACTCAGGACCTCTGGAAGAGCAGCCAGTGCTCTTAACCACAGTCTAGCCCAGCATTCTTGGTTCTTTTATTCAGTCCAGGACCCCACCCTATGGGACAGTCCTGCCCACATGTTTCAATTGACCTGATCTAGAAAGCAAACATGTCCAGATTTGTCTCCGTGCTGATTCTACTTGTCATCAAGTTGATAGTCAAGATTAGACACCAAAGGCAGGGAAAGCCAACGTGATAACCAGTGCCCATCCTCACGTCCTTGGATGCTGTCCCCTGACACAGCAGCTGGCCAGGGTCCTGCCCCACTTACAGAGTGGGTCTGCCAGTTCCTGCAGGTGCTGGAAGGGCGCCCCCACATCCCTGCCCCTCTATGCTCTGTCCCTACCATGTGGATGCCCAGGTTTGTTTTCAAAGATCACGGGGCTGCCAGCGTGAACAGACAGCGTCCAAAGACCCAGCTCACAAGAATGGTGAAAACTGAGGTTTCCCTCCAGGTTTCTTGTTCTAGGGAGGGAAAATGAGTGAACTTAGATTAGCCTTTGTGTGTCCACGTGTGGGAACCATGAATCTGTCTCAGGCGCTGCTCCTGGGATGCTGTCTGACTTGGCTTTGTTATGGTTGTGTTTGTTGTTTGTGTCTTTTGAGGCAGGGTCTCTTGCTGGCCTGGACCTAGCCCAGTAGACTTGACTGGCTGGCCAGTAGGCCCCAGAGATGCTCCAGTCTCTTCTCTGCCCCGCCCCCGCCCCGCCCAGTCCCGCCCCGCCCCGCCCCCCAGCGCTGGGATTCAAGAGTTCTGAGAATTGACCTCAGGTCCTCCTGTTTGAGAGGTGAGCACTTTCCCAACTGAGCCATCTCTCCAGCCTGCGCGCTGTACCAACTCAGATTGTTTCCAGTGTCTCACTTTCCCAGCCTCCCACAGCACTCGACACACCCCACTCCTCCCTGGAAAGTTTGACCTTTTGCCTCCAGCGGGAGCAGAAGGAAAGAGAGTCCCTCTAAATCAGGCCGATCTCAACCGGTGGGTTGGGACCCTTTGGCAAACCCGGTCTCCAAAAACATGTATGTTATGATCCCCGACAGTAGCGAGATGACAGTTATGAAGTAGCAAGGAAAATAACTTTACGGTGTGTGTGTAGGGTGGGGGATCGGCACAACAGGAGGAACTGTGTTAAATTAAATGGTCACAGCATTAGGAAGGTTGAGGACCACTGCTCCAGGGGGAACAGAAGCTGAAGAAAGGCAGGGCTCTCTGCAGGAGCGGATCTTTGACATTTTCTTCCTGCATAGAAGAGCGAGCAGAGTGAAAGAAAAACAGGTGAAGAGCAAAGCAGACACCAGCAGTTAAATAACCACAATGAGAATGAACGGCAGCGGGCGTGCCAGGACTCGCGGAGGCCAAGGGCCTGCAAGCTACGGTGCTGCTAAAGACCGTCGTTCCCCTTAATTAAAACTCATCTCTCAAGCAGCAGAGCTTTTATAGAGCATCTTTTGTTAGATACCATTCTGATTCTCTGCATTTGCATCTTAGAGCTGTCTGGCTCTTTGGGATCAAAACACTTATTTTCCCTGGTTTATCAAGATTGTAAAGCTGATTTTATCCTGAGAGTTAAGTCCTGGGCTAAACACCAAATTGGTTTTGGATACATCTAGACATCACTGCATGGTCAGAAGCAGGTCACAGGAGTCCTTCCCTCTGTTTAGAAGGGTGCCACCTGCAGGCCTCCACTTTGCCACAGGTGTCGCGAGCTCTGCTTAGGGCTAGGTGTGGTGTTTCAGTACTGTCACCAAATGAATGGTGCACCAGGAAGCCAGCCCGACTCACCACACAGACAACCAAACACTCTTAGGACCGGCACTCAGATCAGCAACAGGCCACCAGGGGTCTCTGCTGGTCACCACTGTCACCCGGTGTGTCCACTGTCTGGGTTTCTCACCTCAAGTGAATTTATCCTGTTTCTTCCAGTATGTGAATGAACCCATGGCAAACCCTGCATCTGGCTCGTAATCACACTTGCGGATGCAGCCGGACCCTGCTTGCTCTTAATCCATTTCTGCACAGCACCCTCTATGGGTCTGAGTTACAGGCGAGGGTAGCTTCTCACACATTCTCTTGGTGAGCAGGCCACCCTTGCTTCCTAAGAGGCACATTGGTGCAAAGGGTGGGCTGTAGCCGTGACCCAGAAGTGCTGGTCTCTCTGCCCGTACCTGTCCAGCTAGGCCTATGAAATAGGCATTTGGGGGGGAGGATCAAGGTGTTCCCCCTGAAGGCGAGGGAGACACAGCAGGCAGTTTTGCAGTGGGTGCTGGGGGAGGAATGGAGTCTGGCAATGACTGTAAGTTGGACTGCTGATCCATTTCCTTTGGAACAGAAGGGAGCTCTTGGGTCGGGGGAGATGGCTCGGAGAGTAAAGCCCCTACTGGAGAGCCTGAGAGCCTGGGTTTGAATTCCTAGGTGGCATGTAAAGCCAGGCATGTTAGTGCACGTCTGTAATCCCTGCACTCCCACACAACACGGGAGGCAGAGGCAGAAGGATGCCCAGATTTGCCAGCAGATGGGCTAGCTAGCCTGGTGTACAACACAGTGAATAAGAAGGGAGACCCTGTCTCAAACAAACCTGAGGTTTCTCTCTAGCCTCCATACATGTGCTGGCATACATAAGCATCTGCAGTCACACACACACACACACACACACACACACACACACACACGTGCGTGTGCATGCATGTGCCCCGATACACACATGTGTACATGCACACACATAAGTGCCCCCAACACACACACATGCCCCCTGACACACACACATGTACATGCACACACATGTGCACACACACATGCACACATATACCCCAACACACAAATGCCCCTGATACACACACATGCACACACACACACACACATGCATGTACCCCCTGATACACATACATGCCCCTGACACACACACACACATGCATGTGTCCCCTGATATACATACATGTACATGCACATGCACATACATACAAGTGCTCTCAATGCACACAAGCATAAACACAGTACTTCCAACACATACACACATGCCTGTGACACACACACACATGTGTGTGCATGTGCGCGCCTGACACATGCACACACATGTATGCATGTGCCCCCTGATATACACACACATGTACATGCACACACAGCTACACACATACAAGTGCCCCCAAAACACACACACACACACACACACACAGGATTTTTTTTTAAAGAAGTCTAATATTAAGAGCATGCTCACACAGAGACTAGTTTGTGTGTCTTCCAAAAATCTGAGGCATATCACACACACACACACACACACACATGCCTCTAACACATGCACACACATGTATGCATGTGCCCCCTGAGATACACACACATGTACATGCACACACACACACACACACACAAGTGCCCCCAACACACACACACACATAGGATTTTTTTTAAAGAAGTCTAATATTAAGATCATGGTCACACAGAGACTAGTTTGTGTGTCTTCCAAAAATCTGAGGCATATCACACACACACATACACACACACACACACACACACACACACACCTCTAACACATGCACACACATGTATGCATGTGCCCCCTGAGATACACACACATGTACATGCACACACACACACATACAAGTGCCCCCAACACACACACACACACACACACACACACACAGGATTTTTTTTAAAGAAGTCTAATATTGAGATCGTGGTCACACAGAGACTAGTTTGTGTGTCTTCCAAAATCTGAGGCATATTCTGGAGACAGATAGGTTTCACTGAACTCTCGAGCAGAGGGCTCCCTCAGCAGCACTGTCTCCTCAGCACAGGTGCCTGTGTTCATCAGTACTCCCAGGGTTTGATTAGCAAGCACTGCCACACCCCAGCAGACTCCTCCTCTCTCTCTTGGTCCCCTCTGATCTGAAGGGAATTGAACTGGAGTCCTCAGTCACTCTGCGTGTAGTGGGAGCCACTGTCCACATTTGAGCTGTCCTTATACATACACACCTCCCCCCCCCCCACACACACACACCTGTCTCCTGAGCCTTCTTACTTTGGCCTCACAACACTGGGATCGCACAGCTTCCCTTGAGGCACTATGATACCAAACATATTTTCTTTTTGCCAAGAAGGAAGGAGATGCCTTGACCAAATGTCTCAGCGGTGGGTGACCCTACAGGAGACCCCGCCGATATGAGGCATGTCTGCCCTTCCCCCGCCCAGCCCCCCTCCCCCCATCCAAAAATGGCTTCCCTTGGGGAAAGCGAGCCTGGGAGAGGGTCGGATAGATTCCAGATGTGCCTTCTACACTAGCCACTCCCTTTCTCCATATGTCGGTTTAAAAAGTAAACAAACTATAAAAAGAAGGAGAAGAAGGGGAAATATCTCTGCCATCTAATATGCCCCCTCCTTCTCCCTGCCCTTCCCCCTCTCCCCTTCTCCTCTTTTTTATTCTCTTCCTTGCCTCTTTTTCAAACATGTCAGAGAAAAAGACATCTCCCTTCGTCAGAGGAAGGACTCCTTCCAGAGACGCCAATGACCTCATCCTCCGAACCGAATGAAAGCATCCAGGATTGATGGAAAACAGCTTTTCTTGGAAAGCTGAGATTTTTTTTTTGTAGGTCTTGTTTCGTTTTTCATTTAAAAGAACCAAGAAGTGACCTAACCAGAGGGCAGTTTAGTTCATGGCTCCCGCTCCTGGAGAACTCCCTTGCTCCTGAGTCCTCTCACTCTGGTTTTCTGCCTGGGCCTCACTCTGCCTCCAGAGACAGTTCAGGGCAGAAGGAGGGCTTCACTCCACAGCCTCCCACACTCGGCGTGCTGAGCTAGGGTCATCGGTGAAGCGCCCTGTGAGACAAAGGTTAGAGATGAAAGCCAGGGAGGCTCCCTGTTTCTCCTTCTTTTCTTCTTTCAGGCATGGATACAAGTGCCTCTGCCTGCTGGGGCTCTCCACCATGTCCTGCTGTCTGCCCACCCCCCTCTCTCAGTTTTTTGAGACAGGGTTTCTCTGTGTTGCCCTGGCTCTCCTGGAACTTACTCTGTAGACCAGGCTGGCCTCGAAGTCAGAAATCCGCCTGTCTCTGCCTCCCAAGTGCCGGGATTAAAGGCGTGCACCACCACTGCCCAGCCATACTTGTCCTTCTCATTAGCAAGAAAAATGATACACAAATCTGGATGCTGTCCTAGAAACCCCAGATATGGAGGTCATGTCCCGAGAACATTGGGTGCCCTGTGAACATCTTGAGCATCAAACTTGTCTGTAAAATGGCATTGGGTCGGGGATGCAGGATCTAACTTTGTTTTATATTTGTTTCCCCCTTTGCCTGCTGGTTGGGCTTTTCAAATTCTCCCTACGGTACCTGTTCATGGCAAGGATAGGGGACCAACTTACTGCCAAACTCCCCAGAAAATGAATATGATACGTGGAAATTGCTTCCATCAGGAAGTTAACAATATGTGCAAACACATGAGGTGTCTTGCCTAGGAAGTCCATCCTGGTCACTTCATGCCATATCTAGTCCCCACAAGAGCATGTGACTTCTGAGTGGACAAGGGGGGGGGGT
Source organism: Apodemus sylvaticus (assembly GCF_947179515.1). Lineage (NCBI taxonomy): Eukaryota > Metazoa > Chordata > Mammalia > Rodentia > Muridae > Apodemus > Apodemus sylvaticus. The sequence goes on from NC_067485.1 coordinate 16,045,325, forward strand.
GGACTGAAGTTCTTAATGACAGAGCCTGGCTAGTCTGGATCTGAAGCATCTGTCCAGCCCATCCCTTCAGGGATAAGGTTTTAATGAGTCGGTCACTTGTCCCTTAACTAGGAGGTGCTAAGAGCCTCTTGGTGTCTTTACAGCCTAATTGCTTATAGCTGCTGGCATTCCAATACCAGTCTGGTTGCTTGGGTGGAATGTTTAGATAACTCTAAAGACAGAGGAATAGAAGGACATTAAAAATCCAAGGGTCACAGTCGGCCTGCTAAGCACTTCTTCCAAGCGCTTGTGGGAAAGAAACCTTTAGAATGCTACAATATTTATCCAAAATAGATAAACATGGAATCCTGAGTGTAGACATGATGATAAGATTCAAGGAACCCCCAACACCAAATCACAGCTCAGACAAACAGCTCGCTCAAGAGCGGCCTTCAGACTTTGATGGAAAAGGAGGGGTTCAGCTACTGCAAGGGAACGCTGACATTTTCAAAATTATGACACACTCAAAATGTTTATTATTCATGTAACAAAAAATATACCCATAAACTGTAGGCATCGAGGAAGAAATCTATGTAACAAAGGATCGTGCTTTCCAGAAAAGGACTGGTCCCTGAATCATGGGAAGCAGCTCATCAGGCCAGTACATAAAGCTTCACAGGAAATGCTGCATCCAAATATGGTAGAGAACCAGGAGGGTCTCAATATGTTGAGTGTGTGTGTTTGTGTGTGTGTGTGTGTGTGTGTGTGTGTAATGAGCAAATGGCTTTGGGAGATGCTAAGTGGTTATGATGTCATTCTCCCCAAATGGCGGTGGGGGCTTCCTAAGGGCAGGTTCTGCAGGTGGACGCTCTGATGTATGTGAGCAGGCTGACGCTGACGGGATATGAGCATCTGCCAATCTGCAGGTGGGAAGACCAAATGTAGGGGTCTATGGCCACACAATACGCACCCAAGCACTAAGCTCTGCACCCCTTAAGAAGCTTGTAGATCTAGATTCCTCCACACAGCTACCCAAACAAAATGCCTGCCCATGGGCACACACAGGCGCCCGCGCACACATGCACACCACCACCACCACCACCACCACCACCACCACCATATCAACCAAACATCTCTGACCACAGCCACAACTTGCCAATCATTTACCTGAAGTGTGTAAACCTTTCGCTCTACTTTCTAGGAATTATGTCCTCTTGACCCTGTCTGCCTGGTTTTCGTCTATGAAGGATGGAACTTTGAATAGATCAGTTTTTGCATATTGGTAGCAATATGCAATACCAGAGATTTCTGACTGCAGATTTTAGAATGAGTGACTCTGGAGGCTTTGGAGGAGGCGGTTGTCCCAGGGAAGCAGAGTCCTCCCCTCTGCTCACGATGCTACATATACCCAGCTGTGGTGTTGAAAGCAAAGTATTCCCTTACACAGCTGACAAGAAACCCCTCTTACATTAGATCTAAGGAATATGGCGCCAGGATTGTTCGAGGCCGGAGAGACAGGGACACCGAGACATGTACAGGCACATGGTAAAAGGCTGCTCTTCCTTTTCTTCTATCTCAGTTAAGAACATATGACATACCAGTCAGTTTTCCCTGGGAGCCTCATTATCACTTTGCAGGCAGCTTGTCCTCAAGTTCCAGGCCTGACACTCCTAATTGCCTAGTTTGAGAAGTGCTAAGAAACCTCGAATTTTGTTGCTAATAAAACTTAAAAGAATGATTTG